>NC_092819.1:82885339-83220339 GCF_023375885.2 Dermacentor andersoni
AAGCGGCAAGTGAAAAAAGGAGGAAACACTAAGTACATCAACTGTTACCCAAAATCAGAAATTTCATTTGACATCACCGCGTGAATAGACAATCAGGATGGTCGTACACGAGTCTCTGTGTTCTACAGTGATTGGCTATACAACGCTACACCACACGTTGGCAGTGGCAAAATAAAAAAAAAGAATCCCTGCACATTGTTCAGCTTCGCTCACCCTGCCGGCCTTAAACGGACGAAAAATTGAGTGAGTTGCAAGTGCTTTATATTTACGGGCAGTGCGAACGACTGGAAAGAATTCATACTCCACGAAAGCTCTGCCAAGAGTTAGGAAGAAAAGAAAGCTGCTTCAGCACACGTCATGTGCAACTCCTTCCTTTGGTCTCGTCGATCGGCCGGCCGGTAAGCATGCCTGCATTATAGTGAACTTACATACAGGACCTTGAGAAATGATAACCATTCGTATCTATGGATAAGAAAGTAAGATACCGCAAGACGTAAGGACATGTTATCCTATGCCCGTAAGCATGCCTGCATTATAGTGAACTTACATACAGGACCTTGAGAAATGATAACCATTCGTATCTATGGATAAGAAAGTAAGATACCGCAAGACGTAAGGACATGTTATCCTATAACAGCTTGAATACCTTACAGACATCAACAGAACTTCCAGATTTCTAGAAAAGGAACACGATTATCGGTATTTCTTCTGTTATAGCATTTGCAACCACGCGTGCTGTTGGTGCCAAAAATAAACTCAGAGGCCCCGAAAGTTTGTCACATGCAATATATCCCATTCCGTCGGACTTTCCCGAACCTGTGAAACAGTTGATGAGATCGTACTTCGCCCCAGTTTAATGTCACTCGCTAAGGGATTTCTGTTTAAAGACTCACGGTAACTAGAATTCAAATCTCTATGAAACGACTCATTCTCGAGAGAAATAACCGTCCTAGCCGGCCGCAAGGAACCCGGCCACAACTTCCACGCGCGCGATCAATCTGATCGATTTCAGACCTATCACGGCAGCGGGACGATAATGACGTCCTACGGGCAGCACATTCGTGCTATCAGCTTGCAGCTGTGGCACAGGAAGAAGGATCTCTGTTAGAGTGGGTGGCTCTGAGTA
Source organism: Dermacentor andersoni (assembly GCF_023375885.2). Lineage (NCBI taxonomy): Eukaryota > Metazoa > Arthropoda > Arachnida > Ixodida > Ixodidae > Dermacentor > Dermacentor andersoni. The sequence continues at coordinate 82,886,466 of NC_092819.1, forward strand.
TATAACTTGCCGCACAATAAACGCACTCGCGCCGCAGTGGAGACACAGATTAACAATGAATGTTGTGGCTGAACCCTGAACGTCGGCAGTGGAGAACTTTGAAAAAATAATGCGAACAATCGCCGCAAATGTCATTACAGAAGATCTCATTTTGGAGTGACGGGGTGGCCACAATGGGACTAGTGCGCGAATCTCCCGAAGAGGGAAGTGGCCGCCCGGATCTTCCCTGTGAACGACCGCGCTGACAGTCAGATACAGCACCGAGGGAATTGCGAAGAATCATGCGTGAAAAGCCGACCGGGAGTTGAGAAAGGCAAACAGTGAGTTCGCACAACACAGATGTAGAATAGCGAGACGAAGCAGCAATTTGCGTCCGTGCGTGCGTGTGTGTGTGTGCGTGCGTGCGTGCGTGCGTGTGTGCGTGTGTGTGCGTGCGCGTGTGCGTGTGCGTGCGTGTGTGTGTGTGTGTGTGTGTGTGTGTGTGTGTGTGTGTGTGTGTGTGTGTGTGTGTGTGTGTGTGTGTGTGTGTGTGTGTGTGTGTGTGTGTGTGTGTGTGTGTGTGTGTGTGTGTGTGTGTGTGTGTGTGTGTGTGTGTGTGTGTGTGTGTGTGTGTGAGTGTGTGTGTGTGTGTGTGTGGGCGTCGCTTTGGCTTCATCATATCAGTCGCCAGTAATGTCACGCCACGCGTTAAGTAGGCCCACTTGCCCATGTCTGATTACGTATATTGGCACGCTCTCTTTTTGGACACTTCATTATCGAAAGCCTCCAGAGAAGCAGAGAGGGCCGGGTATCTACGCGACATCTTCCTCGTGATGAAACATGATGAGTGGGCGGCGGTTTTGTTTTACCTGATCAATGCGCACTTTTGCATCAGTAGTACGTGTCTAGCACAGCGAAAGGAGATAGTGTTACCACAAGGAAGGTTCAATGCGAAACTGTGCGGCTTGCACGACCATTGTGAAACTGGATTTTGAATAATTTTCTTGCGCCAGTGAAGAACTTTCCCCTCACGCGCACTATACGCAATATTTCCACGGCACGGTCTATTGTGAGGGTGCAGCGTGTGCGTTGGAATTTCAGGGACGGTTGACGCCTAACATGACGTGTAAACCTTCGTTGGTGTGTTGTATGAATGCACCTAATTAAGGTGGCCACATTGGTGTGAAGTACGAATGCACTTTGTTAAGAGTGGCCAATATCGCAGCAGTCAAAGAATGAATACGCGTAGCTGCCAGGTTTCTAGAGAAAAAACCACTTGCGCTGAGTGGGGAGACGACACTAAACGCGCACCACGCACAGCTTTGGCTGCCATATGAAAGATGTGTTGTACTCCTTCACAAATGAAAAGAATGCCGATAAACGTTATACAGACACGACACGCTACAGAGGTACGATCGGTATACCGTCGCCGCCCTTATCACGAGGAGAATGAAAAAGAAAGAGAAATGGCACGGGCTTTTTTGTTTTGCAAGACAACCAATAAAAGAAACGGCATGATAACCACTCATCAGTATGGTTTCGGTTGCGTTCTATTCATCGGCTTCGACCCACCAAAGCAACGCACCGCAAATACTGATTTCAAGCACGTGTGCCCGCAGCGTCATTACCTGTAGCCTATCCTGACAGTTCCCGAAAGAGCGTCCTCATGCCGCGAAATAGGAAGCGGCTTTCGGCAGCCATCGAAAGGAGGCCAGATCAGAATCTGAAAATGGATACTCGTATAAATATTTTAATGCGGATTCAGTTGGTGTTGCCATGGAAGCAATTCCTTGAGCGACATTCTAGCGACGTTCTTTCTGGCGTATTGAAAAGTGCCGGCTAGGAACATGGTGAGAGAAATGATTCTCCAGCGCCAGTTGAGCCGCTGATTAATCTGAGCAATAATTGGTAGAAATAAAAACTAACAAGTAATCTTTTGAAATGTATACAGCCGCAGTAGCGAATTACTTCCTTGATTTGCACAGACATTCCATGCAAATGCGTATGCCACCGTGTGCTGTGTTACCAAAACAGCTTAAACTCTACGTGGACCCATCCAGGAGTGAAACCAAGCCCGCTTTATGCATTTTCACAATGAAATACTTAGCGTGGAAAATATGCACAAACTTTTGCTTGTTCAAGGCACGATGACATGGATGACGTTGTTCTTCGTGTCGCGAGAAATTACGCCGTAACACAATGTGGCACTTCCGTCTGCAAATAAAGTAATAGGAATGAACTTCGGGCTTGTTGATTGGTTGACCAGGTGGTTTTACGTTGATTTCCTGACTAGGGCTTCTTGCTGTGTGCCAGAAGGTGGATCTCTTTATTCTTATGTGAGCAACAATGTCCTCAGATCGCACACTTTTATCGGCTTCTTCCTCTTGACGAAATTTTACGGCGAATTCCGCAAGAGCTCTTTGCATAGCTAAAGTGTCTAGACGTACACCTGCTTGCTCTCGGGGCTGTCCCGTATGGTGCCTGTCAGTTGACAAATACGTCAGACAGCCTGAAAATCTCGATGGCAGTACGTTTTTTTGAAGGCGACGATAGGGCAAATGAGCCGTGGCTGTTTTCCTTGAAACATTATCCAAGTATAACGTTTGCCTCAGGATGTTCTCTGGAAGGAAATGTGCTTCGCATACCTGAGGAAAAATATCCCCAACGCGTGAGTAAATTTCCTCCATCTAACGCACCATAAACGCGAATTCACCAAGTAGAGTATTTTCTAAAACTGCGCTTTTCTTAACTCTTTCCTCATCGCAGGCATAAAGTTGGTTTCGGGCCATAAAGTAACACAATACAACAATATAGTTACAAAAGGTAACGCTCAATGAACCTAAAATTTTATTTATTCGCGGCATATAAAAATGCAGCCCCTTCCTCTGTGTACAAAGGAAGGATATCAGGACGTCGCCTAATGGATATAGTTATCATACCTATTTTAATCACTATGAATAAAGATCTGTTTACGAACATGAATTAAGAGATAAGCGCCGTTATTAAGGTGGAGCCGCCGAGGAACGAAAACCCCATGTACGCACGATCACATCAGGATGAGATTTTCCGGAGACTTACAACGAACGCCTGATCCATGCTCACAGAAATTCATCCATATATTAGCACGGCAACGAAACAGCTTTTTACTCATTATTCCACAAAATGAAATAGTAATCAGGAGTATGGAGATTACTGACGCTCGAGTTCCACGTAGAGCACAAATCCTGTCGTGGCACTGCACGAATCCATTTCTTCAACTGTTCCTCATTTCGCGGGAACTTGAACACGTGGGTTTTGCACACTGCCGTGTAGTTTCCACAGCATAAAGGTACACAATACTTGTTAGGCCTCGTGCTGTCACAATATATTCGCTGCAGCTACCCGTCGTAGGCATTCGAAGTCACTTTAGGCCCAGAAAATCTAGCAAAAAAAAAAAAAAAATAAACGACGCAATCGCATGGAGCCCTACAGAGTGAAGCCTACAGCGTCCAGGCACAACGAGAAACATTCAAATGTTGAAAAAAAAATTTCGGTGAACGCAGCGTCAAAACCGTCATCCGCATCAGATAGTAGCGCCTTGAACTTGTTCAAGCAAAAAAAGTTTTGCTTTGTACCCGAGTTTTTTATTTAGCAAGCGTAATGTTTCCTCCTGTTACCTGTTTTTATCGAACGTTACTTTCTATGAGAACTCAATATCGCCGTGTGGCTCGGGCGCGTAAAGTGTTGCTCCGCCTGCCACGCCCTGCCTCCCATGCCCATGCTCCTTCCCCTGCTTTTGCACGGTCCCCTCCGTATGATCACACCCATCAGATGACCAGAGGGAGTGCTTTGGCCTTAAGGTATAGGGGGTGTTGGGAGAACCGACGCAGCCGCGAAACGAGTTTATGAGAGTCTTCCCACGGTTTGCTTGCAGTTCGCAAACATGGAGGGAGGGCAGGAGAGGAAAAAGGCGACGTAACAAGGCAGGGAAAAGCCACTTCAAGACAAGGGAGCGATTGCCGACCAAGCGGATAGATTTATATACAAGTTAGAAATATTGGGCGTTTCTCTATTTCTGAAAAATAAAAACCATGCAAATTTGTCAAGCATACATGTTACGCAACGCGTGCAGATGCAAAGCCACATTAAGGTACTGCAGCGTCTAAGCGACACTATAAGAAAGTGGCCAGCCATCAAATCAATTCATCTGTGTGCGCCACGGTAACTCTAAGGCAGTCGCGTTGCTCTAGGTCGCAGGTACAATTAGGACCATTGCAGACACATTTAAACGGGGGCAAAGTGCGAAAATTCTTGTGAACTTTGGTTTAGGTTGACGTTAACACTAATCCGGAGTCCAACAATTAAATTGTGGGGTTTTACGTGCCGAAACCACGATCTAATTATGAGGAAGGCCGTAGTGGGGGACTCTGGAAATTTAGACCGCCTGGGGGTTCATTACCATGCACCTAAATCTAAGTACATGGGTGCTTTCGCATTTCGCCCACTTCGAAATACAGCCGCCGTGGCCGGGCTTTGATTCCGCGAACTTGTGCTCAGCAGTCCCACACCATAGACATTAAGCAACCACGGCGGGTAGTCCGAAGTCAACCCCTACCGTATGTCTCATAATCCAACTCTGAGTTTGGCACGTAACTCCCCATAATCAATTAAAACTTAACACTTCTGCGCAATGCGATGCGTCGTGTGAGCAATGAAAGTGCTTATCGCGCACGCTATGAACAATGGTGAAGAACAATTGCTCAAACAAACACGTCCCACTCTGTGTTTAGTGTACTGCGCAGACAAACACAAGTGCTACACGCAAGGTAACGTTTAACATCAACTCAGCATTCTAGTATTGCACAGAACGCTGAAGAACATAAGCACTAAGCGTAAACATCGCCGCCAGTTATCGCCAATCGACGCAAACAGCAAAGACAGCTTCGCTTACATCAATTTTTTAGTCAGTAATCTATCGTGTTTGTTTATCATGTCACGTGCTACCAACTCCGTGTTGGACCTCTGCATGGAGTTTGCACAGCTGTGGCGGTGAAACATGACAGCGTAGCCCAACAACGCAGCCTGCGTGGGAGCCCGGAATCGGCCGCATGACAAGGGCGATCACTTAAAGCAACAAGCAAACAGACCAACAGTACTTCCAATGAAGTGTGTTAGAACTCGCTTTCAGAACTTTGCTTTCTTTGACGTATCAGTTACTGAGACTGGCATACATCTGCTCGGCTTTCGAGCCAGTACTCTGCCATATTTCTTTCTCACGTCACGTTTTACAAGGTCCATGTTGAAAGTCAGCCAGGAGTTTGTATGGCTGCTGCGGTGAAACCTGAAGTCATGGTCCAGCAACGCAGCCTGTGTAGAAGCCCCAAGTGGTCATATTACCAGGGTGTTGGTGATGAATGTTTCCTGTGTACAGCCAGCGAACAGATCCTTAGTGGTTAAGATGAAGGTTGTGTACTCGCTTACACAGCTTCGCTGTCTCTGATGTATTAGTTTCTCAGAATGGCATATATCTACGAAGTTTTATTTTTCCTCCTATGCATAGTAGTCTGATATCAGCCTTAGGACATTTTTCACCTCTCCTTCCGCAAGGCATTGATAATCTATACACGACACGGAAGAAAGGAGTATCCTGTTGAAGAAATATGGTCCCAAGGGTATGTTCCCAAGGTTCCCAAGGGTTAAGGTTATGGGAAGAAGCAATCTGAGTCATGGTATATAAATTATTGATAGCAAGTGACAAATCCTATATTGGAAGGACCGCACTCCACATATACAATTTGTCGCACCACGCAGACTGTTTAATGGTACCTTAGCACTTGGTAGCATAGCAGTCTCGAAAAAGCTAGGGCAGACGAAGTGACGATGTATTTATTTATGAAATATGGGATAACAAGGTTTCGGGACGCTCCCTTCTTGCGAAAACGGGCAAACCTGGACATATAGCTTTTAGATTTGTTCAGGATATATCACACATATGAGAGGAAATTCAAGAAAACTCGTGTACTCCGACTCCTGTGCATCCTAAGAAACCTAGGCGGTCAAAATTGATTCGAAGTTTCGCAATACGGCTGACCTCAGAATGAGGTCCTGGTTCTGGCTCGTGAAAGCCCACAGTCAGATCGCAATTTTTTTCAGGTCTATACACATACAGTACTGTATACAGTATCCGCTAAAGCCAAATTTTTACTGCTTACTCACCATCTTAGGGTTTTTGTTTTCCTTCATCTGACTGCTCTCAGTGAAAAAAAGAAAAAGGAAATTGATTGTTCTCTGCTATTTTTCTCTTTCTTGCCTTATCTTTTCTTGTTTGTACCTTCGCTCCCTTAACCCACTCCCCGTCAAACGACTAACGACTACCGTCTAGCACTTTTTCGTCGTTTATAATGGCAGCCGAGATTACCGCAAAAGTAATGAACTTCTTCGTTCCCTCGCTTTTCACGTGGCAGGTCCGAGCAAGGAGTTTTAGTTTGAAAGTCCGCGCGGTAATGAGCTCGTTCTTGCAGGGATATCTTCCATACTTTTGTAACAGCCACTGCAACAAGCTTTGCGCACCTCACTCTATAGCTCTCATGTCATTTATACGCCCACAAACCGACTGCTACGATTCCTCAAGGTGACCTGACTGAGCGACCGCCTGTAATTGGCCACTGAGGAGGAGAATGACTTGGGTAAGAAGGGATTAAAGGCAGGAGGACTGAGAATTTTCACTAGGTTGGCAAACGTAACACTGGACTTGATCTCATTCTCTTAATCGTTTCCTTCCCTTTTCTCTTTCCCAAATACAGGGTAGCCAACAATGCTCAGTCCTGGTTAGCCTCCTTGCCTTTAATTTAATCTTCTGTCTCTCTTTCAGCTGTCCTGTCTTTAATTATTCCACCCATTTTCTTCCCATTTATATACAGAAGCTTACATAAACTCTGCCAAGAATACACGTTGTTTCATTGTCGGGTTGCTTGGCTAAAGGGGTGAATAACAAGCGACTGGTCCGTGTGTGATAGTCTCTCTCTCTCTTTTTTTTTTTTGCTTGGCGAATAACTTATATCAAAAGTGCAGATGTGGTTCTCTGATCGCATCGTTGCTGTTGTCATTGTCTCTGTCGCAGTCATTCTCGTTGTTGTCGTTAACCGCATGGCCAATGCATACCGGATCCAAATGAGAACGCAAGCATTAAAACTGCGTTTTACGAGGGCTTTTAAGGAGGTGAATATAATACAACATCGAGGCGGTTCACACGCGTTGGTGGCGAATTATGATTCTAAATCAGCGCAGCAAACGGGAGCGGAGATAAAGAAAAAATGGGAAGGCCAAGCGAAGTGATGAAGCGGCCGTTCGAGTAAAGCGACACTAAAGGAGAACATCGTGAAACGGGAATCGTAGGCCAAAGGGCAGTGAGGCTACCCTTTCCTCTCGGGACTCCGGTTCAATGTTCGTTGATTTGAGAAGTTTGCTTCGAAACACGCCGGTTCTCCAAAGCAGGCAATTTCAAGAACGGACACTTGCTGGGTGGTCACTTCACCTAGAGAAACGGCTGTAACTGAAAGACCGAGAAAATTGCTTTCTTTAATGGCGAACAATGAAAAGATAGAAAGAAAGAAACAGACAAAGAACGAAAGAAACAGACAGATAGCGACAGTCACCTTTAAGCTACTCGCCCAAGCCCTTCAACCACCTTCATTTTTTTGTGAAGAACTGTTCATCAGCCACAGCAGCAACACAATCATCCAAAAACTAGAAGATGAAGGGCCTACGAGAACCTGGCAGCGACAACAATAACAGAGAAACCATGTTTACTCGTGTAAGATTCGCACGCCTTACTTTCGAAGAATTCAAGAAAACAAATTCAGCCAAGCTGCCTGCCATGATGCATGCATCCGCATGATGACTACCTGTATCTTCGGCAGTGTTCTAGTAAGGTAGTAAGCTTCGACGACGAGTGAAGAGACCGGATGGGTGGCAAGGGCCACTCAAGCTCACGTAATGCAGCTGTGTCCTCACTATCCTCGTAATTCACGTGCAATTTTGACATTTACCCGTGTCATACATAAACTTCAAACGTCGTGAGTGGTAACGTTGAACGATGAAGCGGAACTAGATCGGTGGTGCTGAATCTTGACTAAGTGTGGGTGTGGTGCGTAGTTAGTGCTTGCCTTATTTTCTACATCATTTCTGACGTCGTCCGCAGTCTTATCGGGCGGCGATATGCTTGACTCGCGTGGGAGCCGCATGCTGCCAGGATTCGCGAAAAAAATATAGTGCAGGTCTTACACGTGTAAATACGGTAAGCCGGCAGTAGATGAACACAAGGAGTCCGTGAAGCGAGTCGCCGGGGTGGCAAAGGAATGGCAGCTCTGAATGAGCTAGGAGTACGCAATCAGTGCCTCGCGCTTAGCATCGTGTCGTTCAGGGAGGCACTGAGTACGCTCGAAGCCATGCCCGCGCATTGACTGTGCTCTGTGAGGCAAAAGGAAGTCCTACCGGTGGAGAGGCCGTTGGAGGAGGCTTTCGCTACTGAACTCAGCAGCGTGGCAGGTAGGGAGTGGCCCTAGACGCCCAGTGGAAGAGCCCTCGCGTCTCTGGGGCCTCAATGTCTCATTAAGTTCCCAAGGAGCAACGACGGGTTCCACCGAAGAACTGGCCGCTCTTGAGTTTCGCTGGTTTATGCCTACGAGGAACCTTGTTAGTGCCGCACACTCAATCCGCCACGACACAAAGTGATTCGAATAAGAGAGGCGCAAGAGCCTGGGAGCTCGCCTCCGTACGCTTGCTTCTATGTGCCAACGCTATGGACGTCATGTGCCCTAGTGGCGACACAATGCAAATCAGGCACTTGCAGATGTGAGTGCATCAGTGTCATTTTAGTAATGTTTAACGACGTAGAACCGGGAGAACAGGGTCAGACATTCGGCTGTACGCATTTCTTTTCGAGTAAAAACGCACCGTTAAACTTACGTGAACACTTCTAAGGAACCCTGACCGAAGATAGTAAGTAGAACGGACAAGAAATAACATTGACATTTTGATAAGCGGTCACATAAAAAGAAAAAAAAAAAGTAAAACTCATGGGTTTTCGAGCGATACGAAATCATGTGATTCGATGACTCTCTATCGCGTTCCGCATAACTCCTTGTACTTCGTGATTCTGTTCAGTTATAAATCGATTGTTGTGGAGAGATTTAACTAGAAAGCACCTCGTCCACTCTAGTGATCGCTGTTCTACAGCGAGAAACTAATTAATGCATTAATTATTTGTCATCTGCGAGTTATTATATGACCTTATGAGTTGCTGCCACGGTCCACTGCTGCTGCTAGTTTGTAGCATCACATCCATCGTTGATAACCGCAATACATATCCGCCACAGCTATCGCTATACGGAGTGATCAGTTCCAGGTATTAGTACCTTTTGAAAATCGGCTTCTGCAGATAATGTAGTTGTAGTCCACGAGCTGGATTATTCAGAAAGGTGGTCATCACTTGAATGAGAAATCTAAACGCCAATTCAGCTAATTAAATAAAATTACTAATTAACTTCTTAATAATTACTTTATGGCACATATTGCAATTTACGAATCGTAGCCGGTGCGTTTGCAAGACGGAATCACATGGAATGGATTTCCAGAATGACAGTTTGGAGATTGCACTATTAAACTCACTTTAAAAGAATCCTATTTCACTTTTCTTTTGCAAAACCGTCTTTGATGCATTGAAAAACGAAAGCAACTGAAACGCCCACGCATTTCGCCACACACATTAGGACATTATATGTCGAAAGTTCTGTCAAGTGCTACAATTCGTAAATTGAAACATCCCCCGTAAAGTATTTTATTCAGTAGTTAATCGGAGAATTTTTAATTATTAGTTGAATACGTGTTCTGATTTCTCGTGTTGCCTCTTTGAGTAAGCCATATCACTGAGAATTATGCTATCTGCCACAGGCGTTTCTTTTCAAATTGTGCTATCTTGTGCTATCTTGTGCTATCCCCGCATCAAGAGGGAACGCGCGGTTCTCAAGCAAATGGCCAGAGACAATTCGGCCCACAGGGAGGCAGCCAAAGTAGTCCGGCGTCGGCGTCGACGTCGGCACCACCGTACGTCTTCGAAGAAGACGCATGCGCGAAGTGACAGTACCCACTCCTCTGCGGTGCCAGTTAGCCGCGCCGCGAAAGGGCCCACCACTTCCACGAAGGAAGCAGAAAAGACTCTATCTTTAGAGGAATGGCCTACGCTACCGAGCCGCTCCCTTGCGAAAGAACCTCAGAAGGTCGGGGCCCCACCTGATCCTTCTCCGGCCATGGATGATTCACCCAAAACAGACCGTCAAGTCATCTCGGTGCTACGTTCTCTCATGGAGGCCATTCGAGCGCTTTTAGTGGACATGAGGACACCATCTGCTCGAAGCGCACTTAAAGTGTTGGACGCCTTAAGCCCAGTGCTTGCATCCCTCAACTAGAAAGATGGCTACTCATACCCCATCCTTCCGGAAAGAAGTCAAAGCAGCGTCCGTCATCCAGTGGAACGCCAGAGGGCTAAAATCACGAATTTCAGATTTTCGTCAGTTTGTCTACACCAATGGGTTTCCACTCATCGTCATTTGTGAGCCCAACTTGTCGAAACCAATAAGACTGTCATGATACGAGTTTATCATGTCATCAACAAACGGTGCATGCAGCAAAATCGTCGTTTTTGTTCGTCGTGAGCTCACCTATGTTTTGCAACCAATTGCGCCCCACGACGACAATCAATATATATGCATCACAGTTAAAAAGAACAAACTCTTGTTTACTCTCATAGGCGTGTATATATCGCCTTCCAGCAATTTCGATACCAAAAGATTTGAGGATATCTTGAGTGTTTGTCCCGCCCCATGGGTCATCATAGGAGATTTCAATGCGCACCATCCAGCATGGGGAAGTACAAGGACAAATGCAAGAGGACGAAGATTGGCAAGTATCGCCCACAACTATGGCCTTACTCTCCTGAACGATGGTAGCCCCACCTTTCTTCGAGGCGTGACATACGGCAGCTGCCTCGACCTTGCTTTCGTCTCCAACTCTCTCGCCAGATGTGTGAAGTGGTTTCCAGACATTGAGACACATGGGAGTGACCACATTCCCACCTATCTGAACATCAAAGGCTTGTCGTCTACATCAGGCTCACGGAATACCATTCGGACGATTCAATGGGCCAACTTCAAATCTGAGATGGAAGATGCCTGCCGCGAGGGCCTACCCTCTGGGTTAGAGCAAACGATTAAAATGACGATGCAAAACGCCACTCGCATGATGACGATCTCTTCCACGCGAAATGACTTCGACATAGAATTAGAGCGACTTCGAGCGCTTCGTCGCCGGGCGGAACGTCGATATCGACGTACAAAATCAATCCATGACCTTAGGGCAGCCAGGAGGATGCAAAAGAAGATTCAGCGTCGTATGGATAGATTAGCGTCGGAACGGTGGGCAACGTTTTGCCAGACACTCGACCCTCGCAAGCCACTGTCTCACATTTGGAAAACGGTGCAAGGTCTGCGTTGCCTTCCGGAACGGCGTTTTCCATTCAAGGCGCTAGCGCTTTTCCAAGGGCGGCAAGACATCGATGTCGCAGAAGACTTTTGTGCGCGGATCGCAGACCAAGCGACTCGTCCAGATCCTCCAGCCCGAGCTGACGTCCCCCATTCCCGTGATTGCCGCATGGACCTTCCTTTTACAATGGAGGAGCTCGAAGCGGCACTAGCTCTCTGCAGGCGCTCATCATCTCCGGGTCCAGATGGTATATCATACCGGGCCTTGTGCTATCTCGGAGAGTCCGCACGGATAGAATTGTTGAGCCTTTACAACTCCTCATGGCAGGAGGGAAATGTTCCTGACGAATGGAAAGTAAGCCGCCTGGTGCCACTCTTAAAGCAGGGCAAATCCCCATTAGAACTCACCTCTTACCGCCCAATAGCACTGGCCAGCTGTGTAGGAAAGATAATGGAACGGATGATCCTTGGCCGCCTGGAATGGTACCTTGAATTTTACAAGATTTATCCGCTTTCCATGGCTGGTTTCCGACGTGACCGCTCTTCCATCGACAGTGTAGTTGATCTCGTTTCATATGTCCAGCACGAAAGGTCCCGTAAGCGTTTATCTGCAGCTTTATTCTTAGATGTGAAAGGGGCATATGATAACGTATTACATGAGGCCATTCTCGACGCTCTTGCGACGGTTGGCCTAGGTGGTCGAGTTTTCTTGTGGATTGCAAGTTACCTGTCTGCAAGATCATTCTATGTGTTAACTGACGATGGCCCAACTACGCGACGCTATACCAGCAGGGGCGTTCCTCAAGGCGGTGCTCTCAGCCCGACGCTATTCAACCTCGCTCTTGTTGGACTTGCTGAATGCTTGCCAACTACCATCAAGATTTCAACATACGCTGACGACATCTGTGTCTGGACTTCGGCAGTCACACGTCCTCAGATACGTGCGCGACTTCAAAGAGCGGCCACTTTGACAGCGAACTACTTGTGTAAACAGGGTCTCAGCATTTCACCTGAAAAATGCGCACTAGTCGCATTTACTCGGAAACCGATGACGCCTTATGTCATCTCAATCAATGGGCGGACCATTTCCTATGTCCGAAACCACAGATTCCTTGGCGTCATTATTGACCGAGACCTCTGTTGGAGCCCACACGTGGCCTACATGAAACGGCGCCTGACAGCTACTTCCCAGCTGTTCAAATACTTGACAGGGAAGACGTGGGGGATGTCAGTAGACGCAATGCTTAAACTCTACAGAGCTCTCTTTCTCGGTTTTTTAAGATACAGTCTACCTGTACTGAACAACACCTGCAAGACAAATATTCGTGTTCTGCAGGCAGTACAAGCTCAAGCACTCAGAGTCTGCCTTGGTTTGCCCAGATGTACGTCAACAGAGGCGACTCTTGCGATTGCTCGGGACCATCCAATGCGAACTCACATTACGGTGGAAGCCCTGAGAACGCACATCAGACATTTTGCACGTGCCCCCTATCACCACCTTGCAGCACTACCTTCAGACAGGCACCAATCATCATTCTCTAAAACTATCAACAAGTACAACGACAAACTTCCCTCGGGCTTCACCGCTGCATCTAAACCATCGATACCCCCTTGGTGTCTTATCAGCCCCACAGTACATCTCAGTGTACCAGGAATCAGAAAAAAGTCTGAACTGTCGTCGCCTGTCCTCAAACAACTGTCTCTGCTTCTTCTGCACGAGAGGTACGCGGACAGTGAACACATTTATACTGATGGTTCCACAAACACCCAGTGTTCGTCCGGTGCTGTGGTTGTCCCAGCAAAAGCTATTACCATCAGCTTCAGGACTGACCACCCGACAACGTCGACATCTGCTGAACTAGCTGCTCTTCGCGCTGCACTCCGTTTCGTCAGTCGGGAGCCACCTCGACAATGGTCCATCTTCAGCGACTCAAAGGCAGCCCTACAATCTGTACTATCAGCTCTGCGTCGCGGGCCATTCGAACAGCTCGTATTCGATATTAGATGCCTACTCCATACATCACAGGAGAAAGGACACCACGTGACGTTTCAGTGGCTGCCAAGTCACTGCGGCGTCACTGGAAACGAAGACGCCGATAATGCCGCTCGGGCAGCTCTTGAAGACGCACAAGAAGAGGCCATACCGCTTTCACGATCCGACGCAGCTAGCAGACTTCGAGTGCTTGCACAGGAGATGACGCTCTCTTCATGGTGCACACCAAACAGCCAGACCAACCAGAGCAACCGTCAATACCACCTGCCCTCTTTGATGCATCTCTATATGCCAACTGGACTCCGCCGAAGCGAGGCGACTCTGCTTTATCGCTTATGGTTAGGGGTGGCTTTCACGAAATCTTACTCATTCCGCATCGGAATGGCCGACAACGCTCTCTGCAATGCCTGTCTTTGCGAGGAGACGCTGCAACACATTCTGTGCGACTGTCCTGAATATAATGTTCAGCGACAGTCCCTGGCATCCGTTCTCGCGCACCTTGACACTAGACCATTGTCCCTCGACATGATTTTCACATGCCGCCGACAGAAGACATCGCAGGTGAAGGCGACGAAGGGACTACTTCAGTTTTTGAAAGAGACGGGATTGGACAAGCGGCTCTGACAGTGTTATCACGTACAATGCCAGATTGATGGACTCTACCGGACGATGTTTGTGTGCTGTGATATGTGCTCTCTCTCTCTCTCTCCCCCTTCCCCATCTTTCATCGCCCCCATCCCTCTCCCATGTGTAGGGTAGCAAGCCGGTTACGCTAAACTGGTTAACCTCCCTGCCTTTCCTTCTCTACTTTTTCCTTCCTTCCTTCCTTTCAAATTCCATAAAACTTAAAAAAGATCATTGCGTACTATAATTTGCCATGCAGCTATCACCCTCGAGGCCACAATATACTGATCATACCTACGATTATAGACCCATGCACATATGCCTACGTAAATTGCAGGTATTGGCGTATCATTCCCGATATCACCACAGAAATTCAAAAAAATTTCTATCAGTGCCGTGAGCTATACAGTTCAACTATGCGCGTTCTGTGTCTAGTTAGCAAATCGAGGTAGTAACTTTTTTTATGTTGGTCTAGGTGGTGGCAAATACATTCAGCAGCTGTTGCCATTGCTGCCATTGACCCATTGGGTACATGGCATTGGAAGATTACAGCGCGTCACGCTGGCATCAATGGGTCACAGACTTCCCAGAACATTCAGATGACAGTTTGCCGTTTTGTCGAAGGCTTAAATAACCGAGGCAGCTCTCCTTAGGCCTTGCTAATTATTGAACCTTCTTTAGGGCGAATAAATTTGAATATTTGGGCATAAGGACATCAATTCCAAGTGGGCTTGTACACTATTATGACGTGAGCATGTGTGATGTACTGCGGACTTTTTGAGGTTTTTGCGCGTTTTATAATGAGAGAACAAAAAATACCGCGAACGAATGAACCTCTACTGTGTGTGAGAGAGCTGCTGCTCGACTCGACGCAGAAGGTACACTTCTTTCGTTAGTCAAAGAAATAAAGATATTGCCACAAGGCAGAACGATAGCCGTATCTAAAAATATTTAAACGAATACTCTCCCAGGGTGCAGAAATTATATTATATTGGTTGAATGAAGTTAAGCGTTGCTCTCATTATATTAGAAAATATCTTGGAGAATATTTTATAGAATACGGAACGCAAGCTAATGAGCCTATAATGACACAATTCTTTAACGTCTTCCTTATTATGGATTAGTATTAAGTAGGTATTCTTCCAGATCTCTGGTACACTTCAAGCCGTGAGGCATCGTGAATAAAGGGCCGCAAGATTTCAACACATGATATCCCTCTTCATTCTGTGATTAAATCGACTGTTATTCCATCTTCTCTTGCCTCTTTTCCTCGTTTCATGTCTTGCAAGGCCCTTCTAACTTCATCACGAGTTATAAAAGGAGTCAATGTCGCCTGTTATTACTACTTAGAATGAACGTAGCGTGGCTGCTCTGCGTACTGTACAGGTCATCAAAGCATTCTTCAGCTGCTTTTACTATATATTCGAAATTACCCTCTTTATCTTTCAGTGCATGCATCTTTCCTTGTGGTATGCCTAGTTTTCTTCTCACTGATTTCATTCTGCGGCCATATTTTACTGCTTCCTCAATCTTTCCCAAGTTATAATTTCGAATGTCCCTTACTTTCTTCTATTTGGCCCGTTTTGACAGTTTAGCAAATTATATCTGTTCTTTTTAGTTGGACACTTTCTTGATTGGTTGTTTCGTTATTAGAGCATTTCTTAGGAGAGCGTACCTACTGGTTGTCTCGGTACCTTACCTCCCACTTCAATTGCTCCTTCTGAAATTAGCCTAGTTGTGGTCTAATTCATTACCTTCAAGTTAACCCCATATTGCTGTCCTAAAGCTGCATGTTTAGGAGCGAGCACCAGGCTGAATTTGTCTGCTTTTACTCTTACTGCATCTAGGTTGGCTTATTTCTTCTTGACTAATTTTATTCCTTCTCTCACATAAATCATAGACCTCACTAACTTATGGGTACTTAATAATTCTACATACTGCACTATACTGTGATCGACAGGGAGTATGAATCTACTTCATTTCTATTTTCTCCATTTGGTGTTCTTCAGGTCGACTTCCTGTTATTGCGCTTCCTCAAAAAGGCATCCATAATTCCGAGCTTATTTTTGCCCGTGGATTCTACCAGCATCTCTCCTCTAGTGTTCCTACAGTCGATGCTGTAGTCACCAGTTGCTGGTTCCCCAGCCTGCTTTTCCCTAATATTCACATTGAATTCATGAGTAGAGTATATTGAATTTGCACATTCCTCATAGCTAATTCTACAGCTTCACAAGACTGCTCCATCATCGTGATGATGGAGCATCTATACGGATTGTAAATCATACCCAGTATTCTTTCTTATCTAGAAGACCTTTTGTAGCAGAGGACATGGCCATTAGTCAGCACTCTATAAGCCTCACCAGTTCTAACTTCACTAAGGACAATAATATCCAAGGCAGTGGCTAACAGTTCCTCAAGGAGCCCTACTAAGCTAGCTTGACTCGAGACGGTCCGCGTGTTAAACGTTGCCAGGTTCAGTTTTCAGTGGCAGCCTGTCCGGATCCCGAGATTCTTAGCAGCCTCTGCCGCGTCGCAGCTCCGACCACCGCTTTGGTCAGATGCTCCGCAGCCACTGCAGAATGAGGGCCATGGGTTAATTGTACAGGTCATGAGGGAAGGAGCTGCCGAGTACTGCATTAGGGAGGCCGATTCCTGTTCTGGTGAGGGTGTGTCTTTTGTTGAAGATCAGTTAGCCTTCGTAAATTGGTTGCACCTGCACTAGTGTATCCATAGTCGCTCTCGGCAATTTTCTTGACGTTGTCAGACGCCACTCTGAGCATGACAATGTAGAGCACTGGAGTAGGATTCGAGCTTACCACCTTCAAATTAGAAGCCAGGTGTTCTACCTCTGCTACACGCCAACGCTTTCGTAATTTTGTACATGCACAACATCAAATGTCCACTGCCTTCTGACCTTTGACTTAGTAAGCATGAGAATATATGAAACCCAGCACATAACAGTTTCCCGTCGGGGTGGAAAGGTTTACAATCAGCAAAGAAGACATTTATTTACTGAATTAGTTGCCAGGGTGAATGTTTAGAGCTCTCAAACAAAAAACCTGTTCACAATAAACATCAACATCTGGCTATTTGAGGTACACTACAGGAGAAAGGCCCATCTCACCAAACGGCAAGTACACTTACCCCCGTATTCATAAATGCATCTTACCTTGACGCTCATGCTTGACTTTATTTTTATGATGCCTGGCCTAAACGTTGCCAAGACGTTCATTGCGTTTCATCCGGCGTGTTCACGACAGAGGTCATTTAAATTAAGTCAAGTAAGGGCTTCAAGTTAGGATGCATTCATGAAAACGAGGCTGTCTTGCTTCAGCTGACTCAATTTATGGCTTCAAATATCGTTTCATCACCCCACGTAGCTCTCTCCTGTCCTTAATAACGTTCTCCTTACCTCGGTATATATTCTGTTAGTCTAAGGTATCAGCGGTTATGTATAGAATTTATGTCCTGCCCAGCTCCATTTCTTTTTCTTAATCTTAACTAAACTACTGGGTATCCCAGTTCGCTCTCTAATCCAACATTGCATTCCTGTCTCTCAATGTCACAACTATCATTTTTGCTTCACCGCTCATTGTAGTCCTTAGCTTCTCATGATTCTCTTGTTATCTTACTTCTTGCTCCCTAGTTTAGAACCGGTACAATACAATGATTGTGCAGTTTTCTTGTCAAGGGCAATGGTAGTCGCTGCTTGTGGCAAGGGGCCATGACAATGAACATAAACCCAAAAAATTGTTTTTTACGATGCATGAAATCTCCGCGACAGCTAGCATTGAGGATAATAAAAGTCGTACTTGTGCAACCGAAAACCATGCTCGCAAATCATGAAAATGCATGCACGCACATACACGACCGCATAGACGTGCTTTCCACCATGTAAGCAGACCTTCTCTTGCCTAATTCTAAATGCATTCGGGTGCTTTTTGATTAATTGATAGCAGGGATGATTAATTGAGCATTAACGTCACAAAGCAACATGACAAATGTAAGAGATGATTTAGTTAACAGCGCCAGCGTGATTATGAGCACATGGATTTCTTCCAGTAGCATCATCATTTATTTTCGCTTACAGACTGGGACACTACATTTCTTTTACATGTACTGCTATCTCCATAATGTGAGACAGGGTAGGCTTGGCACAATGAGTACATAAATATAATCATGGCATGCAGACTGCACACAAAACTACATTGTCTGAAAATGTAACGAAAAAAATGAAAGAAATAATTATGCAGGGCTAACAAATAACTTGAATATGTAATTGCTCGGCAAATGAGAGGAGCATAAATTGTGAATAATGCGTAACACAAAACAAAAAAATGTCACATGCGAGTAACAATAACAGTGAAAAGAAAACCGCAAAGATAGGTGCTGTTCAAACGTAGTCATTGCAACAACCATGGTGGTATGAGGAGCGTTAATTAAAAATAAAAAAGTAAGGACACGATAAGGTATGTCACGAGAAAGTCCTTAAAACGGTAATTATCACAGCAGAAAATTGAAATACAAGGTAAAGGGAAGGCTTGTTAAAGTTATGGTGTTAGAGTGGTTTAGTTTCAGTTGATTGGTTTAAAATGTACAGCGTGTCGTTCGAAAACATGAAAAGGGAGGTCTCAGAGTGAAACTCAGTGATTGGACCTGTTGTGATGATAAGTATCAAAATTTAATTAGAACAGCCGCTGAACATAGTGGTTACGTACATAACAAACGCAAAAAGTAAATTATGAATTAGGAAAAGTATAGGTGACAAAACAGGAAAAGCAAATATGTACAAGGATGAGAATACAAAATTTAGTGATATGCATATTCCGGTACTCAACAGAATGCAGTCCTCGGATTTCGCCGCTAATATTGTTGAGAAACCGCGTCAAAGCTTCCATTGGTAGCCTCACTGATACAGGTGATCTACGCTGTGGCTAACAGATGGATGAAACAAGTGAATAAATTAGAAGGCTTGAACCTGGCTATCAGATACCGTTAAAAACGGGTGCGAAGTGTGTTCTTCCAAATTTCGGGTCAGGATGTTCAACCTCGGTTAATATGCCACGAAACAATAGTACGTCCACAGAGCGAAAAACCACTGAACAGCTGTCACGTTCATGGGTGCACTTGTTCGTGGATAATATGGTCCACTCAAGAAGCAACGACTGCTGCGTACGCACTCTGTGTTCTGAATGCCCTCAGTTGTGTAGTGCTATTTCTTGGTGCCAAGCAAACTGCCTAATTGTAAGCTATGTCTTCTAAACCATACTAAAACAGTCTCGGAAGCAAATCGATCCACGCAGGGGTCTCCACCATATCTTCCTACCCGGTTTCACATTTATCTTGAACAGTCTAAACTTCAGAAGCCACATATCTTTCAGATTTCAAAGTCCAAGATCGTTTACAAGACAACAGCGACGTCCCTTTAAGAACCTTCATAGCAAGTAACCGGTCCGCACGTTGACGCTTGAAATCTGGGTTTGCAAGTTCATTCTTACAAGGTCGACATCAGGCTTGTTTTTCTGCGCAACCATCACTCTAAGCAAACTAAACCAAGCCAGCAGCTTTCAACGAGATATCCTAAAATAATGACCGTGCTGGAACGCTGCCACTTTGCCGGCGTTTCAGCACGGTCGTGACACATACATCACATACTTTTTTATGGTATAGTTTGAGTATTTATTTTCGTTTGCACTAAGCATGACTATGGTTGCTACGCGAAAGCCATGCATAGTATACCTGTTGGCGCGTTTGCAATTCCATGTAAGCGGTGCAGAGAAACGATGCGAAAAAACAGGTGACGGAAACATACCTGTGCCAGACATTTCTGTTTCCTCGCCTAGCTATCGATTTTGCTCGTTGGAACCGTATGCCTAGGGCCATGTGCCAGTTTAAGCTATGAGTCTTGTGTTTGCTTTCCTCTAGCGCTTGCACGAGCCACAACATATTGCGAATTCTCGGCGTGAATGCTATAAAGGATGAAAGCTGAGCGTAATTATTTACGTCCAGAACTGTTTCTGATTTTCGCTCTTTATACGTTCCAATATTAAAGCATGCGCGAGGCAAATGAGAGATAAGCTTTCAGCCCATATACTGAAATATACGCTAGTTATTCTAGATCACTTCTGTCTGAAAGAAACACTGTCTTCGTTATGAACAGCCTTTCCCAAAAGACATGTCATCTACTTTTTTTTTTGTTACGCAGCGTCACTAAAGATAGCTAACGCATGAACTCTCTCAAAAGTGCGCCAATCAGGCATCTCGCGTGGGAAGGAGAAATGAGAAAAGAATTTAGAAGAAAGTAAAAATTTTCCACGCTGTGTGTGTTTTGTTTTCTTTGCCGCAGTATTAACCAGAACAATAAAAACTCCCTTCGCGCGCGAATGCCTCTTGCATTGTTCGAGAGTGGAGTTAAATTTGATGCCATTGGAGGCGCTGAATTTTTTTGAGCGAGGTTCCGCGAAATGTCATAGTGATGCCTTTTACGTATCAGCAGCTGCGAGGCAAAGTAAATACCTTAAGTTGAACGTCTGCGCCAACCTTAAAAAGCTGCGTCGTTGTTCTCCGTACGTATGAAACACGTTTCGCAGCATTTCAATTGCGAAGACTGCGCGGAATGCCTGGAAGTAAGGGAGGAACTGTTTCCTAGGCTCCGAACAATTTTTACTAAACCATGTTCGCGCGCTTCGAAGCGTGCGACATATATGCTGTGATGCTCTCTGTCAGACAAAGACAATAAGATTTTCAAAGACTGTTCAACTCGGCATCTAAGACGGTATAACCTGCGGGGGAATATGACAGTATAGCAAAGACGCACAGAAGTAGACTACATACTACCGAAAAACACACCGGGCAACGCGCGTGTTTTGCTTGCAAAAAACCTATTTTAGGCATTTGCACTGCAAACACGCATCGTAACACCGGCGTAAGGCAGGTAGAAAAGCAGAATTTTCATTCAATCTAGTTCAAATTTTGACAGGAAACTTGCTGTATTTGATTTCTGAGAACATCTCCGGAGAACACCGCTAGAAGAAGATCACAGAAACATTGTGCCTAGAGTAGGCAGACTGGGGCCCTCTGCCCGTGAATGGGGCCTGCCAGCCAGTCAGTTGTGGTCTCGAATTTGTGCGCAACATCCATGTATTATTGGATAATGAATAGAGTTTTTTCGCAAACATTTTTTACATCATTCACCATGTATACCGTTTCTTCATGCATATAGCCTATATACCTGGTAGACCCACAAAATAATCCATCGCGCCATCTTGCCTTCCCAGAACAGTATTATGAGGTGGCATGGTAATGTTGAGTATTCAAGGACCACCGTTGCCACTGTCCTACGCTTGTAATACTATGTATAGGAGGCAGTTTCGTCATGGTTATGAATAGACCATTGCTATTTCTTTACGAAAACTATTATACCAATGAACCGGCAAATCTCCATAATAAATACTGCAATAAATAAGAAGCAGCATACATTTGTGTTCGCATTGAGCCAAGACTTTCTTTGTGGCATAAGCAGGCCCTTTGTTTGCAAACATTTACGTTTATACGGCGCATATAAGAAGCAGCAAGCTAGGCACAACAGAAACTGAGAAGCGATACGGCGTTTTCATGTCATTGCGAATTCTTCAGCGACTGTGCTGCTGCTGATTTAGCCTGCGTCAAAAAGTTGTCGCAGTAAACTTGCTCGAAGAAATTATAGCCCTCTGTCTTGCGCCTTGCATTAACTGACGGCGGCGCAAGTACCACCACAATCTCTTTCTTGAATACATTTTCATTCCTTAAGCTTTTCGCCCCATCCTTAGTCAACATTAAAACATTTTCACGAATAGAAAATAGCCCACAGGTAATATTCTGTCCGTTATCGGGTGAAATCGATTTGTTGGGTGGGTACAAATGAAGTTTCCTTGTTCTCTAACTTTTTGAAGCAAGTAAAGATGATGAGACAATGGACAGGGAAAGTGCCTGAAGTAAACTTCCATGGATATGGCTGTCAAATTCTCTCGTAAGCTGGTTCTGTGTGCTCCAGATGGTCACATTTATTACACAGTTTTCAACTACGCATCGTCTTATTGCATCTGTAGTTGGACTTTGCTCTCGTGTGCAATAATTTTTTTATTAGCCGTAAAGGTAAGGATGTTGCCCATGGATGATACAGACCAACACCCTTATTGATGTAAAAATGGTTAAATTGTAGCAAAACCGCAGATATGGACTTACTCGATACAGCGCTGATGTATTTGTTCTCTCGTTGAACCACAAATCTCGAGACAGCGTTTCCGGCACCTTATACAGGACGTTTTTCGTGTCATATTGGATTGTTTTCAGACCAATAATCACATTCGATCACCAGCCGCCATCAGTCTGTCAGTTACCTCCTTTCCAGTAATTAATATTGTTGCTAAGGGTGCAGTGATATAAAACCCGATGGCCGAACAATGAAGCGATGGTCGATGTACTTGCAACGGCATACGATTTTGAGAACAAATCAACATAAAAAGTACATTCATTGCTTTACTAAAAAATCAAAAGAATATAGAGCCAATGCTGGTTTTGAATCCAAATATACTGCAGAAGTTTAACTGAATGTGTTGTCATCAACCTGTCATGCAGCCTGGAGTATCCCAAACTCTTCGGCAGAAGTAGATGATGGCTTGTGCGACAAACGGTAATTATACTTTTATCAAGTGGCAAGACATTAAATAATGTCATGAATCTGCTAGATATTGCACATTTCATTCAGTAAACACGAATGTGCCACTTTCAGTCGATGCTTTTGTATGAGGTCAGATATTCCTCTTCTCATGAATACGTTGACATTTTTTTAACAATCCCCGGAATCGTCAGAGTTACAGATGATGTGGTCGGCCTCCAAAGTGGAAACTGAGTCCCGGCGTGATGGCCAACGTTGCTGGTAAACAACAGATTGATGATCAAGCACTCGTGAGAAAATTCCGCGCATTTTTTTCATATTTTCCGGCGTTATGTGTTCAGAAAACGAAACTATAAGTTCACAACTCTGTAACTCAGCAATGAAAAATGATATCCCAGTTATATGAATTGCATCTAATCGTACATCTAAAGCTGACAAAATTGATACGTTACAGATGTATCTCAACACATTTAGTAATATGGATATACAGCTTTTGCAGAACCCTTATACACAACGTAACAAATTCACGTAAGGTATAAATTGACTTATTTAATTTGTCCGCTTTAAATGATCTAATGGATGCTGTTTACAGAACCGCGACATCTGTTTTTGATGCAGAGTTATTAATTTGTAAACTTCATGCTTCTATTCTTTTCGAACTTTCGAGTTTCTGAATATTCCTTTAACAAAATTCAGGCCCTAAATAAAAATTCCGCTTTCAGCAGTCACCAGAATTTACATTTTCTCTCAAATGCAACATATTTCATTAAAATCGGTCCAGGGCTTATATCAGAAAAGCGTTTCTGCGTTTTACATGTATTACATGTATAGGCCGCGTCGGAGTTGGGCCCGAGCTAAAGCTTCCTCTTTATGTGCATCGGTAATCACCTCCAAATAGCGATCCAAAATTTTTGTAAAGCCTGCCTCATTCTGTTGCCGACAGTCTTAAAACAAGTGAAGGGAACATGTAATCAAACAAGAAACAGCAATATATATATATATATATATATATATATATATATATATATATATATATATATATATATATATATATATATATATATATATATATATATAAATATATATATATATATATATATATATATATATATGTAGCATTAGGGAGAAAACAGGCATCGTCGCGCTCAATGGGTCATTAAAGAGGGAAAATTCGACGCTCCAAACTCGAAGTTTAGGCGTGCGGCCAAGTGCGCAGATTCGTATTATAATTTTCCTCTCGCTCGAAAAGCGCCTGGTTCGCGTCTGCGCCAGCGTAAGAGGCAGCCGAGCGCATCCGAGTAGAAAATGCCGCCCGGGAATCTAGAAACAATAACACGGAGGCACTCGCCATTCTCCTTCTCTTCCTTTCTAATCTGCCATTCTCCCCGAGGACATAAATTTCCGTCAAGATGGCGTTCTTCCGATGTGAGGCCGTAAACTCGGTCGGCGTCGACGCCTCCCTTATGCGGCCAGTCAACATCGGCCCCTGAAGACGTTATCGTGGTTGTGTGCGTGTTCTTTTCTTTCAATTTTCTTTTAAATTTCTTTACGCGCCTTTGAACTGGATACGTATCTATATTTTCTTGTACAGTGTATATCCTCGGGCACGATTATAGCGAGGAGAGGTCGCTGCGGACCAGACGGGTAGTCGCGTGCTGGTGAAGATAAAGGATGCACTGAAGCAGCCACCGCGAGCGCGCTGATGTATCCCAAAATCGAATCTCTCACAGCAACCCTTACCGAACTGCCTGAGGCCAGCGACGGCTGTGCCACCTAGGGTGAAACACAGTCATGTAGAAAAGGACGAAAGGGAATCTTTTGAGAAAGACATTTGGTGGAACAAAGTTTTTTTTTTTTTTTTCGAACCACACAGCGCAGCGCTCTTACCTTTCAACTTTGCCTGCGCTCCTGCTCGAAGCACATTGGCGTCTCAAGCCGAACATAATCAGAAAGTGCACGTAACTGGGAGCAAGAAAGAAAGAACGAAAGAAAGAAAGAAAGAAAGAAAGAAAGAAAGAAAGAAAGAAAGAAAGAAAGAGAGAGACAGAGAGTAGAAAAGGCAGGTAGATTAGCAATGGTTAGCCAAACTGAGATAAGAAGCAGGAGGAAAGCAGTAGTGTGAGCACACCCGCAATTCAACCACAGGTTAATGTAGTAAACGTAAAATGTGGACACCTCCGTAGTCCACTGCGGCCGACTTTGGCCGCAGGAAGCAAGATCTTTGGTAGAATTGCCCGTACTATAATTCATTGGCGTAGACCCCGTGGCTTTTACTTTCGAGAACGATCTGTCCTCTAAGCAGCTCAGGTTATAAGAAATGATTAGAAGAGGGAGTGCCGTTACTCCGAAATATATCTGAGAAGTCACAGATTTAAACAACGAACATGAAATATGTTCTTGTTACTTCAATCTTCAACTTCCAGTCTACTCTGTTGGAGGTGAAATAGCTCTCAGAAACTGGTTACCCTACACGCAGTTATTTTCTTTCTCTGTCGCTGGTCAGCGCATTCACTTTGACAAGAGTTCGATAGAGTAAAGTTTAGAGTGCACTCGATACAGTATTTGTTTTCTATTTCAAAATCTGCGGCAACATTGCGTTGCTTTTTCTGCTCTTAGCAAATATGTTCAGGTGGTGCGTTTATAGTGTCCCTCGTCCCAGCTTTTACCTTGCTGTCTCACACGTAACACAGCCGGCACGATTAAAGAAAGATCTCGGTGGCGCTACTGCACTTCATGGTAAGCATACGGGTTCGTTGAAGAGCAGCGATAAAATTCTAAACAGAAAAAAAAAACACGAAGTAGAAATGACGGTATACTAGCGACCATATGTGTCAAGGACAATATGATAGATATGACAGCGGAAGTCAAGTGGTAAAACCTACGTGCCCGATCTCGACGAATGAAATGTATTGGATCAATGCAATGTCTCGGAAGAGTGCCAGAAGAAACGTTAATGACTTGCTGATGCCCTGGTCTCAATACTTTTGCTCGTGAGCCGTTTGAAATTGAGTTGTAAGTATGTAATATCCCCAAAACATATGAGAAGTGGGGATTAAAACAAAAATAAAGTCCAACAGATGAGATATATGCTTTCTTCCTCGTCGCTTTGTGCAACTGCGGACCTGTGCAACATCATCTATAATTTCATGAAGTACAATGCATGTAGGATGCTTTTATAGTGTTGCCGAAATTTTAAACTATTGCTCGCGGCATGCAGCAGGAAGCGGCTTCTTGAGCTCGACTAGACTACCTTAAGGGGCAGACATTATCTGCACGAGAAATCAGCGTTGTGGAACCCGACTGATTAACAAAATTTTGCGCAATAACTTTTCAAATCTGTCATGGTGGTTATCCAGAAGGATGAAAAATTACGCAACGAGAATCCTGTGAAAGGCGTTCCCCTTTGAATTACATGGTGATTTCACTGACACCCATTCCTTGTAAACTGATGGAGCTGACCCTCTACATACGTCTTTGAATTTTTTTTTTTAATGCGAGGATAAATGCCTCAGGGCATACAAGGGTATGTGATGGGGGTGAATAAGGTTGATTAAACGAATGAAAAAAGATTTGCTGACTTAATGAAGTCCAAGAGGGATCGATAATGCGGTCCCTGCGTCCAAGCAGTGTAATGGCTCAGATTATGCGGCGAGAGTCCCGCTGCTGCGAGGTGCCGGAGCCTCGTCGGTTTCAGTGCAGGGCAAACCCACAGCAGGTGGTGGATGTCGGCTTCAACATTTCGCGACTTGCAGAGTGGACACTCAGGACGAGGATATAGCGGGCGAAAGTGCGGCCACTTCCTAGTCACGGCAGGAGTGAGGGCTACCCCGAACCGGATCCTCCGAAGCGCAACCTCCTCTGCACGGGTAAGACCGCGGGGGAGGTTTACCGCACACGGAGGTATGAGAGCACGTGTGCGGCGCCGGAGGTGCTCCTTTCTTGTTAAAAGGAGGGTGGCATCATCTAGGTGAAAGAGTTGAGGCAGTGACGATGGAGAGGTCGCTAGACGGGTCGCAGAATCCGCATGGCTTTGGAAGCTTAGAAGGTCGCGTGGGATCCACTCGACAGATATTGGCTGCGGGATGCGTGCCGCCAGAAGATGGATCTGTCGGCATATGTCAGGGCTGCGACTGACGCGTCGCAGAAGCCGCGTCGCCTGGAGGGCATCAGTGCGGATGACGATGCGGGCCGTGGGGACCATGGGAAAGGCGGCTACAGAGCACAACACTTCTCGGATAGCAAGGAGCTCAGCACAAAAGGAGGAAGGAGGTTCTTGGACTTGAAACCGGGTCGTCTTATTAAGGGCAGGTGCGCATGGGCAGTAAATTGCAGTGGTTGTTTCACAGCCCTTAATGCTTGCATCAACGTAAAGGACGATGGAGCCAAGCGGCAGGTGGGCATCTTGAGCTACAATTCGGTCACGAAGCGACGCCGCCGCGTGAGCTGATGTCGGGTGATGTATATCAGTTGGCTTGTTATCACTCAGCTGTACAAAACTCCAGGGAGGAAGAACTGGCGATGGTGGTGGTAGAAGCGAGTTCGAGAAAGCGTAAGCACTGAGAGCACACGGTGCGTGTGAAAGGCTGGTCTTAAGCTTGCGAGCATCACGTCGCTGCTGCACCAGCTCATCTAGTGTGTTGAGCTGTGCATTTAGTTGGAGAGCCACGATCGGGGTGATGCGGGGAAGGCAAGTGATGACCCTCATTGCCTCGCGATTAACAGCCTCAAGGCGATCCCATTGTGCCCTCGTCAAATGCTGGAATTGGGCTTGATAAATAAGGCGTGGTTGCACTACCGCCTTCACCAAATGTCGCGCAACATATGAGCGGGCGCCGCCCATTTTAGGAGCAATGCGCCTAATCAGACCCAACGTCTGAATTGCCTGCTTTTTAGCGCTGGAGAGCCAAGCAGTTCCGGTTCCCGACTCGTGTAGCATCAGACCCAGAATTTTTATAGTTGAACATTGTTGAAGAGGGGTTCCGGACAGATGAAGACGAATGGGTGTTCCAGAGAGTTTACGCCGGCCCCAGCGATTGGCGACTGACATGTAAGCAGATTTGCTGACGGAAAGCCTAAGGCCGACCGAAGAGGCGTAAGTCGCCGTGATATCTAAAGCTGATTGAAGGGCAGCGGCTTGAGTCTGCAGGTCGTGATGAGTGCTCCATACCGTGATGTCATCAGCGTACAACAAGAACTTTATGTCGGGTACATCGTGCAAGCGCCATGCAAGCGGGATGAAAGCAATATTGAATAATGTGGGTGATAATACAGATCCCTGGGGTACGCCACGAAGAGGGACAAATGAGCCGACGGCGTCACCACTGAGGCGAATTGCAAAATGTCGGTCTTCGAGGAAAGATTTGACAAAATTCCGTACTCTAGGGGGAAAATGCAGCATGTCAATTGAAGCCAAGATGGCAGCATGACTGATGTTATCATACGCCTTTTCGACGTCCATAGCGAGGACAGTACGGACACTGTGGCTACGAGTTGACGATAAAACCGAGGATGCCAAGACAGCCAGCCCATCTTCAGTACCTATGGATGGACGGAAGCCAATTTGAGCAGGGTGGTACAAACCGTGGTGCTCTAGCCACCACGACATTCGTGTGGCTAGCATTTTCTCAGCAAGCTTGCACAACGTTGACGTTAGGGAAATGGGTCGGAAGTTGCCAAGGTCAGTCGGCGGCTTGCTTGGTTTCGGAATCGGGATCACAATAGCTGACTTCCAGCCTGGAGGGACAACGCCATCTTTTCACTACTCCACTACACGCTTTCGTGGTGTTCGTTTTCATGTCAGACACACTTGCTTTTCTTTTTTTTTCACTCATTCTTAGCCGGCGATGCTTGACAACAATAATCTGATTGACTATGTTTTCATAGATCTTTTCAAAGCATTCGGCTAAGTAACCCATAACTTACTAATGCTAGTTTTAATTTTTGAAATTAGATAAAATATTTATAACCTGGTGAAATGTTTTCCTTATAACCGTCATGAACAAGTTACTCTTAACGGATATGACAAGCGTTTGCCTCGGTGCAAATCAGGCGTGCAGCAATGTATTATACTCGGTTAACCATTTTTTTCAGAAGCACAATAACGATTCGTATATTTCTATACCTTCGCCAATACATTTGTATGCTGATGACTGTGTAATATATTGTGAGATGCTCAATAATGATGACATATTCGCCCTTCAATGTGACCTAAACAATATAACTCATAGGCGAATTAAGAGATTCATATATTTAAACACTAACCATTATTTGCAAACCCCTGCGTGCATTGCGTCGAAGCATTTCTTCACGATTACACTTATATATATAACGTTTTTTGTTGCCACGTATTTAATCTGAATTTGATAGAACCCACTCCCATCTATATAACGCCGCAGCAATTTAGAGTAAGTGTAATAATGATAATTATGTATTGAATTATAGACTTTACGACACACATCGCAATTAACGAATTGCAGCCGATGAGCTGGACATCTGCATTCCCGAAATGGGCACTAAAATACATTTCGGTGGCCTTTTGAGGTACTTCTTAATATAAAAGTAACAAGAACAGCAGTGTATTTTATCACAAGTCCTATGGCGCTTATCACAAGGTGTTGCTACTTTACAAATTGGTTCGAAGTGAATACGCCTTGAGAATTTACTGACTTCATTTCGTAAATTTTATGTATGTACCACAAGATAATTAGTTATGAAAGTCATTAGCAATGTTTGTTAATTAGCTAGTTATGTATTTTGACTCCTCTCCAAGTATCGCCTATTTCTTCGACGATTAATGCAGCTCATTACGTAAAATTGTGCAATATGGTCCGAGGCGGTTTTTTTAAAAAAGACGATCTTAACGTTTAAAAACACGCACTTTGTATAGAAGGAACATACGGCATACGGCTGCGTTCTCTATCCCTGTGCCTGGTAAGCGTGACGCTGTATCTGGGAACGAAGTAAGAACGCACGCACGTAATGAGAGAACAGCTGGGAACGTCGAGCTGCATACAAGACACCTCGGAGCTGGTTTCACTCTCGGTTCAACACGTGCAAGTTGCAGCGACCGCGATAATCAGAAATCCTGGAAACGTGCCTCGGGAGTACTACACAAATTGCCACTGCCTCCGGCGAAGTGCTATTTGCGCAACGGTGACGAGGTGGGCTCTTCTAATTACGAAGTTTTATCTAGGGGTCATTAGTCGAGCGCGGTAATTTAGATCAACTTCTCCTGCCAGCTTGTGCGTTCGCCTTACTTACTGACGTTGCTCAGAGCATCGCGGTTTTCAAAATAAGCGTGACAAGAAACCCCCCTTTCTCCATTTTTCTTTCTCTTCCCGCCATGCCAAGAAGTCGGTCAGAACTAATCGCACTGCACTGACCTTTCCGCCTTCCTCGTTGATAAAATTCTCTCTCTCTCTCGAGACGACATGGGAAATTTCCTAATGCTACCGGTATGGCGACATATGCAAGTTTATGTTGGCTTATTTTCTGCACGTGATACACGCGCAAGAGAGCATTCGCGCAGTGCCTTCTTGTGCGTGAAGGCGGATTTCGTTGGCAGTGCTATTGGGCAGAGCATCTACCGTACACGCTACTGTTTTTAAAGCTTGTGTGCTCAATGATTGTGCAGCTTTCGGAGCTTGAATAGATTATGCGGGCAAGTAGCTTTTTTCAATGATGGGGTCGTCCTCGTAGACAGGTGCAGCTCCCTTATGCAAATGTATATATATATATATATATATATATATATATATATATATATATATATATATATATATATATACCTTCAGCAACATCGGCAGAAGAACGCGTCAACGGTGATAACCGCGATAAGGCAGTCATGCATTCCTGTACAACGTTTTGAACGCCGCATCTTCCTGTGCTTCGGCTAATGACGTGATATATATATATATATATATATATATATATATATATACATATAATTTTTTCGCAAGAAAGTAGTGACTCAGGGCATGTCCAGTGTGCGTTTCTAAGTCCCCGTTTTCGTGAGCGTTGCAAGCACCAAAAGATGAATGCGTACGAAATTTGCTCAGTTTTACAGCTCTCTTAGTTTCACGTGGCATCGTTTAGTAAATGAATGCTTTACTTAATTTACTAGATTCTGTGCGTTGATCACTGTGCACCTGCATGTTTTTCTCACTTTTTGTCTTGGTTCTGCAATCTATCACCTAGGGTAACGAAATAAATGACACAGCTTACACCAGAGAAATTATAAACACGGTGACCACAGGTATGATCAATCAGAAATTACAAAAGATTGCTTTTCTCCGTACCAGCTACTCGTACAACAGCTGATGGGGTGGTAGTGGTGCTTCCAGAGATTATGTTTGCATAGGCGTCAGTGCCGGCCGTCGCTCGGTCAATCCGTCGATGCCCAGAACACGAAATGTGCGAGCACTCGTGTATGAGCTAACATTTACATATAAAATGCAATAAAGCTTAACACGTCCTTTCGGACGAATCCCAGTCTTTCCGGGTACATTTTAGGTGATGCCATCATAAACAAGGAAGCCCTCTTGTCTGGATATTATGAAATAATATCCTTACCAGGGGATGAAAACACTGCCAGCACTCTCAGCCCACCTATTCGCAGACTATGCAGAGGCGAGAATTAGCGCGGCCAATTCTGTACGGCCAAGATACACTGAAGGCTGATATGGTCCGGAGAATACAAAACAGCGTGGTTTCATTATGGCTGAGCCCTCTAATTAGACAATGATAGGGCAGCAGGATACCCGGAATCTAGTATAAAATGCGATCTGCCTCCCTAGAAAGCTTGTCCTTCCTCTTCTTACGTCGCTTACCAAGGCATCTAAAGGAATGCAATGTTAGTTTTTTTTCCCTCCGCGTTCCACAAATACACCAGTGACTGCGCAGTATACTCGGTGAAAAAAAAAAACCCCCGACATAGTTGCCGGATGGCCCAGTTAGACTCTAAATATTAATTTTTGCGAAGAAGGAAAGACCCCGCACAGTTTGCGCAATGACGGAAGTCTTCGCAGTCTTCGATGGGTCAGGCTTGTCCAGACGCCAGAACCACGTTGCTCGAATGAACAGAATCTAGCATATAGCTGAGCACCAGCCCTCAACTGATTAATTTATTTGTCGGCGGATTGGCCGATTGTTCCGGTGAGGTGCGTTCAAGTGCTCTAACGCTAACCACCGGGCCTCCGCCTTGGTTGGACAGCGGCGCCTTACAGCGGGGCCCAAGAAGGCTGAAGTCGCAAATGAAGTCTACGAAGAATCAGGGGGGCTTAACAACAGTTCATGTAGCATGAAAACAGACCACGGCGGTAGCTTATACTGCACTCGGCGTTGGAACTGACTAACCATCTGTGGTTGCATCCTGCCAAACGGAGGCCCCTTTAGCCTTTACCGTGTTACGCAGGCCGAACACGGACACTACGCAAGCCGTTTTGATCATATCCCACTCCCCATGTCATAAACAAGCACTGCAAGATTGTATTCTGGATACCTCCAACGGAATAGTCATGCTCCCGAATAACCCAAAGAATCTGCGCCTGAATTAACGCTACTTCGCCTATTCGGCGTCTGTTACGCAGCGGGAATCCGTAATGTCTCAACGCTGCTTTCAATGCCTTTCACGAGCAAAAAAAAAAAAAGAAAAGAAGAAATAATTTCTTTGCAACCTCCTTGTTCTGTTGCTGTTTTTTTTTTTTTCTGAGAAAAAAAAAAAACACTGCCTTCCGAACTATTGAAACCGACATGATTTGCAAGAATTTTGAAGATTCAAAGCACCGCGCAAGAAGTAAGCCCCATTCATTTCAGAGCGTCTTCTTGCTCATTGGCTGAAACTCCTCCGACAACTCCGTAACGGCTCCTTAGGGGGCTAAACAACTATTTATTCTTGAGCTCAAGGATAACAAAGAAATACCTGAGGGAGCGCTCCGGAAGAGATTGCGAGGAGCCGTACATCCTTCTCGTTTTGTTTTCTGCTTGCGCCATGTTCCCAAAGGGAAACATTACTTGGAGAAAATAGAGGCATCTACTTTTGCCCTGGGATACAGCTCCGCCAGGAATAGAACAACGCAGGCTTACGGCTAATGAATAGGAGTCCTCAAAGGAAGGAAAATCTAAACATTCAGGCTTGAGCGGTACAGACATAAAGGAGCCGCACAACGAATGGTCGACTAGAATCGAAAAATGGCAAGCATTGAACTTTATTAAATGAATTGCAGGTAATAGGAATACTGAAAATGTGCACTATAGACTAATAAAACAGATACGCTGTCACCTGAGCGAAGGCGTTGCTGCAGTCATTCCTTTCGATTGAACAGACACACACACACACACACACAATATATAAAAGAAAAGAACGAGATGGCGTCTACAGACTTGTAACAAGCCGAACCCGAAAAGAAATGCGTGCACTTGTACGTTACGGGATTTAGCGGCCTCACTGGAGCTAGGCCTGACATCAGCAAATGCAGGGTCTTGTTAAGGAGGATTATCAGGCCAAAAGAAGATTCGCGATGAGCAGAGTGACATGGCTACGTTGTACACTCATCATGGTAATCACTACAGCATCACAGCCCCAACACCAGCCTGTTGGACGCCCGCTAACTAGCGTGAATATTCTGCCTATACAAAAGAAGAGCTGGGAACGGCATAATGTAAGCACAGGCGCAATGTGAGTAAAAGCTTAGAGAGGCTGCGCGTGCCTATCTGCTATGTCACAATCGCAAAATAGAGGGAAAGGGAGATGCAGAACAAAGCAGACAGAAATAAAAAATAAAGATTTGTTGAGAGATTGGGTTGCTATGAAAAGGAAATGAGAGGGCGAATGAAATATGTTAGAACCGAAGAAACATATAGGCTATTTTGTTGGCATTCACGCTTTGCAGGCATGTTGTGATAAATTCCAGCAATTACCGTCTCGTTGTTGGGCCACTAATTGCATAAGAAAGCTGTCCCTTCCTCTCCTTAATTTCGCTGCACCCTCAGCATCTCCCTGCAACAAGCCCAGCAATTGTGTGAAGAAAAAGAGGATGATAACTTCTAATGGCTTGTATTTCACCGAGTGTACTTGAGCTAATCAAGTTTTGCCACACATTTAACCATGCTGCCTACGTCTACTTCATATTCTTTCTCTTTATTAAAACACCTATATTTGTATTGTAAAGTTATATATGTATTTAACTAGTCCTGCTCCCTCTCTTCCCACCCGCCGTGGTTGCTCAGTGGCTATGGTGTTAGGCTGCTGAGCACGAGGTCGCGGGATCGAATCCCGGCCGCGGCGGCCGCATTTCGATGGGGGCGAAATGCGAAAACACCCGTGTAGTTAGATTTAGGTGCACGTTAAAGAACCCCAGGTGGTCTAAATTTCCGGAGTCCTCCACTACGGCGTGCCTCATAATCAGAAAGTGGTTTTGGCACGTAAAATCCCACAATTTAATTTTAGAGCGCAGCTCTTTGGCGTCCGTTCCTGGGTTTCGCGTCGTCGTCGGCGTTGTCGTCGGCCTCGTAACCAGCTCCGCCCCCCTTTCATCCCCCCAGCGCTAGCAGCGACCGACTGATACCGCTGGATGCCGCTGACGCCGCTAGAGAGTCAAGATAACGTGACTGCATAGAACACCGTCGCCGCCATGCAGAAAGAGGAGGAAAGGGTCCCCCCCCCCCCCCCTGTTCTTGTGTGGCGGATAGGGTGCTCTTCAGTTGCCGACGCGCCGGTTATTTCACGTAGGCCCCGGCACGTCGACGAATACGTGACCACCTTCCCACGGCTAGACCTGGTTCTTAGCGCTGCGGAAGCGAGGGTATCATATTGTTTGTGTCGGCATCGGCGGCGTTGTCCCTGAAACCAACTCCGCAGCTGGGGTTGACTCACTATCGGCGTCAGCGGCATCAGTCAGTCGCTGCTATCTCTTCCCTCCTCCCTTTATCGTGTTGTCCGCTTGCTGCGCGCGCTTCTGCCCCCATCGTTTGCCGCTGGGTGTACACGCCGCCCCCCTCCCCCCTCTTCCTGCGAGTCTCCGGTTGTCAAAGCGCCGGCTCGAACTTAATTCCTTTCTTCGCTCCTCCTCCAATGCAACCCCTGTGCGGTGGCAATCAGAGAGCCAGATCGGTGGCGGCGGATCTGTATATGTGCTCCGCCCGAGCCGAAATTGCCGCTGCCGTTCGCCCTGTGCGGTGGCAATCAGAGAGCCAGATCGGTGGCGGCGGATCTGTATATGTGCACCGCCCGAGCCGAAATTGCCGCTGCCGTTCGCCACTGCGAAATTATCTGCCAGTTCTTTCTGAGCCATGAGCGAGACGACCGATGGAAGTCCTCCGTCTGCTGCTGCTGCTGCTGCTGCTAAACGAGCTGCCAGAGCAGAGGCCCAGCGCCGTCGCCGTCAGAATCCAGAGGTGCGTGCCGCCGAAGCAGAAGCTTACCGTCGCCGCCGTCGAGATGATCCAGGAGTACGCGTCGCCGAAGCGGAGGCTCATCGCCGCCGTCGAGAGCAACCAGCAGTAAGCGAGGCTGAAGCAGAAGCTCATCGCCGCCGCCGAGAAGACCCTGCAGTTCGCGCCGCCGAAGCGGAGGCTCATCGCCGCCGTCGAGAGCAACCAGCAGTAAGCGAGGCTGAAGCAGAAGCTCATCGCCGCCGCCGAGAAGACCCTGCAGTTCGCGCCGCCGAAGCGGAGGCTCATCGCCGCCGTCGAGAGCAACCAGCAGTAAGCGAGGCTGAAGCAGAAGCTCATCGCCGCCGCCGAGAAGACCCTGCAGTTCGCGCCGCCGAAGCGGAGGCTCATCGCCGCCGTCGAGAGCAACCAGCAGTAAGCGAGGCTGAAGCAGAAGCTCATCGCCGCCGCCGAGAAGACCCTGCAGTTCGCGCCGCCGAAGCGGAGGCTCATCGCCGCCGTCGAGAGCAACCAGCAGTAAGCGAGGCTGAAGCAGAAGCTCATCGCCGCCGCCGAGAAGACCCTGCAGTTCGCACCGCCGAAGCGGAGGCTCATCGCCGCCGTCGAGACTTAATCGCTGCGCTCAAATTTCGCATTAGGAAGTAACGTAATCGTCGGTAATTTTTTTCCCTCTCTTCCCGGCTTTGTTTCCCAACAATACTCTAAATTTGTCTTGCTCATCTTGGCCGCTGCCCAGATCACGCCTCCATCAGGTTTCAACTCCAGCGCTTCTGGAAGGTAAGCGTTCCTTACGGCTCTTGCTGGCTGAGTATCTTGGCATTCCATTACAATTCACTGAGTCCCGTCTCCGGAAATTTGCTGCAACAGACAGGTGCGCCATCCAGTTGCAAATACTTTGTCCTGTATGTTTTTCTCCTCAGCCAGCCAGCTCGGGCATCAAATAGCAATGCATTGCCTTGTGAGTTATCGCGCGAATTTTCTCTGCTGAGTCTTTGCTTCCTGTCCTTGTAAATCTCGACGGATCTTTTTTTTCCCTCCTGTGACCTAATTTACCATTTCTGTTTCTTCGACTTATATTTTAGATGACTCTGCGTGGTCTATTTTCACTCCCAATTCCCCTGTGCTTGTATTAGCAACTTTCTTTAACTCTTCCTAAATTCCGTGTCCACGTTTTTGAGGTATATGTGTATACATTTGTGCGCGTTGGCCACCCATTTAATTTAGACCGCAGCTGTCAGGCACCCGTTCCTGTGTTGAACGTCGGCGTCCCTCGACGTGACCGTGCGAAAGCGCTCTTGCCACCGCTCGTGCGTTTGTCGTCGTCTTCTAGCACAGCCTCTTCCTCTTCGCAATCACACTCTCTCTCTACTACAGCTGGTTCCGATGCCGCTGAATCATGCCAGCGTTCTCGTACTCTGCGAAGGCACTGACGGCACTGGCCCATATTTAGGTCTCAAATTTTTTTCCTCATATATCGCGATATGAAAACATGTATCGAGCTGCGCTCAAATTTCGCATTAGGTGGTGTTGAAGTCATCGAACATTTTTGCATACCTTCCTCAATCTTGTTTCAAACCAAATTTTTCGCTGCGCTTCTCTGACTTACAAGAGGCCCCACTGTTATGACCGGATGGAGGCGTCATTGAAAGGCTCACAAGTAGAGCATTCCAGTGGGAGGGAACGGAACCTCATGGCCACGGCGACGCCGACGCCGACGGTAGAAATGCGCTTGGAGGGTCCATATAA
Source organism: Dermacentor andersoni (assembly GCF_023375885.2). NCBI lineage: Eukaryota > Metazoa > Arthropoda > Arachnida > Ixodida > Ixodidae > Dermacentor > Dermacentor andersoni. Next base: position 82,923,370 of record NC_092819.1, read on the forward strand.
TCGCTATGGCAATACAATATGCTCACTAGTCGTTTGCCGACGAAAATTATTTGTTCGTTCGCATGAATTTCGTGAAAGCTTCCCAGCTAACGCTTCCTCTTTAAAACGCATTTTGAGGCATACTTTGTGCACACTTCACATAGCAAGTCAGTGCCAACACACATACAAACACACGCACGCATAAATTACACACAACAAGCGCGCATGTGTTTGTGTGGTTGTATGTGTGTACTGGCTTACTGCAAAGAAAAAAATTCAATACATATGCCGCCGTGATACAGAATGTTGAAATCGTCAGCAGAAAACTGACACACTGAGAGCGGCATATTTTGTAAGCACCGTAATAATCTGGAAACACTGTGTCAAGTTCACATTGTAAAAACGAAATAGGCAAGGAAAGAAAGCTAAGGAATAACGTATTCTAGTGCTCTTCATCACGTGGAACTCGGGAAAAATACAACGGGCGCAAATTTAGACAAGTATTGCTCATTTCTGCCAATGTCCCACTTTCCTGCGCTGCTCCAGTTTTCTACGAAGAAGTGGACGAACAAATTGATTGTCGCCGATTTGGTCTCTTTGAGTCGTATACTGGCACAAAATAGAGAGAGAGAGAGAGAGAGAGAGAGAAGCGAATTCCCAAAATTTGCCTTCGTGGAATATTTCCGAGTTTTCCGTCCTTCGCTGAACGCTTCGCGAAATAAAGAAAACGAAAGATGTTGTACGCTTCAAAAAGAAGGAAACTGGTAGAAAAGTGATTTCAAGCGCCAGCCTGAAATTTATGAGACGACTACCGGAAGCTTCTCAGATATCAATAAACGCATACAACTGACGGAGGCAGACAATCTCCGGCTCTACGCCTGCGAACGCAGTTGTTTTTTTTTTTTCCGCTTCAGTACCTTAGAAATTCAATCAAAATTCAGTTTATTTTAAGGTTGTGTTTTCCTTCTCTGATTTCATAAAGTTGCTTGAAAAAAGAAAAACATGCATTTAGACAGGGCGTTTTAGCCTTGTATAAAAAAAGAAAAATAGAAAGCGGCGACGATAAGCGTACACAACTTCTGTCTCGCAACAAAGTTGGATGGTGTTGCGTAAAGTTCATGTTTTTTGTAAGCGCCCTGATATTCTAAAAACTAAGCATAAAACTCGCACTGACAAAGAAAATGTTTTGATTGATTGATTGATTGATTGATTGATTGATTGATTGATTGATTGATTGATTGATTGATTGATTGATTGATTGATTGATTGATTGATTGATTTTAGCGTCCGAACGAAAACATTGGGTATAGCGAGAGGCTGCAGTTGACAGTTAGTGTAGAGCACGAAGGTTGACCGTGGGTGAGACAAGAAAAGGACATGCGCTGTTCGCGTCTGTGAAAGGCTCCGGAATAATCTTGACCATCTAGGATTCCTTAACGTACACCTACATCTACGTAAACAAGCATTTTCGCATCTCGTCGCTATCTAAATGCCGCCATGTCAGCGGGAATTGAGCAGGATATAACTTGTGCTTACGTGCAGAATGCCATAGTCACGCCGCCAACATGGCAGGTAAAACGTAATAATACTAATAAAATGAGAATAAAAAGCAGCCGATTTGGAGCTTTATTAGGCGACTATCTTTTGGGGCCCTGGATCAGCAGTTAACAAGCCCACAAGAAATTGTCCGTTAAAAAAGATTAACATAGCGCAAGAAATTAAGCACAAGTAGGCTTAGGCGTTAAAGCGACCGTTAGCGTCGGCAGAAAATACCAGACAGCAATGCGAGGAATGCACCGTATAAGACAAATTCATTTACCACCAAGTTATCGTTTCGATAAACAAAACGTACTGTTGCCGTTCTCGGTACTTTGGGAGAGCTCTTGCTGACGCAAAAGAGTGGATCACCATGAATATCGCAGAAAAAAAAAAAGAAGGGCGAACAGGTAACATTCTAAGCCAGTTCACCGCAGCTTGCTTTAGTGAAAGGAGGCTGTCTTCAAGCCGCTGTAGGAAACGCAATTTTCACATGCCGTCGCGGTTCGACCGTACCCGCCGTCTCCTGCCATGGTCGCTCCACACGCTGCTGTGGTAGTCCGCGTCGTGGTACCGACTGTACTCTATCGTCATGTACCTGAAGCTGAGCCGACTCCCAACAGTCACGGCGTTGCAGTAACGCAATAGTATGACGTTCTGGCTGCATTACAAGGGTAAAATATTGTACGGAGTTGCCCAGAGGAAATCGCCAATTGTCATCGTGGACGACGAGCATGACGGCAGCCTCTACAACTGCACGACGGTGACAGCGTGACGACCAGGAACACTATGACGATGGCACGACAATGACACCACGAGCGCGACACGCCACGTTTGCTTTGTGCACGACAACGCTCGAGAGCTAGCTCGCGCTTATATGCTCCCCTTTCGCCGTGCTGCGTTGTGGGGACCGGCGTGGACCTGTGCCAGCTTGACCGACGGATACTGACCACATCGAACTTGCGCATTCTTAAGCGCTATCAATAGGTCAATACAAAGCGAAGTCGGCCAAGGCGTCTAGCTAGGAGTGGCCAGGAGTGAACGCGCGCTGGCAAGCGCACGGGTGGTAAGCGCACCCAATGTTTGGCGAGGCTCGAGGCTAGTCGGGTTCAAAACTAGCTGAAATTCACCAGACCCGATGGCTACGACGCCAATAACCAGGAAGGCCGCAGCAGAGCATGAGCAGACGAAAATTGTCTTCTTGCGTAAGTACGTAATTGTTATCGAAATTCAAAAGCACATTCTTGTCTTACTTCAGCCTGTTAATAAACTGCGTCAGTAAATGTACAGAGTGACAGTAAAAAAGTAGCTCATTGATTCAAAGACCCTTCTTGAGTGATGTAAGCTATTTATCAATAGCAGCTGCGTATGGGAATCTGCTATATGACGAAATAAAGCAGTCCGGAAAGAGTGGGGAGTAGGCGTCTGCTGAAAAGACAGTGTTTCAGAAAGAGGTGATTGCGTGCTCCGCTTGCGATCTCAATGCGCGGCGCACGACTACAAAATTTGGCAGAGACGTTCCCAGCAGCGTATGCTGTGCGCGGACTCTGTTTCTTTACCAAGCCCGCCGGCGCTTTCAGGACTTCTTTGACTAATGCCATTCGGTGGCGCTGTCCTGAGTTGCCGTAATCTAGACAGTGCTTCTTGTTGCACGAGAATGCGAGGTGCCACACTGCTGCATGAATCGAGGAATACCCAGCCCGTACGCCATCTTTGTGTTCCACAACATCGCCCATTATCACACGACCTCTCTCCATGTATTTTCTCACTTGTTCCCCTGCGTAAACGTGCCGCTGTAGGGCAAGTGTGATAAAGGTATGGCAGAAATTCGAACAGCGGTGACCATTTGTGCTGAAGAGCATGCCGGATGCAACTTTCTCTGCTTAATTTCAAGACCTGCAGAAATGGTGGTAGCTGTGTATAGACAGACGAGGGGACTACTTGCACAATACCGACAGTGTTTAGTTTGTAAGTTGAATAAATAGTATTTTTACTATTCTTTTTTTAGTTTTTGCCAAAGGTTGTAGTCTATATTATGCTTCTTATTTTCGCATACATACATACATACATACATACATACATACATACATACATACATACATACATACATACATACATACATACATACATACATACATACATACATACATACATACGTCTAATTTACGTCACCGAACTGAACCGAAATGAACACCAGCAGCTCACTTGTTTACTTAGAGACTGATCTGGCCTGTATATTTTTAATGTAGTTGTTAGGCGTAGGCAACGGTTAGATAATGTGCGCTGCTCGCTACCCTTTCCACCTAACCAAACGATACAAAGAAGATAGAGACGGTAAAGGCGATAAAGATAATAAATACGGAACCGTCCTAAAATGTAGCAAAATAATACTGAAGTTCGTGAGGTGTAAACTAAAGTGCTGAGCTTTGCCGCCTCTAAATATTGGCTTTGGACTGTCATCTTATAATTGTGAGATCGAATTCACTTTTTCATGGCCTAACGTTAAATACGACGCCTGACCAAAATCGCGTCCATAGAATTATCCGGTGAGCGCACGCTGAAAGGGATATCCCGAAAGGAATCGACGAAAATCGATGAAATCAGTTTTGAGCACATTTAGGCAGTATACATGTTATCGAATGCGCTGATACTTGGAGCAGTTTTGTTGAGCGTGGTATGTATACGGAATGCTCCGAGGAAGCTCTTATAGGCGAAGCATGAGTGTGCGCTAATTATGGGGCACGCATATCTAGATTGTGGTAATAGTCCGTCTATTACTACAGCAATTGATGTTACTAGCATATTTTAGTCATGAAAGACATCAATCTTACAATTATATTCACACTCAATTCCTAAATCACGGAGTTCATTGGGTGAATTTTGCACATTCACAGAGCAAATTCCCATATTATTGAGAATACATATTCACAGAGCAGGCTGATGGTAGACTCAAACATGGAGGTAGCTGGAACCTCCTCAAGCACTTGCTCAACGAGAATGAAACAAGGACAAGCAAGAGAACAGCTACAGCTAAGTTGGTTAATCAGGAATGCCACGATAACACACACAGGGAAATCATGGATAGACTCGCAGCCAAATATCTCGAAACGAAGGAGACGAGAGCCCCGAATATACGGGAGGCATAGGTGAAGAACTTGACCGGGACTTCACTGAAAGTGAAGTGAGGGCGGATCTTCACAGTCTTAATGCTAGATGGGCGACTGGACCTGACGAAATAACTAACAAAATATGAAGAAATCTAGATGAATAATCAATTTCCTATCTAACTGAACATTTCAGTGAATGTTGTAGAAAAAGGGGTATACTCAAAGGAATGGAGGGTGGCCAATACTATCCTCATACCAAGGCCAGGCAAACAACTCACTCTGCACAACCTCCATCCTATTTCCTTAACGTCATGTCTAGGCGAAGCTTTGGAACATCTCATACTAAATGGGCTCATGAAATAAGTTGAGCAGAACGACATCCTACCATACACCTTGATCGGATTTCGTTCCGGGCTGTCAAGTCAGAATGCTATGCTACTGATCAAACACCAACTTATACAGGCCAGCCCAGTGCATCTGACAGTGCTTTTGGGTTTGGATGGGGAAAGAGGCTTTCGATCGTATAAAGCATAAGGCAATACTTGGGGTTCTCTGGGAGATGGCGTTAGGTAAAAAAACTTTTTAACATGTCTAGGCACTTTCTTAGAAAAAGAACTGCACAACTCATGCTGGGAGAGCTTAAATTAGAAGCTAAGAATTTGGGAAATAGGGGCACTCCACAAGGGGATGTGCTCTCACCTATGCTATTCAATTTAGCAATGTCCAAGGTTGCAAGAAGTCTGGAGAAAATTGAGGGCATACATGAGGCGGTATATGCTGACGACATAACCATACGGCGTGCCAAGGGTAATATAGGACAGACAGAGACCAGATTACAGGAAAGTTTATATGCTGTAGAGAACACACTTAAAGACCTGAGGTTGACTTGCTCGGCAGCCAAACCAGAACTCTTGGTCAATAAACATCGCAGAAAAGGTCGTAAACCAAAAGCTTATATTCCGGAAGATGAGCCAAAAGTGTGCTTATACACTCATGAAGGATTCGCAATCAGGCTAGTTGAAAAAATCAAGGTTCTTGGGTATCACATAGAAGGAAACAATGCTAACAAAGGAACAATACAACACATCTCGAATATAACAGATGAAGTCATTAGGTTACTAGGGAGAATTACCAATAGACACAGAGGCTTAGATGAAGACAACGCTTTGAGGCTAATACACGCCTTTGCTCTCTGTCACTTTCTTTATGTGGCTGGACTATTCATATGGAAGAAGGCAGAACTTAACAACATAATGCGATGCTCAGGAAGCTTGTTGAAGTAGCCCTAGGGATACCCAGTAACGATGAAAGCGACAAACTCATGAGCCTAGGGGTGCACAAGACAATAGAAGAAATCACGGAGGCCCAACAGCTAGCGCAACAAGGAAGATTGACAAAAACACGAGCTGGCAGGAACATATTACAGGCAATAGGTGTAGAACTGAATAGATCGAGGAACCCAATAGAGGCTGAAGTAGAATTAAGGACTGAAGTCAAGAATAATATCAGAACCGACCCTCTCCCAAGTAGAAAAATGCATCCACAATAAAATATCAAAATAGATAGGCAAGACCTAAAGCACTCTTGCAGGAAATAGAACAGCAGAACCAACTGGCAGCTATAGTTAATGCTGCCTGCGTGAAAGGTAAAGACGCATATACGGCCATTGTATGAAATTATGAAGGGAAGGTGCAAGACAGTATCACTATTTCTACCAAGGACCCCATGGTGGCAGAACAAGCGGCAATTGCTGTAGCGATCAGAAGTAATAAGTGGGCCTGCATTAACAGTGACTCGAAATCCGCTATAAAGTGTTTTGATAAAGGCTACGTAGCTGAAGTTGCCGCTAAACTTTTTGAAAACATTGGGATTATGAGAACTGAAATCCGGTGGTTTTCTGCGCATATGGGGAAAGTGGACGAGACTCGGGTAAACCTTAATGAGATTGCTGAAGAGTTGATACGCGGACTTGCTAACCGTGACAGTCACAACTGAGCCGTTCACCATCAAGCCAGGGAATCGAGATAGCATTTAATAACTTACAATGACATTACGAAACATTACTATTTAGAACGCAGGCAATCCCCATTGCCACATTCAAAGCTGAACAGGGCTCAGGCAGTCTCACTGCGTTTATTGCAAACAGGTACATATCCCACGCCGTACCATATTAATAAAATATATCCAGAGGGAGATTAAGATGGACTGCAACAATTGTAGTAGCATCACTGGAACCAAACATATGCTGGCGGTACGTCCTGCGACTCTCCCCAACCTCGTTGAAGAATGCGCACAGTGGAAACAAAGGATTCAAAGCCCATTGTTTCAAGACCAACTAAGAGCCGTCCAGAGGGCCCATGATGTCGCTGAAGGGCTTGGCCTGACAGTGCCAACGTGGCAGTGGACCGCCTTGGCTTAAAAAGTCGAGCCTTCGGACCTCATTTCAATAAAAGTTTTCGCACCTACACACAGAGCATAGGATTGAATACACCTCAATTGATGAAGGTGCATATCGCTAATATGCGAGGACGATAAAACGTCATACTTAACCGCACTCGACTGTATCAAGGAATACAGTTTTACAGGCTTCATGACAATAAAGAAGAGGTTAGCGCCTCTAGATGGCACCGGAAACTTCTCGCCACCTAGCTAACAAAATTGGTTTACAAAAATCACCGAAAAACAGTAAACACGCTGAGAGCGTAGGAACACAAGTAAACTTGGGAAGCTTAGTCCCCGAAGTTATTGATGTGCGTACAGTAGCTCCCATAAACGTGAACTAATATTCAGAAGGCCCACAGGTAAAAAGAAAATTAAGGTAGTGCGAGTATATCAAAAACGCGTTCAAAAATTCGCACTTGGGCCGTCGAGTGGACCTCTTCGATTAAACTCAAAAGTGTATCCCTCGCAAAGATGCATGGTGTGCCATAGGATGCTTACGCGGACATATATGAAAGCTCGGGTGCGCTTTCGTTTCTGTACGTGTGCGGATGCGACTGCATTCGAGCATGAAAATGGTGCGCACCAGTTAAACCTCGTGCGCAAATTCAGCAATCTGCGGTAACTAGACCACGCGGGCCACGCGCGGGCGCCTCATCACCTACTCTCCTTTAATTTGAATAAGAGTATACGGGTAAACAACCGAGGAACTACGATTTTAATTACTTACAGACGTAGAGGCATACAATGAAGGGCAAAATGATTATTACTTTAATTCGAGGTGTTGAAACAATACAGAAAAGGAGCAAGATATAGTAAAGGACAAGGCAACTTGCAGCAGGTAGGAGCTGAACCCACGTCTTTTGTATTACGTGTGTGGTAGTTTCGCAGTACGCTAGCACGGTGCCGTCCTTCGGTCCACTTTCTTGCGTATACTTGCATAAGCACTAGGTCTATTAGCCCTCCAAGACAGGTTAGCGAGCACCACTCAACACCATGCCTGAGACGTTGTACACCCTTTCACCTTGTCACGGATGGTTAACCATAGGAGCAAATAATAACCTTCGCATTAGGCGAAAAAAGAAAACGAAGAAAAAGCGGGCTCTGTCTACCAGCCAGGTTTTTTCTACCAGGCACGGAACGTGGCAACAAACTCAGGCGGGAAGAACCACTGAACGCTACGTTTCAAAGATGTGTGCCGTCAATCACCCACATCTTTTTCCACGGAAGTTTAGAGTTTTCTAGAAATATACGATGCGGGCGGCGGTTCTAAGAGGTGTTTACTCTTGGGTTTCCCTCAAACGGATCCTCTTAACAACTGCTCTCACGAACTCCTTTGAAAGCGCTCATTGCAGCACAGGCCGACGCAATGCCCCAACAACGTTCGCCCTGTTTCCAAGTGATCAATTTTTCCTTTGATCAACGGTAAACTGACTAGTTCGCTGCCGGAGAAGGAAGTTCCCAGAGGTTGTTGTTCGCGCGAAGCTTACTTTAATTCAACAGTCTTAGGAGACGGCTCGTTTATTTCCGGGAATTTTGGAAATGGCTCCTTCGGCTAACTGTGCGACTTCACCGCAATGCACCAACGTAACTCAATGATCAGAATTTAAAAAAAATGTATATACCATTTTATAAGGCAGCCCAACTTTCGCCAACTTTCAGTTAACCTTGAGAGCGTACGCCGTTCTAATAATATCCTAATTTACGGGATTTACTACGGCAAACAAAGGCTGCAAGAATTAGGCAAACTTTGTTCTTCCTCTTGGCTATGTAATCTCTCAAAACTCTCAACGTCAATGGTGTCGAGCTCAGGCATGCTGATACATCTATTGCGCCCCACTCAGTGTGATGCTCACACATCTCCTTGATGAAAAGCCTGAACTTCAAATGTTTAATTTTGGAGGGATGGTTATCTGGGACTCTACATAGGACATAACCTACCCAGGAATTTTAAAAATTGCCCCTTCGGCCGGCTCTCAAGATTCCCTGCAATCTGCGAACGTAACTCGATGGGCAGAATTTAACAAAAAAAAAACAAGTATTTTGAAAGGCCCCGAGAGTTTCAATATCTTTCAGGTACCAAAGTCGAGAGGGTAGCCCTTCTAATGCTATCCGTATTTACGGCATTTAGTCGTAAGTTCCTTGGTGGGTTATAGCAGTGTTTTGATCCTGTGTGCCTTCACAGCTAACCGTAATCATAGATTGTTATATAGGCACATGAATCTAAATTTAGCCATTCAGACCATTTCAGGCCGTTCCGGCTTTGCTTTGATTTTTAAAAAGTATGGATCAGGGCTCTAGGCTTCCAGTAGACTCCCCTGTTATCTGTTTTGTATATTCCTTCCATCGCCATCGTCATCCATCATACTCCTCGGGCTTTCCTTCTTTCCCTTCTCCCAGCGCAAAGTGGCTGGCTAGCGGAAAGCATGTTAGCTTGAGCCCTCTGCATTGTTCATCGGCAAACTTGACATCTTCCTATGCCTCTTTGTCAGGATTAAAACAGTGCCATAACGTAGCAAGAGACATGTGAGTAACCGGAGTATAATAAGCGTCTTATTAAAAGGCGTATTGAGTAGCATGTAGGTATGCATGTATATTAAAAGATATTCATCAAGTTAACCTGGTGCATAGCGGAGAAGTATCACACATGGCCGAGGAGGCAACGTCCGAAATTCCTGCTTAAGAGGAAGCTTTAACTCGGGCCCAACTCTGATGCGGCCTATTGAAATACATGTAAAACACAAAAACGCTTTTTTATATGACCATTGGACCTATTTTAATCGACTTTGTTGCATCTGAGAGAGAAAGTTCAATTCTAGTGATTCTTGCAAGCGGAATATCGATTTATGGGTTGAATTTTCTTAAATTAATTTTAAAGAATTGATAAGTTAGAAAAATATAGACCCACCAAGTTTACAAATTACTCACTTTGCAGCAACAACAGATAACGCGGAATTTTGTTCGCTTTAGATGTACTATCATATTCAATTGACAGAATTGTGATATGATTCTTCCTTGCTGCGTTACAGAGTTCTAAACTTATTAGTTTAGTTTTCTGAAGATTCTTTATTTTTGCCAATTTTTAATTAAAAAGCTGACAACCTAAATGAAAAATTCGAAACTAACAGTCACTAGATTTAAGCTTTTATGTTAAATGCAACAAACCTCGTCAAATTTTGTGCAGTGGTTGCCGAAAAAAAAAAGAATTCTCCTTTTACATGAATTTAGATAGAAGCATGTGAGCTAAAACTTCCTCGTAAATTAGGTCATGGATGTTGTTTACGATAACTATAAAACAATTAGAGATTTCAACTTGACCTAATTCAACAGCGACACGTCCAATTACTGCACATAGTGATGTGTGAACAATATGGCACCGTTCCTGAGCTCGACGCTATTGGCGTTCAGATATTCGAGAGTATACAAAGTAAAGAGAAAGAACAAAGTTTTCGTTATGGTTGCAGGGTTTGCAACCCCCTTCTCAACTGGAAAAAAGAGCGTTCTGACTGGCGTTGTCACCGCGACATTGTTTGATTTAATGCACTTTCAGTCGTAATTGAAACCACCCTTAGGAGCTGTGAAGTCCTCAATCGTACAGTGGCCTAACATGCGAAGGTAATATGTCCTAAAGAAGGAAAATATTTCAGCATAGAATGTTTGCGTATGGCATACATTCATATATATTCCCAGGTCCATAAAAGTTAAAATATTCCAGGCGCGCATGAGTTGCACTCCTAAATTAAGAAGGCTAATGTCATATGCAAAAAGCAAGAAATCGAAAATAGATACAGATACAGAAGGAAAACAAAGACGAGACAGACTGGTCACACACTTTATTGTTTCTTTTTTTTTTTTTTGCTTTCAGCACCAAATGAGCGTCGTTCACAATGTACATGTGCGACGTAAATTATTAGGTTACATAGCGACATTGTGCACATGTTGTGTGTATATTTGAATGAATGTATGCCATCTTTACTGAAAAGGCTGGCCCTCTGGCGTATGTTGGGGGTCTAGGGAAAACTCAAGTATAGGAATGTGGGCAAAGGGCGCGGTAAATAGATGAAGATGCCAAGTCAACCGTCTGCGTAGGCCTCACAGTTTGAACAGCTAACCAGATTCGTCAGCAAAGGCTAGAAGACAGTCCAACACGTCATGTTATCTATCCCTCTGTATTGCAGTGGCATCGGCAGGACGCGGGCTGAGGGGCAGACTTAGGGGCCGGGCATAACGGCAGGGGCGCGGAGCGCCGCAGTAGAGAAGAAAGGAGCCTTACGAGAACGAAACAAAGACTGAGTTTATTGAGTAAAGAGGAAAGGGACCATGGCGGGGAACAATGTTGGACGCGGTGTTGCGCTAGTCGTCACAACCATTACGGAACCAGAACTGAGGATGTCACACCCCTCCGCTGACCGGATCCATACAGGCCTTGTAGTCCTGGGCCGCCGTCCTGTCTAACTCCTTGCGACGCACCTCTTAATGAACCCAATATTCGAGGAAGAGGTGTTTGGTCGTAGCTTTCGGCGTGGTGTGCGGCAATCGGAACACTTATGGTACAACTGCATTGGTGCGTCCTCATCTCCGTTGTGGGACCCTCTCTTCCCTGAAGGATATATCACCTCCAGTGATAAATGACATCAGGGGTTAGGGCAAAACCTGATTGACGGCGGCGGAGAAACTGTTCAGCTCTTACTAATGCCGAGGGTAGCGGATAAGCACTGCAGGCTACTAGTGCAGGGATAGCAGTGTTGCATTTTTCAGCAAGTAACAGCATTTCTCGGTGAGAGTAAAACGTCAGCGTTTGCTTCAAAAGTGTTTCTCTTGCGCTTGCAGGCGCCAAGTGGTCAGGGAGGGACGGAGTGGTGGCGCCAATGGCACTGATTTCACGCGGCGCCACCTCGTCTGCTCTCTCATTTCCCTCAAAGCCCAAATGCACCGGTTACCACCGCATTTGTACCCGAACATGTCGATAATCTGCGCAGGTTAGCTTGTATGTGGCACATGGTTTCTTGATTCGATGAACCCAGCTGTTTATACTTTGTCGGTCTTTATATGCACGAATTGCGCCTGGTGAAAGATGCATATATAATTCCCAGGGTGTAGGGCAAATAGCTTTATCTGGCTCTTTCGTCCAATTCTTGTGCTGGTCGGAAGGGCACCATCGATACGGCTTTCGAGCGTGAAAAAGGCGCGCACCATTTAAGACCGACCACTATATTCTTATTGAGGTGCAGATGCCGTAGCGCGATTGCTGTATCGCAGGTGCTGTACGGCCCTCTCAAGCTTTAACTGCTAGGTTGGAGGGCTCGGGAAGGACAATAGTCCTCTTCTTGCACCGCTCCATTTACCCGTGACAGCTGCGGGAGACGGCTACGCTGGCAGGAGAGGAACATGTCAGTAGTTTTTAACGCCGGCGCACCCACGTCTGGAGAAATCACACGTATGCCGAATCGTCTAGTATGTATAGTCACCTGTACCCCCCCTACAAACGGCTCCGTTCAATACAAAGCTACACAAAAAAACTAAACATGAAACGTGCTTTTAATACCTAGAGAAGCATATTCGTTCAATTTCTTGCTTCGAAAGAAATCACCGATACCTATTTGCCCCGCAATATAACAGCTTGACGACTATGGATGATATTACGACTCAAAATGGCAATGGGCATTCTTTGGGTGCTTCCCACGAAGCGACCACTTGACCTGCGCCTCCTAGACAGCGATGGAGCCCTGTGTCGACTATTTAGAGATCAACAAAACTCCCTTTGAAGTGACAGCCGCCGTGGCATTTTGCGATAGTGGTAATGACAGTCAAGGACAGGCTTCTCGCATCACTGCACGCTGATCGTCACAAAAAGACGAATTATGAATGCAAGGGGCCAACATCAACAACTTTTGTAGCAGCAGCGTCAACTTTGGATGCCCGATTGCCTCGTGGTTTCGTCGTACGCGGAGGCGATGGTGCAACATCGGAAGTGGAGTCAGGTGGAATGGTGCGACATCATGAATGGGATTTTACGACTATTCGTAAGACTATTATGATTGGCCGAGACACGGTTATAAATTCCGCCGTCTAGTCACCTGGGGAAAACGACTCCTTCAAAAGCGAGATCCTTGGTGGGGTGGACTGTGCGCTGAAATGTGCAAGCTTGTCATACATGTGTGTGCTCAGACATCTAGCGTTATCAGACATGCAAGATTCTCCGCCGCGGAGTACGCTCCCGCATTCATGGAGCCAATTGTGAGTTGTGCAAATATACAAAGTAAACCCATTAGTTTTCCGCAACCCCCCGACTTCATCTCCTCGCCATCAAACAACTCTCGTCGATAGAGACGGGCGACGGCGTGGGGCCGCTTAGTCGGCTCAGTGCGACGCCCCACTATAGCGTAGGATAGCTATCATGTTTTAGGCACCACGGCGGAGTATGCATGTGGCACTCTGTATGAGGCCTGAGTCTGAACCACGAACCCCAGGGCCGGATCGCAACAGCAGAGGACATAAATCGAATAGCTGACAAGGACGAATGCTAGGTTTCAACTGGGAAGCGTTGCTAACAACGAGAAATGTACACGTGTTCCAGAATAACAGAAATGAAAAATAAGCGAGGAATGGAGCACATATCGAATACCAATGAAACCATGAGTTGCTATCGCCTATATGGCCTGCCGCGCCGCACTCACGTCCAAAACGAGTTCCTTTTGTGAAAATTTGATAGATGGTTGCCGTCCATATGGCACCGTCCAAAGTGCTGCTCTTATATTTTCAGTCACGCACAACCAACCAGTGATATATATGCCTATATATATCTATATAAACTTTGAAACTGCCCTGAGAAAGAGAGTTCCTCGCTCGAAAGTATTGACATAAATAACCTTCAGGTTTCCGCATACGACGACACCTACATTATGCCATCCTTTTTTCGGTTAACTACTGACCCATTGATCTTCTACCCTATAAAATTCAGTGTGATCATTTTTGAGTTTTGTAGAATTTGTAAAGATCGCCTGAGGAAGATAGCATTATTCTTGTCCTCGAGCTGGTTTATTCGAAAAGGCAGACATTACTAGCCGGAGAAATCAAAACACGTATTGAACTAATTAACCAAAATTCACTAATTAATTGCACTATGGCCCATATTCCAATGTAGCAATTGCAGCCGATGAGCTTGCAAGACACATCCAGTTGAAATGACTTTCTTGGATGACACTAGTTTCGAGATATCTTTTCCCAAAGTGTGGAATGAAATACATCGGCATTCCAGTTACTTTCGTGCTTCAATGCATAAAAAAGGTTTTTGGTGAAAAAGTAAGTAGAACAAGAGCGCCTTTTTACAGCAAGTTTTGTGGCGCATATCTCCAAACTGGCGTCATTCTCGAGATTCAACCAAAGAGGATATGCCTCGCAAGCTAACCGGCTAGAACTCCTGAACTGCAATATGTGCCGTAAGGTAGTTATTTCAAAAGATAGTAGATTTTTGCTGGCTAGTCCAATATTTGTCTCAATTTCTCGAGCAAGTAATGTCCGCCTCTCCGAATATTCCACATCAAGGGCTAGAATCATGTGCAACAGGCAATTCGTAAAGATTCCATAAAACTTAATATGATGACCCTGTGTAAATAATGATCACCCGGTATGCTGATGTTAGCCATATCAGCATGCAAATACTTCGGAATACATATGATTTAATCGCTGTGATGAAAAAGTCAAATAGAAATTATTTGTTCCAATGCTTCACGAACGGTGGGCTACTAATGTCGTAATTTGAGCATTGCATCATCAGAGGTTGAAACACTGGCATACTTTACGTTCGTCCGTCCAACACTAGAATATGCGTCGTCAATTTGGCATGCCTCATTAGAATATCTCACTGCACATGTGGAATGAATTCAGAACCAATCCACTCGCTTCATCAGCTCAAATTACTCCTCTTACGTCAGGGTTTCGTCCCTCAAGCAATCACTTGGTTTGTCATCGCTCGCATCGCACCGTGTCCTATCTCGCGCTTGCCTGCTACACACTCTCTTCTGTCCCCCGAAATCACGCCACGTGCTACTGAAACCACAAGCTAGAGCACCCTCTCGACTCAGTCAAAACAAGGCCATAGCACTTGCATAATGCCGCACGGAATCTATGAACTCATTCTTGGTTTTCCTAATGGAAATTGTATTGCGAAATTCCGTCCCAGAACACATAGTGGCATACACTGAAGGCAAATAATTTCGCGAAAAATCTAACAATCCACTACCCAGCCTCAGACGACTCCTGTTCCCTACACTAAAATACGTACCTGCTTTAGTCTTTTTCTGCTGTTTACCATCAATATTTTCAATGTATTCTCAACTGCATATTTTAGTTCACTTAATGTATTTATGGTGTATGTTTTGCATTTTTGTTCAGATGCTTGACGTTTGCATGTCGTTATGTTTATGTCCTTACTGGTGTAAAGCCCTCCGACGCTTAAGGAGACATAAATGATATACACACACACACACACACACATATATATTTATATATATATATATATATATATATATATATATATATATATATATATATACTCCTCAAAGGGTAAGACACGCCACGCAAAAATTTTTCTTTAAGTTTCGAAACGAAACGTTTCGTCCCGGTTTGACGTTACCCTGCTTGACGGTACGATATGCAACATTTTAGTTTCAAATATGCATGAAGATTTCACTGATTTCTTGCGGAAACTCATCCTCGCAGCCTTAGTCACATAAAAAAAACAATTTCAAAACAGCGTTACTCGCAGAATATTAAAGCGCATTTCTTTTAGTTTTTATAGAAACCTTCCTTTTTCTGTCAGAGCACTTGCACAAAAGTGATTATGTAAGAACGCTTCTCCAGCTCAGGCCTAGGAAGATAAATACGTAGAGAGCTATTGATCAATCAAATTAGCATACTAAAGCCTCTCAAACAGGGGACTCGCCCCTATATAGCGTGAGGCAGCGATAAATTTTCTGAGGTAGGAATGAACGCGCCTATGCTGCGGATGTACTTTCAGGGTGACTTTTGCATTTGTTCTTTTGTCACGTTTCCTTTCAGTTGTCCCTTCTCAGGTTAGTTTTCCTGAACGAGTGATTTAAGCGTCCGCTGTATCCACCCGGAAGTAATAGCGCCTGGATCATGGTCTTTGCGAAAGAGCAGGATGTTTGAAAACCACAACGCGCAGTAAGAAATGGAAGACTGCAGCGCCGTCTTTTCGCTGGCAGCTACTGAAAGAAGTCTTGAATAATCGGACTGCACATAAAATACATAGAGGAGGATTCTGCGTTTCACTTTCTTTTAGCAGTACAGCTACTCCGCAATAATTCTTGTTTCATAGACTCGCTGTTGAGTGCTTTTTCAGTGCTATTTAGCAAAGTAATGACTCATTTGAAATTGTACATTTCAAGGTGTTATGTCAATAGAAGTGCCCTCGGCAGCAGAATCTTGACAAAAGTAACCAGAGAGTGCAGAAGGGCCTTCACTTTAGTCAAAATATGCGTAAGTTGAAATTTAGTGTTAGGTATTCATTTTTATCAATGGTGCTATGACAGACATCATTATAAGAAGAACTAGTAAATCCATTCCCATTCGAAAATGTGTCTAGAGAGTAATCCCATAGAGACAGAGAGAGGCGCTTCTTTAGAAAAACAGATTTGCGCCGGTGCGTATGCAACCACTGGCATGCTACTCTGTATAGGGATGGGGAATGGGAATAAAAGAATCCAGAGGAGAGTGAAAAAAAGAGAATAAAAACAAACATAAAATGCGCAAGTGCACCTGATACTAATATTTACAGGTGAGATGGCGGGTAAGTTCACGCTTTCCTATGTGAAATGGTGAATATTTAAAGCTTCCCAATTAGACCAATTTCTGCCAGTTATTTGAACAGTAAATCCAAAACCCGCCGCTGTCTTGAAGGGCCGGGTATTGATCCTAAGATTATGTGTGACGTTAACGTATCGCCGTAAATCATGTCCGTTTTGTCGCGCAAGAACTTGCCTCTCGTCGCCGCACGCGAGGCATTCAAGTAATCTGTGCTCCACTGTCTGTCGTAGGACAGCACGACGCGAACTGACAGACATGCACCTGCTTCTGCAGAAGTTTTTTCAGATGCAGTAAGTGATTCAGCAATTAGGCCCTTTCAGCATTTTTTTCTTCTGTGTTTAGAAAAAGTTTATTTGATCAAGACACGATATGAACACTGGGTCACAATCACGGCAGAATTCCCCCAGGACGATAACATACACAAAGTACGAAGCATTGTACACATGGCAAGTTTCGAAAGAAGTGGCCAAGTCCACAATCACTAACATATAACTACATTGACCCACGGAAACGCCCAGTTACACATAAACTAATTGTTACATTACACAAAATGATGTTTAATAGTACAGTGTACACAATGATTATGTACAATGATGATGTAACTTTACGTAGTTTTGTAGCGATTCTATAAGATGTCTATATATAGAGATGATCATGTATACGAGAGCACACAGAAATCACGGGCTCCCACATACATGTATATTCAGTGGGAACATTCTTGTGGCGTGGCTACAAGAACCACGCCGGTCGAAAATTAAGCCATGCGCGTCCATCAGCCACTGACAGGAAACGGCATGACCACTGTTGAAGGAATTCCTCTTCACCAGGAAAGAACAACTCCCCTGACAGAAAAGAGAGTTGCTCAAAGTAGAGCCCTTCCATAAGTCTTTCATCTTCTTTGGTTTCTTTCCGTACCCTCTTGGGCTTTCCTGACCGTGACTGCAAGGAGGATGGGTGCTTCACTACAATATTTACTGCTTGTATAGGTGTCCAAACTGCTAGCCTTGTTTTGTACCGATGCACTCAGAGATAAAACAAAGGATACCTAAATATTGTCACAGCAAATTATACGCAATCAATAGCACAATTCATTTGATAAAGCGAACATTGTTAACCCTTCTACGCCTACTTTCCTAACCAATGCACCACAATCACTTGAATTATTTTATGGGGCCAACGCCAACAGCCTCCTTGAGACCATTGCCGCGTGCTGCTGCTGATGATTATTTCGATACTATGACACATACCCCCAACGCTCGATTGGAAATGAAGCGGGTGGTACATTTGAAAAAAAAAATACAAGAATAAATGAAGAAATACCAGATAATTTAAGCGTTGTCACATTGTGCAGCATTAGTTCGCGAAAGCACAAGCGTACCTGGCAGTTTTCTATACGGCACAGACGCAATAATGAAATGGGCAAATGTATACTAATTACGCAACCGTTTCGCGACAGCTTGTCTCCACATAAATTCCAAATAGTACATTAGATCGGCAAAATTTTTTTTTTTGTTGTTGTTGTTACGGAAGTGTCCGAGATCGAGTCAGATCCTTCTTGGACATGGAGTCAACATTAAACGTCTAAAGGCCCAGGAACAGGAAAAGGCAAGAAATCGAACTCAAGTAACACGCTAGCATTCACGTAAAGAGCACTAATAACCTGTGGACGATAAACTAGCCTAACGCGAAATTTTGTGGCCTTCCGTATGGCATGTTATTAAGTGCTCCTCGAGCTTCCAATGTCCCTTCTGCGTATCTTACACGACGAGCATATCCCTTTCATTCAGAGTGCACATATTTGAACTCAGGACTCGTTTACTTTTTCCGATTGTGTGAACATGAAGACAAAGAAAACAATAAAGAAGCGTGAAGTGCGTGGTGGCATGTTTTCAGTCAACAACAACAGCTACCACTTGAATCTTCTGCTTGTCAAACTTGGCTTCATCGAACTTCACGGCGCCATAAAAACTGCTAAATACGAAATCTTACACTAATGCACTACCACGACTGAAGGCAGTCCAGCCGAGCAGTGTTGGATCAGCACTGGCGAAGGGGTACGAGTATGTTTAATGTGATTACCATTATTCGGAAACTTCCCGTCCCTCTTTTAGGGGACTATCTTTCTACCTGTCTGTCTTGCTGGGTCTTTGCGCCAACTTCTGTCAGTGGTCTAATGGTATTATGGCCTAATGGTTGAGCGTCAAGCTGCTGTACTGAGGGAGCTCAGTTCGAAACCAGCTTTGGAGCGTCTTGCGTAACTGAGTATGCACCTCGGTTATGTGTCCCTTTTAAAAAAGCCTCTTTGAAGCGTTTGTGCCACTGCGTATCGTCGCTCTTCAACGCCAAAAAACACTATCAAAAATTTATGTGGCCCTGCATGGAGTGAAAGCCGTATAATAATCTGGCCTGCATCAGCATATTCCCACACGCTCCACGCGTGGACTTCACAGCGAGACCGCTAGGTGGCGCAGCCTGCTCAGTGGGAATGTCGAGAGAGGAACCCCGTTGCGCCCATGCCTCAAATATACATAACGCGTCTCTGCGGAGGCAGTACGGTGTTTTGCTCCATTGTTTCAATGCTAATCGCGTTAACGTCAATATTATCCGTGAGATGGGTGCCCCCAGAATTTTTGCACTTCATAGTGACACCTCCAGCCAACAATAAGACGTTTACAACATCTCTGCGCCTCTAATTCAGGTTTTTTTCTTCTTCACAACGAAACGCGACGTGATAAATATTACAATAAATTCGGTTTTGCTCGTTTTTTTAATTAGGAGTATCTACTAGAAAATTACAAACGGTCAACTGCCTGTTTGGAAGCTCTTTCCCAGTGGAGTCTGCGCTGCTCTTGCGTAAAACTGCGTAATTTAGACATATGTAGTGACACTCCATCATTATTTGTGATTGAGTGATTAAATGGGATATGATATGCCACTGCATCACAAAAGCATCTGGCTACGTCCAGCAAATCATATAAAAGAAAGAAAACTATGCAAATCCAATGGAATCTTGGAATTTTATTGACACAACGCTTGTTTGAGTAAGCGAGGTAGCGGCAGCAGTAGCACATACACCAGCCCAGCCTCGATGCGTGTAGCTGTAAGCTGTCTGGGTCACGAAGACGAAGACGATGTATGATGCCAGTCGCTGGAAGAATGTTGATGGGAGCTCTAGGCGCAGTGAATTACGGCACATATATAAATGCATCTGAATACATTTACGTGCGTCAAAGGAAGCAAATCCATTCTGCGTGACCGGCCAAAAACAGACACACACCCAGGGACTCATACCGAACGACCCAAGTTGTCCACTCGACGAGAGAGCCGCCAGGTCGTATTAAGCGGCACAACTTGTCTGCACGTAACCTCAACTATATATCCGGCAAGAAAACGAGGGCGAAGGCCAAACCCCGGGAAAGAAGAGGCTAAAGCGTCGCTATAAAAGACAGGGAAAGAAGAAGTTCGTACCCCACAGAGGGCGGACACTGATAGCTCGTCGCTTTTGTGCTTAGGCAACGCGAGCGCCGTCTATCACGCCCGCAACCGATATTGTGTCCTTCGGCTTACGCAGATGGGTCTCTGAGGCTTCCCCTATGCTGAGCAGCAAGGCGGAGCGCGCACAGTAAATTAACTGCATTGGGTAAAGCATGCGTGTGCATATTAATTCATAAACAGGTGATTTCGTGTGGGAGGTTGCAGTAACTGACGCGTAGGATGCAAGCAAAGGTGTACCACTCAGCAACAATGGTGACTCTACTGCCGGCGCTACTTGTACCTGGGCTGTATATAAACCAATATTTGTTACAGTGAGAACCTAGTAAAGAACACGTTTAAGAGAACGTTTGCGGCGTGCTACAAAAGATTTCCGATTCCATGATGCGATATAGGGCATCTACAACACAGTCAAGAGTGAAATATTGTTACCAATAGCCATAATATTTGTAATCAACCAATCAGCCAATCAAGCAACCAACGAAATGTTTACTGTAGTGCCCGAGAACCGCTACGGGGCCTCCATACTGGTGCACTTAAAAAGTAATACGAAAAATAAATTTTGTGCAGGGAAGACTAATGTGGTAGACAAAACAATGGGAGATATACCGAGTGTCTCGCGTAATTTGAGCCAAACTTTAAAATTATGCAAATGCCACTTAGGTGGACAAAACCAAGGTAATGTTGTTTGCAGTCGCCTGGAGATATTGAGATTATTTTTCTCATTCCACCTAATTAGATAATAAGTAATAATTATATATACAGTCAACTTCTCAATTGTCATAATTTAATGAAAAGTGTTAAGGATATCTTTGTACAGCCACTTCAATACTCCCGATACAGGTTTCTGTTGCTTAATTATGCGCTACATAAAACCCTTTTTCCAAGCATCGAAGAAGGCCGCGAATACACGAAAAATTGTGCGCGCGGCTGGCCACTCGAGGCATGTTGCGTGTATTCGGGGGCTTCCCTTATGCTTGGAAAAGCACTTTTACGTAGCACGTAAATAAGGAACAGAAACATGTATCGAATTTTTTCCACGTTGCTCTACCATTTTTTCAGTGACGCTTTCCATCTGATTATAATATTTGCGAGGTTAAAGAATTAATTAAGACCATTTACGTAATTAGCCTGAACGCGGAAAATAATCTGATTATCTCCAAGCGACGGCAAACAAGATTACCTCGGTTCTGTCTAGCTACGTGGCATTTGCATGTTTTTAAAGTTTGGCTCAGGTTACAGAATGTTTCACGTAACTTGAGCCATACTGTAAAAAGTACAATTTCAGAGAGCCAACATGGGAGTGGGGGTCATGCGATATACGACAAACAATACCAAAAACAGGAAGGGCACATTGTTTCGCCTATTCAGCGTTTGAAGAGAAGCTTAGCGTTTGGCCCAAGTACTCGCCAAGATCTTTTATTTCTTTGACCCTGTGCAATGGAGCACTCCGAAAGGTGTATGAAAATTGCATATCGTGTGTTTTCTGCGTGTAACTCAATACCATACTATTGGAATCATTTAAATGTAGCGTACTGTTACTGTAGCAGTTTCAAATAAATAAATGTCTTTGTTGAGGTCAACGCGGTCGCAAGCGCTGTTGGCAGTGCTAAATAGCTTGCAGTGGTTATCATATACAAGCAATGAAGAGTGTTGAATTGCTGAAGAAATTAGATTTATGTGCATTTCGAAGAGAAGAGGGGCAAGAACGTATACTTAAAGAACTCTGCTTGTAACCTCATACCAAACAACTCTGTTCAATACAGTCAATAAAGCAAAATCTATTGCTAAGGTAGTTAGATACCAGGGCAGTGATGGAAAAACGTATGCATGCTTGCGTGAGGTTTTTAATGAGGAGCTATGGGAAACTACCTTAAATGCTTTACTTTGTAGTTCACACTGGAAGAATAGGTAATAAATTTTCCAAAGTACGTTGCTGTGGAACGGCCTGGTACAAACCCATGCTGGTCATCTATTCAAATGTTCTTAGCAATCACAGATAACAGGGAATGCAATACAGATTTAAACACTTTTGGCAAAACGCAGAGAATAGAGATATGACGGTAGTTAGTAAGTGCACTTCTAGCACCCAAGCGCTACGGAACGTACTAGACTTTAGAACTGTTGAAGATGGTGTTGAGAACCGGGAAAAGTGTGATTCCATGTATCTTAAGCAGTGCGGCAATGATATCATCAGAAACACAATAAAAGGGAAGTTTGTGGTGCTTCTTGAACTTGAAAACAAGGTATTCTTTGATTGATAGCGTAAACGCGGTACCAGACTGAAGAGGAAGGTTACTTAAGGTAGAAACATCTTTTACAGCGAATACATCAAAGAAATGTTTCACAAAGGTGTCAGCAGTGTTCAAGTGTTCGTCGCTTATATCAGCAAGACATGCACTTTACGCGCTTTTTTTAGAAGAGTGAGAAAGAATGAAGTTCCAGAAATATAGTGAATTACGTATCATGGTGTCTTAAACACGTTGAATGTTGTCTTAGTGATCATTGTTATAACAAAATTTGCCAATACAACGATAGCGCCTAAATTCACGTTTCCACTCACCTAGGCCTGTTTGCCCCGCTTTCCTGCTTGCACGATCTTTCCATATTATTGTTGTTTTTAGTTCTTTAGAAAACCAATGAAGGAACTTTCATTTTTTTAGCGTTTTTGAAGATATGTATATGCCCATGCCCTCTACAATGAATTCCATAAACAAATTAACCTGTTCATCAACATCAGCAGTTTCATGTACGAAGGACCAATCAGCGTTTTCAAGATAATGGTACAAGCCAACGTAGTGTCCAAAGGAAACGTTGAAGATGCGCTTCGTGTTGTTGTTGGTACGAATGCTGCGTTTCTGTGCTGCGAGAGCTAAAGAAACAATTAAAGAAGGGTACCATTCGGCTGGCGCGGCCTTATAAACGTTGCTACGCATGACGGAAACGGTATCACTATTAGCAAAAGAAATATCTAGAATGTTGAAACAGCAGTTCTCAGTAAAAGTAAGCTACTTCATGGAATTAAAAAAAAAGATAAAGTCAAGCAAGAAGTTGCATTCTTTCGAAAAGTAACAGGAATTCTGGCATACTTCGTTAGTATTATTCTATGAAATCCTGCGTACATCAAACTTTCCAGTAATCAACATTTCGTGGTCAATATGCGAAGTTATAATGGTTTCAAGTGACACCAGTATAAAACCAAATGGAACAGGAGCTACGTCAGGTGATACATAGAATGCACCAACAGCTCTTGCCTACCTAAACAGCGCATGTTTATCAGAACAGTCTCAGGATCAGACTCAAGGACAAGTGACCAGTGATTCTATCCCGCTATCAACAATGATAAGGACTCCACCACCTTTCCACTTAAGGAGGAATAACGCCGATCGCTATGAAAAACGTTAAAAAGTGGAGAAAAATACAAAGGAGATGCCATTTCAGGTCAACGCAAAAGCCAGGTTTGACTTAAAGCTATTAAAGAATGAGCAGACGAAATAATCAAAAGAATTCGTTCACTTTATTGCGTAGACCTTAGACAGTAATGGAGAAAATGTATGCGCCTGCTGCGTCACTGGTACGCCATTCCCTTTTTGTCTCGCTTTTCACAGACTCCTCTTCATACTCTTTGCACAAGATCGTGCCGTAGTGGAGCCTACCACGAAACGGCTTGAACAAGCAACAAGACCATGGCAACATAGAATAATCACTGAGACGGTTGAAAACGTCGTCGTAGAGCTCAACGTGGAACGATGCATACGTATCGTGCTTTTTCCTCAGCCGCTTGACGGACAACGGTGTCGAGGCAACCGCAGACAGTTTCGCAGCGAGTTGCGAACTTGTTGTTCATGGTGAAGGATTTCGATATAAGAAGTGCTTTCGGTATTGCGTGACATTTGCCCGCCACAAAAGACGTGACCTCACATCATCCGACGCTCATCATCGGTGCTCGCTTATTTGCCGGTTCACTGAGGTCCGCCGCAGCAGCAGTCAGCGATTTACAGGAAGCTGGCTGACAGTGAACAACGTGCTCATCTGACGCCGACTTAGACGTACTCGGTGCTTCCGTTACGCACACGGCCTATAAAAGTGTTTTACGCTGCAAACCTCATGTATGAAAGCTTTAGGCTGGCGAGCAGAGGCGAGTTGGTCACATAGAGAGCGCAACTCCGCTCGGAGAGCAGCAACGGTCTCGGTGCAGCGTAGTCGTTGTCATCGTCAATGTCCTCACATAGCGCGGCCCCCTGGTCACTCCATCGCGTCGAAATTCCTCGAGTGCGTCGAGGAGAAGCCAATGAAGTGAGGCGAGCTCGCCGTCATCAAGGTCGCCACGTACGGAAGCGATCCCAGCCGGGCAGGATGCGGAAGCGGCCGTCATGGTTGCAGCCCCGCTAAGCCTTGCCGTATGTCCGTCGTCATTCACACAAGAATTGCACACAAACGGACACTCACCAGACTTCGGCGCCCGTGGTTACTCGTCGGGCAGTCTGATGCACTTCACGTGCGCACTAATTTTACACACATTGCAGCTGAAGTACTGTTGCTTCCAGAAGGAAGGTCGCAAGCACCGAACGCAGCAGTTCTCGCTGGGCGCCATCTTGCAGCAGACAATTTTGCGAGTGAGGTTGCAATAACTGAGGCGTAAGATGCGGGTAAGGGAGCTCTGTTAAGCCGCAGTGGTGCTTCTACTGCCGGCGCTATTTTTACTTGCGTTGTATGTGAACCCGTAATTGTGGCTACGGGAACCTAACAAAGTAAAAAAGGGAACGTATGCGGCGCGTTACAGAAAGTGTCGACCATGGCGTTGCGTAATAGGGCATTTACAATGCAATGAAAAGCAAGAAATTGTGAATATTAATAATAATAATAATAATAATAATAATAACAATAATTGTAGAAGATCCTAGTCTTTTACTTGTCTCTTAGGCGCACTCGCACCTTCGCGTTGGTGTTCGTCCGGTTGATTTTAAGCGAACGCAACGCACGAACCGAACCCGGAGGGAAAAGTTTTTCATTAATTATCTGGTTAAATGTCATGCCACCATCTTGTCTGCGACCTCATTACTTCAGCTTTCTACTTCCGGCTTTCCAGAAATATTGCCAAAGTCGGGCTCACATGGCAGGTATATAATGTTTACGGTTCACTGCTTTGGTGTGCGGTAATCAGTGATTTCTAATTAATTAAAATTATTCCAGGCACTTCAGTAACTCAACTTGTAACTAAACTTATGATCCGATGTCCTATCTATAATGAAATTCATGAATTGTGCACAGCACTATTCTTTTTATATTTTTTTTCAGATCTTCTTTAATGTCGTCCCCGATTGTCTCAGCCATTTCTAATAATTTCTAATTATTCCAGACACTTCAGTAAGTCAACTTGTAACTAATATTATGCTCTGATATCATATCTGTAATTGAACCCATGAATTTTGTGCTGTACTATTTTTTCTATTACTTCCTAAATGTTTTTCCTGGTCGTCTCAGGAGGTGAACCGGAAGTGCTGCGCAAGAAGCAAGAGTGTCACTCGATGCTAGTGCCACTAATATTAATAATAATATTATTAATACTATTGCATGTAAGACAACGAAAAAGGCCGAAATAAAACCAAGATACTTTTATTCAAGCTGTCCATGCTTTAACAGCGAACCGCAAGTATGGCATTACTCGACGAAAAATGTGCACCGATCGCGAATGTATGCAATCTAAAAATATAGAATATACAATTAACAAAAGTAAAGTTCAAGTAAGGGGCTCTCTGTAACAATAAGAGGGCACTATAGCAGGATAAATTGGCGTAGGTGAAGCTAAGGCGCCTTAAAAGTGGCTGACATCGAAGAAAAAAAGAAGACAACATTTTACGGGGGATCGCGTCTTCCGTTTTCTCCCCCCGAATAACAAACATAGCAAAACGTGATGGAACAACAAGCCACATGGTACACTAACGCGCCCTGAAGGCTTTGTCTTACTTCGATGTCAGCCACTGCTGATTCTCCTTTTTCTTATTTATCGTCTGAAAACATCTGAAAGAGAGAAAGGAAAAGTAAGAAGCATATGGGCAACGGTCATTGGAAGGGGCACAATCCTGTCTACTTTTTCAGAAAAGAGGGGATACAGATGCCCGAGGTCTTCATGCTCAAGAACAAAGAAAAAATATCAGGTTATTACAAACAAAAAAAGAGCACATGGGCATTTGAGCTGCCTGCCTACACTTGTCATTATTTCGCAGCTTTCTTGCACATGTTTGTCCTACAAAGCATGTACCAACGTCAAACTTCCTCAGTTTCTCTCCTGGTAACAATTTTTTCCCTATTACGCTTCCACGCGCATCCCAAAGGCGGTGACATACTCTCAACTTACGAAGAAGCCATAAATTGGCAGCGAGCAACGTACAAAATGGTGCCTGTGCACGATTCACACAGTCGCGTAGTGTCTTGGGCAAGAGGAGGCACGTGTGTAAGACAATATATGTCCAGCATTATGGAATGCCGCTTGTTTTCGCCAATTCAATATATTTCATTAGCACCAATTTGAGGAAATTTCGCGTTCTCGATAGCGTTTTTACTTAAAATACATATACTTAACATTTCTTCAATCAGCCGTTATTCTGCACGTAACTGGCACTAAAAATAGTTTGTGTGCTATTCCCAACTAAAGTAAACACGCTAGGGAGCTTCGAATTTTTCTTGCAGTCTTCTGATTTAACCATTTTCTGGCCGGAGCTGTGCGAAGTAAAAATGTCCAATAATAGTTTGTAGATGTATCGCCTGAAACAAGGAAGAATTTTTTTTTTTGCATGGTTACATTGTCAGCTACAGTGAGATATTCATTCAGCCAACCACACTTTATATGAAACCGTAAGTTTATACAGCACTATTCTGTTAGCTTCCTATACTATACATGTTGCGAAAGCCGAGAAACACAGTTGGCAAGGTATGCAACAAAATTAACCATTTTAAGACTTACCACTCCTTTAAGAACGCTGCAACACGCCATGATTTGCATGAAGCGCTACAAGAGCGCTTCTGGTTTTTTTTAGATCTAGATGTTTTTTATGAGACTTATCAGATAACTTGAAAGCGTTGCGTGTTTTTACACGGGTGTAGGTGCCGTTTGTGTGTTTATGCGATTATTCTGCACATTCGCTTTTTCAGCCAACACCTGGACACGATCAAACTAATAGCACGAATAGAACTAACCATCGTGCCAATTAAAATGCCAAACCTGTGCCTAGAATGGGCTGGCCATTAGCCTGGCTACCATCTTCAGTTTCTCATCATAGTCATCACTGCTCTTTTTCTCAGTAGAAAAGTTTCTCTTTCTATATTCACAGCAGGATCAAATGCAAGGGGCTAAAAGCCCGTATGCTAGAACTTATCACTCACCGATGTAGATTGTCTCCGGCAGCGCTGTGGCAAAGTTGTGTACCAGCAGGACACACCACGAAACACAACACAGGCGTTGCACGAACAAAGCTGTCGAGGACATGACTGATAGAGCGACCGCCTTACGGAAGGTCGAGGAACTCTTCAACTCAATGAGGTGCAGGCCCTACGGTGCCATCCATCTTCGCCGCATATGATGGTAAATGCGTCCTCCCGGTCAGGGCCTATTTTAAAGAGCGAGAGTAGTAAGATACGGAATATCTTCGAGGCACCATAATCAAACCACTTACGCCAAACAGACATCTGAACATCAATCAATCACAAGTTACCTGAATATAGCTAACCGTAAGAGAACTTGAACAAGTTTACACGAAAAGGCGTACATTAAATGCGAGAAGAAATTGAAACATGTAAACGAATACTTAACAAAATATTACTATTAAACGTGTAGCTCATGAAATTAAAGCGCATATATAACAACTCACGAATTGGAATCATTAAGTTTGCAAGGTTTGCCAAGTTAGATATATTAATTCTGAGAGAGATTGTGACACTGGTACCAGTTTCAAGATGCACGTTCCCAGAATGTGCTACGAAGTTAATTGGATTTCAGATAATGTTTCCCGGCACTTTGGAAGATTTTGTAACAAAGAAATCAGAAAACAACATCTTGTCGCAAGTTCGACAGGATTTATCATAACTCTGGCGACAGTTTCGAAATTCGCGCCCAGTTGTCCTGCGCTGAGAACTAAGTGGCACCATTTCTTAGATTAATTAAGAAGTTAATCAGGGATTTCTTCAATTAGTCAGTTCTGTAGTGAAATATGTTTGGTGAATAAATTGGCTGAAGGAGCGGCATGCAGTGCCTGCGGCAGACGATCCGATAAATTTTCTGTCATATATATATATATATATATATATATATATATATATATATATATATATAATTGAGGGTTTTAAATGCTGAAAGGAACTTGGCAGACGTGAATAAATTTAAAAGATTTCTAGTCAGTCTATATTGCACGCTACAATGCACTATTACTGTAATTAGCACGCAAAAACAAAATTTTCTGTCTTTACGTCACAACAGCGCATCAATACCTGGAAAAAGAAAGCTCCTGAACATGCACGGGGTGTATCAATAGAGCAGCGGTATTAGCGCTAACAAAATAGCAATGTTTGTTGAAGTGCACCGTTTCGTGAGAATAAAATCGCTCACTGTAAGGAAATTCGATAGACGCATTTAAGACTGTTTACGTGTGGGAATGCAAAAGCATCCGAGCTCGGAAAGTAAAAAAAAAAAATGTTTTTTTTTTTTTTTGCGTGCTCGCTAGCCTGCTAGGAGTTGATAGCTCGAACGACAGCTCAGCGGAGTTCAGGGGGACAATAATGCTTTTCATTTCATACACTCACTGCATATAATCATGACGTCGCACCTCCTATCTATTGGCGGCGTCGTCACGTGACCAATGACGCACGCACTAGGCCCCACATTTCGACGTGACGTGCGCAGTGACGCCTGCCCTACGCCCAGCTTTCGTCAACCAGAATCATGGAGCCGCTGTGGCCTCGGGGAAGCGTGCTCGATCATCTCGCACCTAGGAGGCCCGCATTCGATTGCCGCCCAGGCCAAGATTTACCAAACTTTCGTTTCAAATAGACTGATGCACTTTGTTAACAGGAACCTCCCTGAGAAATCTGACGTAAATTTGATAATTTTTGAAATGTTCTACCTCTTTGCGCCGTCGACCAGTTTTGCTACCAACGCTCGGTGGCCACGCCGATGACGCCGGATTTTCGCGTAATGGGAGGTGTAATCCTTTCACATTAAGAAAAACGATTTCCAGCTTCATCCCAACTCCGCAAGCCGAGAGCAAATTGTTAATGGAAGGGGTGTCTCGGCAGCCCCTACCTTAATTTTGAAACTTGCGCCATGCATTATGGCAGAAAAGTATACATGTGGATAATATTCCAGCAAAGCAATGACCACTAATGCACAAAGCATTAAACATATGCGCATTCATTTGTGCTCTGAGAGCACTTTACAGCTGATTCGGGTTGCGGAGCTGATACGCTGTAATTAGGTTATGATCATTCAGCCCGCGCACACGGGAAGATATTGGTGTCTAAGAATTCCTAACCGCGTGAAAATGAATCATGTTTCTGTACGTCGTAATATCCCTAATTGTTCAGCCGAGTGCGAGAGAGCTAATTTACAACTGCAGGGTATCTGGCAGCGCAGAAACTAGCCGTTCTCTAAGAGAACAATACCATTTAAGACTCTTGCGCTCCCTAAGAAAGAGTTTGCATGAATTGCTACCGGAGACGCAATTAGAACAATAAAAAGCTAGAAAATCTCGACAAAGCCAGCAAGCCCTTACGAAACTTTCACCGGTAGCCGGGATGACTGCACACAGCTTATACCACATCATTTTTACACCACAAATTTTTCGTTAACTTTTTTTTTTCTTTTTTAATGATTATGTTAGAACCTATACGCAAATCAAATTTGACAGCTATGCTAGAAAAGGGCGAGAACAGTAAATTTTTACAATTCACTATCGGTTGTACACACCCAAAATAATACCCGAGGAATGCGCTGCTTACATCGAATGAATGAATGGCACGAGCAAGAAAAAATAAAGGGGGGGGGGGGATGATCTTGACGTAAATATTCCAGCTCTACATATAGTTAGTGGATACTGCTTTCATAAATGCTTAACCTGTGTTTTTTTGCTGTCCCTAATGCAACAATTTACATATATAGAAAGAAGAATTTCACGCAACAAATGCCCTTCACTTTAAGTCGTGAAAAGTTTTAAAGTCGTATTTTTACAAGACAGAGATTTAGTGCCCTGCATATTACTGCCAAGACAATTTTGCCCCTTTATTTCAGTGCCCCTTAATTAGCTGCTGGAGGTCATGAGCCGTCCACGCCATTATATCTTTAGCATTATTTTACTGATGCAATTTTTGTAATTTTAGCTTTCCAGAACTGACAGTCATAGTTTCTTTTATTTTTTTTTCTCGTGACAATATTTACATAGAAGATACTCTAAATCGCTCTGAGGACGGTACGACTAAACTTTCAGCCATGGAATATCTTAGCGTATTAAAATGTTAGTAGCACAAAAAGAAAACTTGGTAGAAGCTGTAGGAAGTGGGAAAACGAGTTTGTTTTACGTACTAACTAAAGGTTTTGCAAACGTAAGTATTTACGACTTGGACATAAAATGCGTCACCAAATTCATCTGGAGCATCTTCGATAATAAGTGTGGAAATTCTCTGACCTGTTCAGTGACTCAATCTTCCCTTCTTTCTTGCAGGCGACAACATTCATTTTTTTCTCTTGAAGCCGCGGGCACGGTACAGTATCGCCAGTGAGTTTCAGAAGCACAAGTGGCGAATACACGCCGTTTATCCGTTGAAACACTAATTAGAGCACCGTCGAAAGTAGCAACACCCCTGAGAACTGTCGAAAGGCGCGCGTCACCGCAAGCACGTAATCCCCGCGAATTTCAAGCGATGCACGACAGTCTGCAGCGCAAACGACGCAAGACGGTCTTCAGCGCGTGGAGATTTGCTGGGTCATCTAGCACAAAGCACGGAAACGATCACGCGCACAAAATAGTGACGCACGAAGAACAACGGCAGTTGAACAGGAAAGTTGTTGGTACCGAAGTTAGAACGCCAATACAGAGAGGAAACTGAAAAAAAAAAGTGCTGTCAATTTTGTTTGTAACAGAGGCGAGAAGTTTACGCGTCAAGTTCGCCAGACCAAAAGTTTTCGCGGCCACGCGTCAGGTCCTCTCACCGGCACCCGGATAACACCAACCGCACCGAACGAGCTCAGCGGCTGCTCTGAAGCGTTGGGCGCTCGAGAAGTTTTCTCTCCCCAGGCGCACTCCCAACTGACCCTCACTCCCTATCTGCCATTCCCTTCTCCCTCCCAACGCTACCCTTCCCGCCTGCGCTTGGGGAGAGGGGAGCAAGTATCGTCGGCCGGTTTTAGCGTGTCTGCCGGCGGCTGCCGTTTCTGTCTCCGAGCTGCCGCGGCACCTGGTGGTGGGGGATCCGGGTGAGCTCGACTCGGAATGTTACGCGCGTTATTTAAATTCGCACGCTCTAGGGGCTTTATTCATATGTTCGTTTGTTAGAAAAGATCAAGATTAAGGACTTCAAAAAAAAACCGCGAACTGTTAAGGTATCGAACACGATCACTCGTTGAACGTTTTCCGTAAATTAAGGTGATGAGGTGCAAACAAAATTGTACCGCTTGTTTTGAAGAGCTGCTAATAGGTGTTAATATTAAGGAACAATACCGGCTAACGCTCTTAGTCCTTCCAGAAAAAGAATTCTTGCCGACTTTCGGTATTGAGTACGAATTTTCTGGCTAAATGTCTTCGGCCAACACTCATCGACAGGCAGCGTGCGTCATTTTTTGGTTTAGAGGAGGAGCGCAGTTTTAGAGCGGAAGCTTGGTATGCGACTCACTCTCTTTTCAAAGGATGGCCAGATGATGGAAGATCTCCGGATGCACTGGTGTCACACATGTGACGTTGAACAAATAAAATCTGCACCGATGGGTCACACATGATCAGAGCTGCCTGTATAAATTGCAAAGGAAGCCGTAGGTGGCGGCGGGTGAAGCCCACTTCCAGTTTTGTGCCTTGGGATTCCCCCCCCTATTGCTGAAAAAAGCTTACGTAACATATTCTCGTTTTCGTTTATTAGGCTCAGTGTCCATGTTTAACTTACTAGAAAATAAGCATTTTCCCCCAATATTTTTATGTGCCGCCATTAAAGGGTTAATAAGGGTGCATTCGGATATTGCATGCAATCTGGCGCGTAATATTCCTGCTGCCGCCGTCCACTGCGAGCGTTAATCTCCTGTAGAAATGCTCCAATGTGGGAGGTTCCATGAATCCTTGATCTTCCGCTTCCGTCTTCTCGGCAAGTCTTAACTTTTGTTCTGGTTCCCTAGTTTGTCCTTATATATGGCGCGTCACTTTGCCTTTGTGGATCTATTTGAAGGGTACATTACGCGTTAATCAAGTGCCGACGCGCACGCTGTCCGCATTAGCATTGCATGACGTCTGCTGCATGCATTCAGACGAAGTGACACGGAGATGGTTTCCCCGCACATCATACGCCATGTTGAATGGAGTATCCTTCTTCGACGTAAAGCGTATTTCCGCCGAGAATTGGATATTTGCTGGCGCCATCTATTATAAAGCTGAATAGATGGCATTGCGGCTTACAGCGTACGGTCGCCTGCGACACTTTCAATAACGCTCATACTTCGCCCGAAATTGTGCACAGGCTAATCCTGACAAAAATCTTGTCATGCTCGTGGGGTACCTGTCGTATAGACAGTTTTCTAGAGAAAGACGTTTGCATGTAGTTAGAATTTATATAATGATGGTATCAATTTGTGGAAATTTTCAAAGCTTGCAGCTTGTATACTTATTTAACGAAGAAACCCGAACCATTTGGGTTGCTGCGCAGCCAAATGTCTAACGTAGTGTTCAGTTTTTTTATTATAAAATACTTGAAGTTGTGCGGAAAGTCAAATATCGATAAATACTGGGATTCTTGGCGGGAGCTAAGTTGTGTAGAGGGGAGAGGGGGCTTTAAAAATAGCTTCTGATTACTTTTTAGCGCTCTGTGGTGTGTGTCTCTTCTGTGTGTCTCGTAAAAATGTTGCGCAATCCAACATCTATTAAACTTTTTTATCCTTCTTTGTAGTTAGAGTTGTGTCTCTTGTGTACGCAATACACGTGCAATGCAGTTAGTGTCTGAAGATTATAAACCATGGGATCTGAAAAAATCTCGGCTTTCGGAGAAGTATTTGGGTGTAGCCAGTCAAGCAATTGAAGTAGTGTAACACTGTATTGTTCGCATATGCTACAGCGCAGGCGGAAAACCCGAATTCTAGGCAGCGTATACAAGCTGCGGAAATATTCAGCATTTGTTTTTCTGATCTTGAGCTCAACAAACTTTTTTTAGAAACGACGCAATACGCCATGACAGAGACAAAGAGCCAAACTCTGAATTGACTAAAAAAAAAAACTTCAGGCATGCTTCAATCATATTCCACGTTTTTTGTGATGGACAATGCCGGCTTCTTGCAGCCTATCGTTCCGCTCATTTTAGCAAAAGTGAAGACCAATTCACATAATCGTCATTGTACGTAAAGCATAATGTGGTTCCTTAACTGCCAAATAAGAAGCTCTGCCTTAGTGGCATATATAAAATGTTTGCAAGTTTCTGTGTCGTATACATCGCTGGGTTTCGCCACATGCGAAGACAGAGGCACCGCCCTTGCTCAGAACATAGTGCGACAATAAACTCACTCTGGTCGAATTCCCACGCAGGCAGAATTAAATTCACTGAGGAAAAAAATTACGGCACAAGCTCAACGGCAGTTGTCTACGTATGCGTAAGCATTGTGCCACTTGCTCATCTCCACACCGTCCGGTGTCATTATCAATTGTTCTCAAACTTTATCCGACCAGTATGAACCCTCATCAAGCTTTATCAGTCGGTATCAACCTTATGACCGGGGTAGTTGGAGAAGAATGGAGAGGCCTTTGCCCTGCAGTGACCATAACCATGATAATGATGATGATGATGATGTAGATGATCAACCTTATGAGACTAGGTCCGACCCTTGTCAACCCTTATTGGGCTCGATCTGACCTTTATAAAACCTTATCCGTCATTGTCAATTTTATGGCAATCGAATTCACCTATGCGTATTAAGCCTCATCTGTCCTTATCAACCTTATCAGACATGATGTGACTCTGATCAATTCTTATCGGAACTTATCAACCATATCGGACTTGATCCGATACTTACCAACCTGTCAGCCTTATCAACCTTATCAATATGATTACGACCATTATAAGCGCTTATCACTGTTTCGTACCTTATCTACTCGCGTCGAGCCATTATCGACCGAGCTGAGACCCATATAACACCTCATCACTCCTCCTTATTAACAACTCGTTGGCTGCGTATATGTCTGTGCTGCGCGATGCTAAGCGCATGAGCCCTCAGAGATCGGCGGCATTCTGGTCGGTGAACGAATGCCCAACGGAAAGCGCACGAAGGCACATCACGCGACCACCAAAACGCATAGGGGACGAGGCATATTCGGCGTTAAATTTTCTAAAAATTGAGATTTTCCTAATGTCTACATTGCCCTTACTCGGGCCTACGTGCGGACCTTATATTGCACCATGCCAAATCTTTCAAGAAAGCCTTCATAGAATGCGTGTTTCTTTGCCTTTTGTTTTGTACCGCCGGTACAACACATTCAAATCATTCAGATACATTCACCTTCTGCAAGCGTGGGTGCTTTGCAGAGAGCGTCAGACACTAGGCTCCTAAGCGTGGAGTCGTAGGTTCGACACTCACCTCCGCCAACGCTTTTACACTCAAGTTTGTTCTGTTTTTTTATACATTAATTTCTTTAAAGCGATTCATGTTACGAGGCGAACGGAGGGGTTTCCTCGAAGGGCAAGCACAGAAATACTTACGTATTTAAAATTTAAGCATTAGAGGTTAGTGCTCTTTAGTTCCGACGCCACAAACTACACATAGCCATAAAACTACCTCTTTTTCTGGTTCAAAGTAGCATGATGAGGCGACATCTGAAGGGCCAGATTTGGCTCACAGGTGCGCATTAGCGAATTAGTAGCAAATAACGAGATACATGGTTGAACTAGCCGAAACCTTTATAATGCTTTTACTTAACTATAGTTATGAACGATCATTTCATAATTGGTATAGGCTTTCGCACATTGCCGTGATACTCTCTGCAAAAGAGTACAGTAGTGCTGGGAGCAGAAAGCGTCCAAAATGGCCGACCTTGCTAAAGAAATCTACTGCTTTAACAGATCCACAGTTTGCTGCTTTTCTTCATGATGGCCTAGATAGAATATTCGCATGGAGTGCAATAAAATGATGCTGTTTGCGAGAGTTAGAATTTGAGAATGTTAGCGGAACATTACAGTGACACCAATAGAGCCAGAATGAAAAAATGGTTAGCGAATGAATACAGTGCTAATCTGCATGATAGTATATATGCAGCGGAGAACAGCACATTCACATGCGCACAAAGATGCTCGTTCTGATAGTTTGGTCATAAAGAGCACTGAGTTTGTTCATTTTCTGTGCCTCTGCCTGCTTTACTCTAGTCGTATGTCGGTAGTCCCTGTGGTCAGCCACACTGTCAATTTTATTATCAGCATTATATCCACAGAATGACAGAATAACTACTTTTTCAGGGGCACAGAAACCTCGGCGATAAAACATTGCTTTGCCTGAACTTCATTTGAGAGGTCTCCTAACATCAGTTCGTGGAGTGCGAAGCTTCGTAAGATACAGTTTTCTGCGCAAAAGTATGTTTCTGTGTGGATTCGCACTCTTCCGCAGTAAATGACGTGGGTACGTGCCCATGACAGCAGAATTACACAATCAGTAAAGTTAAAAAAAAGCTGTAAATTTTGGCTCTGTGTTCCAGCAACGTGTTTAGTCTTCACCAGTGGTACGGGATGTATTTCAAACGTTCATGAGGTAAGTAAGCGAAAAAAACTAAAAGGATGGAGTAGCGGCTTTTCTCTTTCTTCCTCTCTCCACTGGAAAGGACACCGTTAACATTTAGCATGAGCCGGAGTGCCATAGGACAAGCAGTGCATCGGGAAGGAGTGAAAACAAGAACGAAAAAACGAAAAACAAAGTGATATTTTTTACCGGAACAAAACTTATCCGAAACGTCATCTATTGTTTTGTTTAGAAGTGAAACCGAAATATCTTTGACCGGTTTTCGGTCCACAGGGAAATTCCACAGTCCGAAAAAACCGACGTCCGGCAATGTCAGAAGTAGTGCGCATATCTGACAGTGATAGTGCGAGCCATAGCCGGTCAAGCGCTCCCCAAATCTAACCGTGTCGCTTGGTGCACTAGCAGATCGGCATGAATGAATGAATGAATGAAGCCTTTATTTTAAGGAAGCGGACGGCTCTAGGCCGCTGATGGGGATTAGGAGGGAAGGGAATGTGGGTTCTCAGATTGTTGGCTGAAGCACATCTCAGTCTTGGATCTTCCACTTTATGCAGGCTCAGGTGCATGTTCAGTTCCGCCTCTCTCACACGGGCTGATCGACCCCTTCTACACTACTCGAAACAGGCCACTTTGTCTGCCATATGTCGCAATGGCTTTCTGTGTTCCAGGGTCAGAGCAGACTTGCAACACCTCATTTGGAGCTGTGCAGCTTTTTCACAAGGGAGATCCAACATTCAGCATTTACTACACGGAGACATTAGAACACTAGGAATTGCAGATCGGCATAGAAGTAAAGGCCAGGCCTTTTGCGCTGAAGAGTTTATCGTTTCGTTTTCTGCGGGTAGAACGCTTTGTTACCAAAGTTTTATCTTGCCTTGCCGTCACTCATAACACTGAACATGATCTCAGATTTGAGAACTCACTAATTGATAAAAGTAAATAGTATGATTTTTATCGTTACCTTGCTTCGAAAATTTTTGCATGCGAACCAAAGCCCTTATGCAACGTTACGAACCATATATTTTTTTGTTCCCGAGTAGCACAGAATGGAACGTTTGTTAATGGAACGAAACTAAAAGCAAAATGAAAAAAATATATGTTCAGACAGCCTGATTGACGAGGCAAAATTTTATGCGATCACATATTTGAGCAACCTACCATTAGTCTTTGTTGAAGAGATCAACAAGCACTCAGAACAACGGATCAGTATCGAATTTGTTGTGAAATTTAGCAAGAATGGTGGATACATTTATGAAATGTTGCAAAATGCTTAAAGGACTCAATCGTTTTCAAGTGGGTTCGGCGTTTTTGAGGAGACTGTGAAGACAGCAAGGATGACGCAAGATCAGGATGCCCCTCCAGCTCGTGCAAAGATGAAAATATCGTTCGCGTGCGTTTTCTTATGCTCAGTGACTGGCGAATGGCTGTTAGAGAGATAGAAGAAGCTCTTTGCTTAGGAAGGTCATCCCTTAACCGGATGCTGACTGAAAATTTGTAAATTAAATAAATAAAGCTCTTGCCGATCCAGCGCACATGTTGGCATCTATGCGAAGCGGACCTTAAGAAAAGCGGCTAGTTGAATGCTTTACGGCTAACGGCGATGCGTAGAATTTGGCGATGACAGGTGTATGCACAGAAAAGTAAGATACGTATAAAAAACATTCAGGTATTCTGAACGTGTTTTGCCACAGTGGGGCATACGCATCCTGAAGGAAAGGCTAAGAGCGGTCCATACCGAATGACTGAATCAAACAAAGTAAAGTGAACGAAAAGAAAATTGACACATATTTCACCATCCTATTAACATATCAGCGTGCTTTAAGATTGTCGTGACCCCACTTTATACCTTAGTATTTTATGAACGAATTGTACATAATGCGACATACGAGTTTTGGAGGACTGCGCAAGAGCTTACTGGCACATACTAAATGGCTCAATGAAAGAAAACAAAGTACATAAACGAATCAGGTAAATATAATTCGCCCTTTTTTTACATAACGGTGTGCTTTCAGAATGCTTGTGAGCTAATATTATATCTGCAGATTTCATGTAGGCAGGTGTTTTTGTTATGCAGAACACACGTAAACGGGCAGAGTCGACACAGATGGTTTATGTGAGCAGCTCTTTGCCTTCATATAACCTTTATATATAGAAAAGTGTATAACAGCTGCGTCTGACCAGTACTCATGTAGGGGGCAGAAACCTGGAGGCTTACGAAAAGGGTTCTACTTAAATTGAGGATGACACGACGAGCTATGGAAAGCAGAATGATGGGTGTAACGTTAAGGGATAAGAAAAGAGCAGATTGGGTGAGGGAGCAAACGCGAGTTAATGACACCTTAGTTGAAATCAAGAAAAAGAAATGAGCATGGGCAGCACATGTAATGAGAAGGGAAGATAACCGATGGTCATTAAGGGTTACGCAGTGGATTCCAAGGAGGGGGCGGCAGAATGTCAGGTGGGCGGATGAGATTAAGAAGTTTGCAGGAACAACATGGCCACAATTAGTAACCGGGGTATTTGGAGAAGTAGGGGAGAGGCCTTTGCCCTGCAGTGGGCGTAACCAGGCTGCTGATGATGATGATGGTGGTGATGATGATGAACCTTTATATATATAGACAAATACATTTGAGAAGACAGCAACACCCAGCCAGCAGCCACGGTCAGGAAAGTCTGACAGGGTTCATACAGAAACCTTCGCTCTTAAAGGTTTGCGCCAAGATAGAAAATAGTAGTAGAACAAGACCCCGCAATTTTTCTGACATGCCTAATAACAACTTTAAAAAGAAAATGTAAAATTCACTTATATGTTGATACGATTGTTTTCTTCTCATTTGTACGCCTGTGTTATTGTACACTAGTTATTATCTTGTTCTGTATACTTGATTCTATTGTTTGTTTGTCGACTTGTCACCTTCGCTGTGCCTTGTAAAAGGGGGCCCGAACCCTCGTCAAGTGGACTAGCTTCCACTTTTTGTTCGGGCCTCCATCCATATGTTCTTTGGAAAAATAAACATGATTTTGATTTGATTTTGATTTTGATGGTGCAGAAAAGTTGTAATGAAAAGAATGGGGCATTGGTTAGGTCACACCACAGTGATTACTTTTTGCAAAGGGTTGTCGCCAGCGACGAAAGTTTAACTAACAAAGAGCACATTGCGCTGAACTTGAAGAGCAAGGAGCAGACAAGAAAAGATAAGCCAACGTCGAAAAAAGCGCGGAAGAGCAAACAAAAACGTCATGCTGATGGAATATTTCGACTGCCAGAGTACTGTGCACAACGGATTTATGCCTGAAGGTCAAACTATCAACGTAAACTGTTACGGGGAGGTCCGGAAGTCTTTGAGATATAGAGTGTGCCGCATGCGAC
Source organism: Dermacentor andersoni (assembly GCF_023375885.2). Lineage (NCBI taxonomy): Eukaryota > Metazoa > Arthropoda > Arachnida > Ixodida > Ixodidae > Dermacentor > Dermacentor andersoni. The sequence continues at coordinate 82,963,076 of NC_092819.1, forward strand.
CAAATTTGTCGAAAGAAGGACGCGGGATTCGGCACCGCGATAATGCCCCTGCTTACGCAGCATTGATATTGCGGGACTTTTGGGCGCACAATTCCATTGCTTTCTAGGAACAACCATCCCATTCTCGCCGCATTTAGCCCCTTGCAAGCTTTTCCTGGTTCATCAACGGCAAGCTGTTGCTCCCGCGACGCTATTTCGTGGATGTGGCGACAGTTCGAAAGAAAACATCACTGGAGAAGAAATTAACAAAACAGTACCTCACGAAGTGCTTCCAGCGATTGAAGAATATATGGAGTGTACGGTGTGTATTTGAAAGTATGTTGAAGGTGACCATTTGAATGTATCTGAAAGATTGAGAATTGAATGTTTTTCTAATGTTTTGCACAAACTTTTGGGAGATACCTCGTATTCAAACACATATCGCGTGTATTACAGGGACAAATAATAAGAAAAATATTGTCTCACTAGATGGACTAACAATTGGAAAATAGTAGGGATAGCTGGGAACCTGCCTACCAAGGGACACCTAGTTTTTGCGATCGGCTGCACAAATGCAGCCGATCACTCAATTCAATCCAATGTAGGCAACACAGCAAAATTTATAATGCTCCACTGATCAGAGCTATCGCTACACCGGTGAGATCCCATACATAACGTTATTAAGAAAGCAGGACATTTTAATCATCAGAACGGTGGAAAGGTCGGCCGGAAGTGCTCGTCTCCTCACTTCGCAGATATGAGTGGAAAGGAAACAGACAGAGGAAAAGAAGAGTGGATTGAATTTAGTTTTGATCATTTGGGTAGCCTGCCCTTCGGTCGCCTTTTTTTCCTACTTGCTCATGATTTATTAAACAACAGGTAGATAACAGATGATGATGCAATGGCACAATGCGGTGTCAATATAAAAGAATTGCGAACAAGACCATGCAAACAGGGATGAGAAGCGTCCATCGACACGTAAGCCATCTTGCTTAAAGGACAGATAAATCCCTCTTAATTGGTTCTAAGGAGATGAAGTAGCATACAACTGAGCGGTTGCGACACATACTTTCGATATATGTTGAAAACGCAGCGGCCTTTTTGCCATAGTTTGTGAAGCGTCTCTATGTTGCCGGCGGTAAAGGTTATGCTAAGCGACACGGTTTGGTGAGAGTGCGAAGTCGTTTCCATTGCGCAGCGCGGACCCTTTTTAACTAACTTAACCAGGGGACTAACACCGAAAAGGTGTTAGTCCTCTGGATCACGTCTTAGATATACAAGGTGTCTCACCGAACTTGAACTAAGGATTTAAAAAAAAAAGTGGTTAACTGCAGTTCAATGAAACGAACGACATAGTTTGCCTTCATCTCGCGCTCTTGAGTATTTCCTATATTTCTCTCAATTAGTTATTCAAAAGTTCATTCTTGGACCAAATTCGTTTCGTTACGACGTTGTAGAGGGGAGTCACACGCGACCGACCCAATTTTGTGTGACAACGTACGCCTGTGAGCGAAAGTGTATACGGACCAGGCATTGCGCAACAAAACTCATTTTCTCCTCTGTCTGCGAATGCAACCTGAAATTAAAGACTGCAGTCCAAACTTGGCATTACAAGTTTGCAGGTGCACTCGTCAGTTTCAGTTTATGAGTGTTAATTACGAAGAAATTCTGTTTCCTTACTTTCGTTCATGGGTGTGCATGCTGCGCGTGGTGATTCCTTCCGGCGTTTAAAGGAAGTCCACGAAATATAAAATAGAACCACGGGACCGTGCTCATGCGCTGTCATATTGCAGCGCTCTCAACCGTGCTTTGAGCGAAGGAACCGTGTGCCCGAACCATAGCAAAGTGAGCGGCCGCAGCTCTATAGGCATCGGCTCCACAGTGCGTTAGCATCTTTGGCGGCGGCACACGGAAATGAAGCGTCGTCGTACCTGATAATCGATAGGCTCGAATCACAGCTGAGAGCATTGCAATGCAATAGCGCACGAGCACAGTCACGTGCTTTTGTTTTATATTTCGCGGACTTTCTCTAGACGCCCCCCCCCCCCCCCCCCCAAAAAAAAGAAAGATCACCACGCAGCGTGTACATTGCCACAAAAAATTGAATGGGTCGTTTTTTATACCCTCTCTACAAAGTAACGAAACGCACTTCGCACCAAAATGAATATTACATTTTTTTTAATAACTGATCTTTGTTAATTACCTAATTAAGGGTAATATTATGGGGAGCACCACATGATGGTAAACCACATGTCGTTGGTTTCACCCAGCTGAGGTCAAGTACTTTATTTAGATCCTTGGTTCAAGTTACGTGAAACACCCTCATAGACGACTTCGGGGACTACACCAATGGAGGTGGCGCCGTCTGAGCTCGCGACATAAGTGGACACGATCCAAGGACCTTTGTCACTGCGCACGGTCTTGAGCTCGCCTAATGTAACGAGGTGCAGTGTAAAAACTGCTGGTCGTCGTAGCCGAGATAGATGCGCCGACGATCTGTGGGCTCTTCACGCTTGAATGAGCCGCATGAAGGTATGCAGCGACAATGTGCGATAAATGACCCTTTGTGAACGCCAGGCCTGATATCACACAAAAGACCTGGGAACGGGACAATGACCTCAAACACGCCATGTCATTATGTAGTGACGACACGATTCCACTTATAGTGACGCTTGAGAGGTAGTGGCGAAATGATAAAGTCAATATCTTCTGAAAATGAATTAGATGTTTGTTAAGGGAAATTGAACCATATTGTGCGACATTGCAGACCGGCCACTTATTACATACTACATCTCGAATAGATATTGATGCCCAACAGAGGTTTCTCTCCGCCAATTTTATGAAAGGCAATACACTCTCTGGCAGACACCTTCAAGCCAATGCGAACCTTTTCCAAACTCATCCGAGCAGCTTATACAGCTTCCACAAACAGTGAATGATCTCATGAACATGTTCCAACGCATTTAATACCGTTCCTCTAGTCACTTCGGAAGTATTGAAAAGTTCTCTCTAGGAGTCTTCCAAAAGCTGAATTCACTCTCTGTGACGAAAGTGCTAAGGCTCCGAAGGCCGTCAAGAAAGAGGAATTGTTCTCTCGCCGCCATCTTGCTGAAGCTGGCCGGTAACACGACACGCCCTTGGCGCGCTGCGGGTACTATTCTGACCGCAGTGACCGTGCACCCTAGGCAATATGCTATAGTTTTAGGATTTCAAATGAAATCTTTAACGCACGCAGTCTGCATGCCCGCGCGTCATGTTTGATCTAAAAAGCTCCACCAGTTCCCTCAATTTGAACATTATTTCGCTACTCGAACGTACATTTCCCTCACTTTAGCGGCATTTTGTCTATTCGTTGTGACTCCTCTGTTTCTTTCACGGCTATGAGATGTTACCAGGATATTTACTCGGGGGGAGTTTTCTTCGATACAAATATAGCTATGTTAGATCATGCGTTTAAGCTAGCGGAAATCAACGAGGTGTAACGCAACTGCGCTTGATACATATCACAACCTCATTGCCTCCATAACTTTCGAATTTCGCCAGCATGTTATGAACGTTACACACGTTATATTCGTAAAAGAAATCTTCCAGTGGATAAACACAGCATATAATGCAGCGTCAAATTGGGCTGCGCCAACCAGTTGCCATGAATGGAAATTTCGCGCAGTCCACTTAATTTATCTCGATGCTTTTCATTTTCCCACTTATCACTCCCATCACTCTCACATTGCGTGCACCGGTTTTTCAGGAATTTATGAAGTTTTATTCTTTCGATATGTGCGTGCTTGCAATCAGGCGTCTGCATTTATCTTTAGAGTTTCGAGTGCTCGAAGTCACCAGCAATCTCGACACAGTCTCGGCTACCGTTACACTCAACTATAAAAAGAAAAATATTATTTTTTTTTGGATATGATTCAGACTAGGTGTCGTTTCCCATTTCTTATTTGGTGACATCATTACTTCTGTCGTAACTCGGCGTATATAGCTCCCAGTATTTTTTGTAATTATTGGAGTATAACGAATTCTGGAATATCAATAGAGTGTTACTGTTGGTGCAACCAGTAACGTAACCGATCAGTATATCGCCGAATTCAACGAACGATTCCGACGTAATCTGGCCTAATCAAACTGATGATGATTCGCTGTAGCGTTGACTACTCTCCCGGAATGCATGACCGCTTTATATTGACTCGTTGGCTTGACGCGACGTTTTGAAATTCTCCGAAACAAGAAAAAAGAAAACAACTAAACAATACGCGTGCTATTTTTTAGAAGCAGTAGATCGTCAACTCATTCAGTTGGAGGACGTTTTTAAAGGCTTCATTAATCGCAATGTACAAGCGAAAGTCAGCATGTTTCTGCAGAGGGAGACTGTATACTTATTATAGACGTTGAATGTCACAGTCAAAAAACATTCGACGAAGTACATTATAATGTACTTGGTCGTACTGTGCCGGCGAAAACATACAAAGTACCTCGAGCGGCCAGTCGACCGCCGATGTGGCGTGTATTTGCGTGCTTCTTTCACGCACGGAAAAATACCTTTACGTAGCACGTATTCAGCATCAGAAAGCTGTATCGGGAGTTTTCCATGTTGCTCTGCAATTTACTAATTGACACTTTTCATCTAATTATAATACTTGGGGAATTGACAAACGCATTAAGACTAATCATGTAGTTAGGCAGAATGCGAAAAATAATCTGTGTATGTCCCCGCGACGGCAAACAATGTTACCTTGGTGCTTTCCAGCTACATGGCATTTGCATATGTTTAAGAGTCGGCGCATGATAGTTGGTACACCCTGTCTATAGATTCCAAAACCTTTTAAAGCGCCTTGTCTACACGCTGGCCTCAGCACAGAAACGGAAATATTCCTAACGTCCACAAAACTACGATAGTGCGCGCTATCTGTTGACAAAATTGATGTGCCTACATTTTATCATTGTAGAAACATTATATCTCATGGCGTAATAAAATAAATACAACAAGAAAGTGTGTGCGCTTTTCCTGTTGTATAATTTTCGCCTTAGACGGTTTATGTAATCGTGAAGCCTTGAAGGGCACCCTTCCGAATTGCGTAGCGGTGGCATCTTTGCAGATGAGTCTAAATTCCTCTAACTGGAACGCGCTGAAGCTGACCGCTCTGGCTTCTTTTTTTTTTCTTTGTCAGCATCTCGTGCACCACTCTGACGACGACCAGTTTAAGTGTAAGTCTTTGAAGGTGGCCTATACCCATATTTGCTAATAGTGTTAAAAGGTAGTCAACTCCTGCATCTAATCAAAACAGTCTTTACGCAATCGTGAAGAGTGGAATTCCCGGGCTTGACAACGGCCACGTTTGAACTCGGCTATTGCATCGTTTCTGTCTCGTTTCAGGTATTGATTTTGTCATCTTGCTTTTTATCGACGCTGTAGCCGTATTCAAGACCACATAAATGCAGATTTTTATTGCATTATTGCAGCCGTGCAAGTCTCAGCCCAATGTGAATGACGACACTCGCTGCAATATATCTCGCAGTGGCGGCGTGTCATCGAAGACGTCAGCGCTTTTTCACGTAGCCAGGTTTACCTGCGCTTGGCACGTGCGATCGTTTCTGTGGAGACACACGTCTCATTGCATTTCACTGGGTCGATACCGCTTCTCTTGATTGCACGTGGCTCGTGCAGCAGTGGTCATTAGCGAAAGGCTTAGGGACTTTCCAGATGATGGGAAAAACGAACCCCTCGACGACACCTCGGCTTTGCTATCTCATTCCTCATGATCCGACTCCCGCTCCTCGTCCCCCAATCATCCGTGCTTACACCCCGCTCCCCTCCCCGCCTCCCTACTTTCTTTTTCTTTGTTTGTCGTTTCCAACGCGGCTAATCTCCCGCGCTTTCCTTCTCCGGGTCACTGATTGGTTTCTGCGTCTCTCTTCTACAGAAATGTCCAGGTAACATGCAACGGGGTACTGAGATGCGTTTACTGATACGGGACGGCATTTTCTCTTAGGCTCGTTATCAGTGGGCGACCAGCAAGGCTAAAGTAGACTTCAGGCCTCACGAGGGAGAAGTTGAGTACGTCACACGCGGAAGGAAAGGACCCTATATGTGGGATTGAGCGCAGGATATAGTGCAGATAATACAGACAGAAGAAGTCAGGTTGAAGAATAAAAAATAGAAATAAAAGCTACGCCTCTCTTTAGGCTACCCCATAACGACTTGTACTAGCAAAGCTGGTGCATGACATGCAATTATGCACGACGCTAGGCAACTATTTACAAAAGTGCGAAACTATCGCCAATGCTTTGCCAACACAGAAACGGTGCACAAAATGATGACACTGCGGATTGTTGCCCGCATTGTTTGTCCCTAATAGTAGTATTCGGCTTTGACCTATTATTATAATTATTATTATTGTTGTTATTATTATTACTATTATTATTATTATTATTATTATTAGTAGTAGTAGTAGTAGTAGTAGTAGTAGTAGTAGTAGTAGTAGTAGTAGTAGTAGTAGTAGTAGCAGCAGTAGTAGAAGTAGTAGTAGTAGTAGTAGTAGTAGTATCTAAGCGTTATGCGAATTTCGTATGAGCAGCTTGTATCTTGTTAGATTAGTAGGTGTAATGAAGAGCGTAATTTATGTTCGGTCTTTTTGTCAAGTGAACTGAACGAATGAAAGTATATAAAACGCCGTCCACTCCGTCCGATGCAAAGAACTACACTAAATGACAGGTTACGACGTGAGGTCTTGAAGCATATTAGCAAGTCCAGCAATCGCTTTCATTTGATGGTGGCGAAATGCCAAAACACCCGTGTACTTAGATTTAGGTGGACGTTAAAGAACCCAGGTGGCCGAAATTTCCAGAGTCCTCCACTACGGCGTGCCTCATAATCAGAAAGTGGTTATGGCACGTTAAACCCCATAATTTTTAATCGCTTTCTTTAAAATGTATGCGCGAGTCTTGCAGTCAGCGGAACACTCCATGGGCCGGACGGCAAGCGCTGAGTCGAACTTGTCAACATCGAACGTATCGATATTGGTCATCAAACCTATCAATGCAACGTTTCAAACGGATGCTACATGACTATTTTATCTAAGTCGCGAAATCATTAATCACGATATTTTAGGAACCATGCAGGCAGGAAGGTACAAAAAAGCGACATGCCTGCTCTCAGCTGAAGATCACTGTACACTTTTAGGAGCAGCAGGCACTGATTCCCTGGTATTCGGAGACCATTCTCAGAGGACGCTCGGCCGTGTCTTCTCACTTGTAAAGTTTTTCGCTTATCATCAAGGTACGTAAATCTGCCACACGGTGCTAGTCACCGTGGACGCAGTTTATTTATGCTCACACAAAAGAGCGGTGCTTCGTTCATCGGCTCCCGCTGAGCCGACGCAGGAACTCCGCGCTATTATCGTCGGTTCCGTCCCCTCAATTACACCGGACGCCGTCCAGTCTCTCATGCTAATGTCTGCAACTCTCAGGTAGTAATTGGTTACGAAGCTCTTACACCCCCACTATGCCTTTTCTCAATTTTCTCGGCTGTTGGGCTTCCTAATATATTCTTTGCTCTCTTACTCGCCGCGTTTTGATGAGACGATTAGCCGTGGGAGATAACAGCCGAGCAAGTACGGAGCGACGTGCGCGTGCAAGTTAGTGCATCACGATAATAGCTTGCGGACTTACCACGGTATTAAAGTGCGAGACTTGGGACGTGAAAGTGTCCGAAACAGGCCCATTTTATATTCGTGTCGGCGAATGTAGGTTTGCAATTAGTCGATTAATGGAGTCTGGCATTCTGTAAGATACACCAGCTCAAAGCTATTGGCCGCGACATCTTGCAGAGTGGCCGCCTGGTGGGCCCTTGTGAAACCGCCGATAGTGTGTATTGCACCACGCGGCGTCTGCTACGCCTTACGTGTTTGTGTGGGCTCGGCGGCGCGCATATATTTAACGACCACTTCTGCGGTTGTAGCACGGCCGTCAATGCTGTTCTGTTCTTCTTTTTTGGCAATGTGCAGAGACATTAACTTTGCGTTGACGTGTGTGCGCTGTAGACAGTTTAAGTGACTGTTCATGTCGGGCGCGAGATCTGTGACCGTAGCACCCTGCTAGCGGCACAACCATACCAGTTTTATTGTCGCTATGCGCCTCGAGTAAACCACAGAAAGCATTGTCTGTCGTCTTAAAGAAATGAAGAAGTTGCAGTGATAAGCGGATGCCCTGTTTTGGAGACTTTTCGCCCTGTATTGCACGTCATGCAATTTCTTTGATACTACGCAACATAAGCGGGTTGTGGCGAATATCACTCAGTAAAAAAAATGACAACTCGTTAGCAAGTACTCACTATCGCGTCATATATATTACAACAACCCCGTCATGATAACTACATTACCCTCGCTTGGTGGTTAGGCTGCCTAAAGTGTATCTGTTCTTTTTTTTTTTTCATATATGGTTCTTATGCCACTACGGTGAGCTTATTTTCCCTCGCAAGTAAATCGTGAGCATTTGTGCTTTGCTTGACCAGCTACTACAAAAGCAAAGTTTAAGTAGGTTGTTAATGGGGCTCATGTACGACGGCATTCTCTAAACAGAAGACGTCATAGTACTGAGTTGAAAGGTGGTTACTATAATTTCCTTTCGCTCTTCAGTGTGGAGTTGCCAGCTCGACGAAAACAGCGGCCACTATTAGTTCAAGTAAAATAACCTAATAATTTTTGTCTCTAAATAATTACAACATTGAGAGACACTCTGCAAGGGCGTCTTTGTGCCTAAAGTGCGTGTTTTAATGCGGAAGCATTCTTTGGCGAGTTCAACAGCCCTGTAACGCGAAACGTTTCATGCTTTTTTTCTGCACAAGAAAATGAGTAATTTGCAAGGTTAAGACATTTAATCGTTATGATAGAGCAAATATAGGTGATTGGTATCTTTTAAGCGATAAGGAAAACAAATTAAGGTGGTAGGCCATACACACACAAAACAAAAAACCTATAGTCACAGGTCTGCGCGGCACACGCTGCACTGTCACAACGTAAGCTGAAGCAGCGGTACATGGGAGACACATTTTCGGCCTCACGAACTATAGGTCTTCGCGGCGAAGTATCTTCGCGTCGCTTCCACGAGAACGATCTGAACTGCCCGCCCAGCGTCGACGGTGAGCTGCGGCATGTCCTGCTCTCTGCACAGCGGTCTGCTGAGCCCCATGTTGCCTTATTGCAGCCGCGCGCGTAGCTCTACGAATCGCTTCTTCAGGTTCGTCCCTTGCGAGAAGTCGCCATAACGTGTACACTGAAGAGCAAACACACGTATCCAGACTACGTGGCGCACATGTCACATCCCTTGACCCGTGGCACGGCACTTTGCTGTTGATAATGGTGGTGATAATGATGGCATCCCCTTAAAAACGGGATGATGGCAAATAGTCACCTAGCCTGATACATCGAGGCTCAGCTACATGCAGCATGCAACTGCTATATATACCTTGTGATATCTATATACACTTTGCGCTACACTTTGCGGAATATAATTGAACTACATCGCAGTGTTTTTACGTATCAACGCTACGCGGCGCGTATGTCAAATGGCGCATTACGATGGTAATGATGATGACGATTATTTAATTCCATTCCATTTGAAACAAGACGGCGAAAACAGCCACCTAGCCTGCTTGAGTTAATCAGTTATATCATACATGTTTTTCATCACGTCATTATTTATACATCTACATTACCTTCTTTTCCTTCCTGAAGGCTTGCTTATCTGCCTTGCAGCTCTACATATGTTGTTGCTACATGGCGTGCCACCTGGTGTAATAATATACAACCGCAATGCAAAGGACGCACGTATAGACGATACGCGGCGCGAATCTCACATTAGAAGGCAAGTGGCGTGATACGATGCTAATCATGATAATTTATTGGCGTCCGCTTTGAAACGTGGGGGTGGCATAGTCACCTAGCCAGCTTAATTTAATCAGGCACATGATGTATATCTTTTCTAGCATTCTTGTATAGATCTCATTAAACTTATTTTGCTTCCTCAGACCTTCCTTAACTGCCTTGCGCCGCTACATGTGCATCTGCTACATGACGTTCTACCTGCGATAATAATATGCAAGTACAAGAAAAAATGTGCACGCACCGACGCTGCGCCGCGCGCATGTCGCAGCGCCTCTCTCCTCGCGCGCTAGGACGTGTTTCTAGGGCATTTTTCTGCTGCATGACAGCAAGCGGTGGCGTGGCTTCCAACCGCGCCATCGCTGCAGTCATGCAGCGGAGGCCGTGGCCGAGACGGAAGAAGAAGAAGCCGCTTGGAACGACCGTTCTCAGAAAATTATTTCTTTGTCTGCCACGTAAATCTATTTTTTTAAATAACATGAACGTTATACTTCATCCCGATTTAATTTTCAGTTTAAGTTTCTCTGTCTCCCCTTCCCTGTCTTTTAACCTTTAACCACCGGCTTCTTGGTCAATCCCCCGTAAACGCCAAAAGTAAGGAACAAGCAAGCATGCAATGTGCTCTTCTGGAAACAGCGCATCGGCCCTAGCTAGGCCGAGGATCTCTTGCAACGTCTACCCTTACCAGTGATTACAGAATCGTCCTTCCTCGCACGCCATCGGAAACACCCTTATCAACTGCGTGTACCTACCCGCGGACTTCGCTGGAAGGCCGTACCGCGCCTCGGATTTTCGTGGTGGCTTGCTGTCGGTGCTGGATATCAAGGACATGCTCGGAGCAGACCAGTATCAGATGAGCCATTTGTGGCTCGTAACCTGTGTCAGTAGCCTTTCCAAGCAGAAGCTCGTCATAAAGATGAGCTCGTAGTCAAAGCACTGAAGTGCCTTGTCTTCGATCAAGAAACCCGGAACATAAAAATGAAGCTTCCTTGGGTGCCTCTTCACCTAGAACAGAAATGTGTTGTTGAGGCATTGAAAACGTATGGCACGGTGCCGTCCATAACCAGAGAAATGTGGTGTTGTGAAGACATCGAGAGTTGGTAGATGATGAATCGCAATGTACAGTTCACGCTCAAAGAAGGCGTCTCAGCCAGTTATCTTTCTCACCAGCCAAATCAATGCCTAATTTCGATACGCGGACGACCTCCCTTGTGTCTTCGGTGCAACAGGGTAGGGCACATAAGATGACGGTGTAAAACACCAGGATGCGCGAAGTGCCACCTTTACGGTCATAACACAGAGGCATACGTTGGCACGTATGCTAAAAGGCTTAGTGGTAGTCGACCATTGGAAGATGACACCATCGTTAATCCCCTCATGAATATAGTAAGTGAGGTCGCACGTGCTTCTGGCGAAACGCCTGCTGAAGACCGCCGGGCTAATAAAGTGCAAGTATCGCCAGCTGCGGACACTGCTACAGCAATGACTATTGAAGAACATACAGTGACCAATTGTGAAAAGGAGCTTTGTGCAACGTGGGCCGAATCACCACCTTATCGGCATCAGCTTCATCCTGCCGAGGATACTGACATGACTGAGGCATCCAAGAAGCTTCCAGCGCCGGCGGATGATTTAAAGTGCTCTGGGAAAGAGCCCATGGTCATCGCGGCGAAGGTGAAAAAACCCCTTCACGGAGGCTCTGTGAGTACAGATGCCGCTGCAGTTCAAGTAATTCCTGCAGCTGCGACTCCTCAAAGGTGTTGGACAAGCAAAACAAAGCTAGTGGCGTTACCTGTAGACGCTGCGTATTAGTAGTGAAGAAAATGGCGGGCGCCCGTCCCTTAACGTTGGGAACACTGAACGTCCGTGGCTTACTTAGTAAGCGGCGGCAGGGCCAGTTGCTGAACTTGTTGTACAGCCAAGGGCGAGATGTTACTGCACTTCAGGAAACAAAAATTGAATCCGATGACGACAAAGCGGCTGTTGTAGCTTCATTTCTTTCGGGGTGTGTAGTATGTGTCAGTAACGCGATTACATTTCTTCCCAGTGTTTCAAACTTCTTAACGAATTGTTTTGGGGTTCTGTGGTTAGAATTTATTTGGAGCAATCGTTTTCACCCAGAGGATACACCCCTGTACCCGTTCTGCCTCAATTCTTTAAAACAAGTAACACGCGGATAAAAACAGGCGCAGTGAAACACATCGCGCCAAAGGACCCTACAGAAAAAAAGCCCCGTATTTCCCATAACTCCTGTATCCAATGCCATATGACATATCGGAAAAACGGGTTTTGGTATTGATCCCATATGTTTCATATCGGGTTATTGGATATGGGAGTTATGGGGAATATGGCTTTTTTGAATAAGCGAAAGTCTGTAAACCTATCCCTGAGGTCTTGTTGTTTAATAAATGCAAACAAATGGCAAGGTAGGCTGCATTACAGCCGGTTATCTTCGGACACAGTTAAGAAACTACACATATACTACATAAAAATAAATATAAACTAAATCTACACCTTAGTCAAGTAGTCCTAAAATAAAACGCTATTTTTGTAGAGTTACCAAGAATCTACAAATAAAATCATATGCTTGTTGTCTACAAAAAGAAAGACGTCGTTGGACTAAGACAAAAACGTTAAATTGCTTAGTTGAGCATGGTCGTGCATGGACCAAGTATTTTGGCTACAGGAACACCACGCCTGGGTCAAGTGAGGGCAAAATGTCTTTGAGCTACGAGTTAACTCTGCTCTGGAAATACATGCTCATAACTAAATACAATAGCAGTGCAGTATTTGGGTACGTTAGTACCTTTATCGTTAATTTGTATCCCAGTTTTCTTTCTCTCTAGTTTATTCACGATTAGGCTGTTTGTCGCATGTTTACAAACACCCTGAGAAAATACTTTTGTATTATTTCAAAATTCCATCTGTTATAGTAAGAGTGGAAAACTTTATTTTCCCGTCTGCGTAGGTAGTACCTCACCTGACATGAATGCGTGACTCAAGCACACTCTCTGTCTACCATCCTACAAATAGAAGCAAGAGGAAAGGCAGCGAGGTAAACCGGATGTGCGTCCCGTTTCTAGCCAACAACTGCGATAAAGGAAAGGGGTAATAGACAAAGGAAAAGAGTAAGAAGTGCTTTTACACAACAGGATGCACAACAGCAACCAGTAAGCGGCAAAAAAAAAAACATTCTGTATGCTTACATGTCTAAACCACTGTAATATTATGAGAAACAAGTCTTCTAATTGTGACGAGAAAATAAGGTAAATGAATAAAATGTGAATGAGTGAAATTAAACGAAGCTAAGCAAACAAACTATCGCAAAAGTAGGTACCACTAACTCTCTAAGTATGCGATACCTTACTTAGGCGCCTCAACAGCTACGCGCGCGTGCGTCAAGGGTACCTTGCACACTGTCGTGTATCAAATTGACGTTTCTAGACCTCATATCGCTTACAACCTTCTGACTCCGTGCACACTGTAACACGTTTTCGTACGCTCAACACACACCCAGTTTTTGTTACGTGCCTCCAAAGTGGATGATGTTCGCCTATATTGCATTGAAATTGTGTGTGTGCGCGTGTGCATGTGTGTGTGAATGTACGTGTGCGTGTGTCTGTGGGTTATCGTAGAAATTTACTCTTTCTTAATTTCCTTTTTGCCATACTTGTAAATGTCCGTAAGTGGAGGGCAACATCATCTGGTGGAGTTACAGGGCAAGGAGTTTTGTGCTACGTCATCGCACACTCGTCATGTTTGCACTTTAAAAACTGGCGCACGCAAGTTTTGTGGGGTCACGCACACTGCTGGGACAGCGCAGATAAGAGCGCCTATAACTTCCGTATACTCAAGCTAGTTCTTTCACCTCTTTGTATTTTTCACCCCGTTTCAGCTCTATTGATTCGTTTCATGCCGTTTTGTTTCAGCTGTCATCTTGGGAAAAGAAGGAAAATTACAAAATAACCCTATTTAAAGAAAATTTGTACGAACGAGACCAAATCAAGTGCGATAGCGACAACGAAGTGAGAGGTGAGGTTAATCTTACGATGAAATTGTTGCATTATAAAGATTATGCAGAAACTGTTGACGTTGATTGTTAATGTAAACGAATAGCCCGCACGAACGAACGAAAGAACAAACGAGGGAGCGATGCCGCAGTGCCCCCCCCACAGCTTCTCTACCTCATTTCCTCTCATCCCTACAACTTTCCTCATCTTCCCTCACACAAATCCGGCCACCGTGGTGCCTCCCACCTATGACTAAAACGGCTTAAAGAGCCAACGAAAGCTATTTCATTTCCATAAGCAAACAAGAAGGGATTACCAGCTGTCGCAGAAACAAGAATGCATGGAGAACAGTCACATGGGGTGCAAACTGAAGGTGAGACAAGCACAAAGCTATGCTTGAAGCACATGTTTTTTTTTTCTGTGCTTCTTATTTTTGTAGAAAACTGCGAAGCAGCAATCCTGATTTGAATTCACTCTTTTGGCAGACTTCAATTACAGTCTCCCAGGAACGAGTACGTGCGACCAGAACCCCGTTTCGGAATTATACGAGATCGAGAGTGTGGACTGGAATCGACAATGAGCTTTCAGGAAGTAAAGTTGAAAGTCACGAAGATGCCGAGTTACTTTTTGTTCCTGTTTGCTTTAATAGCGGCTCTTTAAACTGATTCCCTCTTTTTTGCAGTAGCACTTTGATAGGTGACAAACCATTCAGGCCTACATAGATCCACCGTATCACATTAAAGGTTCGTAACATGAGAACGTTGTCAGATGGAGGAGAGGGAGAAAAAGCAAGGATAGGAAAGGCAGGGAGGTCAACCAGAAGAGCATCCGGTTTGCTAGCCTACACTGGGGTGGGAGAAAGGGGAATAGCAGTTTCAGTAAAGACAGCGGCTCTGTAAAGAAGAAAAAAACTTTGCTCTACTGTTTAAGGAATGGTCATTTTCACGCATACTTAACTCCTTGCTCGCGGTATAGAAAAAGAAAAAGCGGACGTAGCCAGCAAGATTTGGCGCCAACGCCCAGCGTCCGGACTTTGTTAACTGTTTCGGTGCTATATCAGCCAACTGTGCTTTCCTCATGGGCCCCGCTTCATTTGCCCTTTTGCATTACAGGGAAGCAGCAGTGAGGTAACGATAGAACAGTCCAATGACGAGGCTGGTGCATGACAATAGCTATGGGAAGTGACGTTAGCAGGGACCAATGAATAACAAGACATGATGCCGCTCTCACTGGTTGCCATATCAGAGCTCAATTGGTTGCATACTTAAGCGGCCGTCGTACTAAGCGGGGGTTCTCCTTCTGTCGTAGATGAGTCTAGGAAGATTGGTATTATGTAATCGCGGACTAGGTCCATGGGAATCACTTTATATGTTGTCTGCCCCCGTACATATTTTGTATACCCCTTCGCTGTATGATCTTTGCCAGTATAAAGCTTGTTTACTTTATATAATGAACTTCCGTGATCTGTTCCGAGAATATCCAAGCGCAGTTTCGCAAAGAAAGTACTGAGATTTACTTAATTTGTTTGATTATGTCTTAGTTCTCCGTATACAGTCTATGTCTTGGAAACGGACTGTGCTTCGGGGCCGGTAGCAAAGAGCTCCGGCTTACTTGACGTCAAAGTGGCCCTGAACCACTTTTTATCGAAGTGGAGAAAGGCATACGAAGTGAAACTCGGCTATTTCAGAAATACTTTGGTACAAAAAGTAGTTCAATGCGTTCAGCAGAAGCAGAGTTATTAGCAATCAAACACTGTGTCCGCGGTGCTCCCGCTCCTTTAACGCATTGCACTGCGAAGGCTACTGCGCACGAGGGCATGCCACAATGCTACGCCTTCTAAATAACAAAACATTAAATTATGGTTGTTTTCTTTTTTTCGTGTCAGAACCGCGATCTGATTATGAGGCATGCCTATATATTGAGGCATTCGGAAATAATTTGGACCACCTGGAGTTTTTTAACGTGCACCTAAATCTAAGTACACGGGTTGTTTTCGCATTTCACCCCCATCGAAATGCGGCCACCGTGGCAGGGATTCGATCCCGCGACCTCGTGCATAGCAGCCCAACACCATAGCCAATAAGCAACCGCGGCAAGTGGCTTCTATATACACCGTGGCGCGCAGTTCAAATTTCATTTTCGATGTTAACGCAGATGCCACGACTTCCGACTTTGGTGCCTACGACGCGCTAAACATAAGCCAAACGCGGTTGTCCTTAGCGAGCCGCAGTGCGCTTAGCCAGTGGACTCGTGGTAGGACCCCGCGGCGTCCGCGGTTTCTACGCAATGTAGCCGACCGCAGCTTGATGTCAGCTATTGACCAATAGCAGCCGTCTAAGGGAATGACTAAATAGTGCGTCTAGAAGAGATTGCTGAGGACAGGGCCTTCTGTTGAAAAGAGAGCGTTTGAGAGAAAGGTGACTTCGCAATCCGCTTGCAAGCTCCACTCACAGCGTACGATAGCAAAACGTGGCTGAGATGTTCATAGCAGCGTATGGCACCCGCGGACTATGTTATTTCACCAAGCCCTAGGGGAGGTAAAGGGAAGATTTAATAAAGTTGATGACGGGTAAATAGTGTCGGGCTTACGAAGAGAATTCAAGTGAGAGATTGTTTGTTGTTACAAGAAATGGGGGAACACAAAGCTTGGAACAAACTTGAAAATTACGTTCACAGACTCTACCAGTAGGTTTTTCCGGAAAATTGGATACGGACCATTATCTAGCATCGGTCAAGTTCTCCAAATGCAAACACTCACCATCGCATTTCAATTATACTGCGCAGCTACGCGTCAACCTTACAATCGGACCTGTCAGACAGGTTCACTATCCCGCACGCGTGTGCTTCGCGCGAAGCTATTGTCTCCCTTCTGTGTGACGCTTCCCGAAAGTTCGACTGGAAGCCGGCATATTTTGAGGTGTTGACCTTAATCTCGGGAAATGCTGCTTGCAGCACTAGGATGTCGTTCAAGACAACCCGTCCCCGACAGCTGCAGCTGTCGGAGATGAGTGCCTTCTCTCCAAGAAGGCACTCATGAGTGCCTTCTTGGAGAGGAGACAACGCCGAACGGAGGCAGCCATCGTAGAATAGAGCCCATGGCCGAACCTGACGTCACTTGCGCAGGCCCTACGATTGTTGAACGTGATGACACCTGTCGGGCTCGATGATTGGATGAGCATGACACCGGCACGGGCTCGACGATTGGTTGGAAATGCCGTGACCCCGACGGACTGAAGGGGTTATAAGCCAGAGAACCTTCGGGAAGAGAAAGACGTTCTTTTTGCCGTGGGCCACAGTGTCCGATTTGTTGCCGGCTGTAACGATGACTTTTTACTGTTGTTTTTTTGTTCAATTCCTGTACCTAATGTATATAAATC
Organism: Dermacentor andersoni; assembly: GCF_023375885.2. Lineage (NCBI taxonomy): Eukaryota > Metazoa > Arthropoda > Arachnida > Ixodida > Ixodidae > Dermacentor > Dermacentor andersoni. Next base: position 82,980,323 of record NC_092819.1, read on the forward strand.
TTCATTCTATATATAGTATATAAGGCTCCAAGTTCCCCTCAACGTGGACCAACTCTTGCATTCAACGGCAAGATCAAATAACTGGTGGCAGCGATAGGGATGAACCTTCGATCAGAGTCTGGAAAAACAGGCAATAGCAAAGAATAATCAGCCTTCGACCCAGGGAGTCCTGAGCAATTGGGAACAGAGGAAAAATGAACCCGATGGGCTTGGAGCTGCATCTGTGGGTGAGCGCGTGTTTTTTTTTTTTTTTTTCCATTCGCCAGACTTCAAATATTGTGTGTTTATCTTTATTGTTTCGGGAATCGGGAATTTGTGGTATATTTTGGTTGCACACAAATTATTCCAGGAAACAGCTTTAACCACCAGTCAGGGCAGCTGCCATGGATCTTAAAGGCTGACGAGGTCAGTTCTCTTGATGTTGTGCGACGATTCGGGAGGTGAGGCGAACAAAACAATGACAGGGTCATCTATCCAAAAGGCAAAAAAATATGGTGGCGATGATGACGAGGCAATTCAGAGTGCTTGGGAGTTAGTACAGGATATGCAGAAGCGCGAGCGAGAGAGAACACGAAGAACGTGTGCGACAACGGCAAATGCACGAAGAAATAATGACAGCGTTGAACAAAGAGGCTAAAGATTTGCAGCAGTTCAATGCACAATGACAACGGCTGCCTGAAAAATTTTTTATTTCACAGCGAAAGTGGGAGGAAGTGGCTAGCAGATTTTCATCGAAAGCTGAATAGAGAAGTGGTACTTGTGAGGTTAGGAGCACGTTTAAACGTGAACTGAAAGTGTTAGCTGCTAACGATGCCTCACTGGCAAGAGACGCCGTTGAAGGACGCAGTGAGAGCGACGAGGTGCTGTGCAAACAGAGCCCTGTAGAGACAGCTAGGTCAGCCGTGAATGAATTGGCGCAGTCACCGCGTGTGTGAGTCGCACGTACTGTTAACGAGGTTGTTAAGGAAGCTCAGAGTATCGCTAATCCGAAATACACGAGTGCCCATCGAGTCAGGGCTGCGTGCCAAAGCGCAGTGCGAAGTAGACGAGACAGTTAACGGCAGCTCGGAAGAGTGCGGGTTGCGTAGCTCAAAGGCAGGCAACTGCATTGTTCAGGGATCCGTGAAGCTGTCTGCCAGTGTAAGTAGCCGAGACAGCGATGATTTAGAGAACCATTCAGACTGTGTATGTGAGACAGCGATCGAGACCAACGAGTCGTGTGCGGATGTCCCGCTTGAGCTGGACAATGCAGTATAGGGCAGTTCGCCTGAATGCGAATTGCATAGCTCAAGTGAATAATGCATTGTTCCAGAGTCCATTACGCTGTCCGCCGGCGGAAGCAAAGAGAGAGAGAGAGATAATTTACGTACAAATCATTCAGACACGTGCGAGTGAGACAGCGATCCGGTTGGAGGTGTGTGACGGCCAGCACGTGGGGCGACAACATGGCACGAAACTGAGCAATAGAAAGAAACACCGGAGGAAGCAACGTTGTAAAGATCGGAACGCGGAACAGTGTGGGACGCAGCCCTAGGAAAGTGACGAGCGCCAAACAGCATGAGCAGGGCGCAAAGAAGAGAAGAAGTTCGATCGCCATGGACAACGTTTTCCATTGAAGCGCGTCCGGGCATGAGTCATAAAAGCATGAGAAAAGCTTAACATAAGTCAAAAAAGCCTGCTCTGCGCGAACGCGGACAAAAGGGCAACGGTCAATTATGGTCCCAGTCGTTCTGTCATCCTTTTTGCGGCGCAGCATGCAGTGCGAAGAAGTGCAAGGTAGAAGGACGAGACGAGGTGCCAGGAAGACGCGACGTGGTCAGACGAGGTCATTATGAAAGCATGTTGTCAGGATGCAAATTATCAGGGGACTGAGACGTCTGGAAACAGCTTATGTGATGTCAGGCCGTTTGTTTTTCCTGGTTCGATATAACAGATTTGAAACCGCGACCCCCCCGCGAGTTAGGCTCAAAAATAGTTTTTGTGAGATCGTCGGAGCGACCGACATAAACACGGGTTCCGAAGAAACAACAGTGTTGTTTTATTTGTTTCCTTATTTGAGGATTTGAAAATTTTCACGATTTGAGACGAACTTCTTTCATTGCCAACTTATGAGCTTTGTTAACGTTTTCATTTCAGAAGCACCAAGATTAAAAAAAAATGCGTTTAGAGTTTAGCTTTAGTTTTGCGAAGTAATCGATAATTAGTAGTTACGCTTTTTTTTGTGAATGACTTGAAACGTCAAACTCAGTTTTTTAAAAGGCTGCGGCAACACGCGTGTTTATTAGTTAACCTTCATTACAAATGTTTTCCGAGTGTTTAGTTGAAGGTTAAGTACGTTGGGTTTTCAGTGAGTGGATAATTTGAACTGAAAAACGTTGCTAATCGCTTTAGCGCGTGTCCTGTGCGGACGGAATGAAACACATGCTTGTGACTGCTTTAATCGTATGCACTGATGAGTTTTCGATTAATGGGACAAAGGCAAATACTAAGTCAAGCTGAAGTGATAAAGTAGTGCTCGAGAATCTCTAAGGAGTTAGTATTACCGTGACCGCATCCTCAATAATCGAGAAATCGAGGTAAATGCAGCACATGATCAGAGACTCCCCCAGGGACATTGAAAGACTTGCCCGATGACGAAAGCGCTCCTCAGTTAAATTCTTTCGCTAGTACTCAACCACTCGTCGCAAAAAAACATCCTTGTATTGTGTTAAAAGACGAAATAAAATGCTATTTGCCCAGTTCTATTTCATTTTTAGAAAAATACTCATTGAAATTACCGTGGACAATGACGCGGGCGGTCGAAAGGTTTCGTTTTCGCTCGACCCTGCACCACCCACGCTTTTGCGCTTCAGTGCTTTCCTGATCGCGTAGTGCTGCGCTATTTTTGCTGGCTCGGGAAACTCGCACAAACTGCAAGTAACAGATTTCAACTTCCATTGATGCCGCGGGAAGACCAAACGGTCTACGCCACTTGACCAAAAAGCAGCTGCAGCGGCGAATCCACCGCTCTGTCTTGGTACCGCCGTCGGTCGGGCGCCGTTTTACTCACCGACGGCAGCAAAGGGCGGGGATGGCGGATGGGTGCGGGAAGATTTGAATTTCGAAAAAGGTATTCAGTCCCTTCAGATACAATTTTCTCGTAAACGAAGTGTTTTCTAGGCACGCAGCAGGCGTTGTGATGTTTCTGGAATGGTATTTCAACAGTCCACGTCGACTTACTATTTGCCTTTAGTGTCCCTTCAAACTTTAGTAGGAGTATATAGAAGCAGACGCGTTTCTTTAGGGTTCTTGCGAATGCGTAAGATTCTCAAGTTTAATTTTGTTGTTCATTTCAGGTCTGTCCTGCATGAACAAATGGAAGAAGCGTGAGTAAGCGTTAGGGGACATCTTCGTGAGACCGGAAGTATGCATTGTGAATAGTGACCGCAACGTTGGCGCCATTTCGACTATGCATCCGTAGAGTTGACGAGGCTATTCAGTGATAGCAGTCTAGATGTGATGAGTAGACCGCTGTGATAAAGTATGAACTGGCGTTTCGTGAACACAGGCTGCACAAGTTATGTCATAGCATTGGTTTTTATAGCCTTTGCCTTAGATTTGCGTATTACCTTCCGTCCTTTGAATAACGAGTTATGTAGCATTATTATGGGCTGGAATTCATCCTCGAAGCATGAAGGCTTCGCTTGCGTATGATCACAATGTTTTTTTTTTCATTAATTGCACTGTTTTCTCACGGTTCTTTTGCAATGGCAATATCACTTTGGCTTTGTCGGCATTCGGCAGATATGGAAAGTTGTTTAGAAAGGTGGTTGCATCTGCATTATCAAATTAAAAGAAGAAACACCGGGTTGATTTTGATATGGTAATAGCCTGGCTAGTCAGGCATCAAGAGGCTGTGCTTGCACGTGGGGCAGCGCTCAGTTTTTTTCGTTTGTTTGGCGTACGTTCTCCAGGGCACGGGACACAAAAATTCACAATTCACCTCACGAAGCTCGTCGCCAGTGTACGACAGGCTTCAGCGGCGTTCTTCGCGGTCATCGAATTCAGTTCACCGGCCATTCCAAGCTTCCGGGGCGAGGAGGAGCCCTTGGATATGGAACCATAACTAGCATCGGTCAAGTTCTCCGAGCGCAACCACTCGCGGCCTCATTCCAATTATGGCGTGAAGGTATACGGGTCGACCATGCTATCGAACCCGTTAGACAGGATGGCTATCCCGCGCTCGTGTGACGCCTCGAACAGACCAGCGGCGACACCAAGCCGCGACAAGTTTGACTGCTACGAGGTTGATGGATGGCACTTAGTCGCCGACTGCGACGCCAAACAACAGGTGTGAATGTGCGCTGTACGCCACTTCGTTACGCTCGCTACTGGGCCATACCAGGAGCCACAACGCGCAAATGAAGCCGTTTTGTGCTGGACACCGGCAAACCGTGAGCCAAATCGAAGCCTTGTACACAGGAGCAACGTCGCCGCGAAGCACCGAGCTCGCCGCAGGCGACAAGCATTGAAGCCGGGGTAGCGCGACAGCATTCGACTGTTTGAGGAGGAGGTACGAAAATTGGCGGCGCATTCATCCCACGGAGTTGATTCGCGATGGTAATGCAATTACCTTCTTTCTCGCTACAGGCATGTAATTATAGTGATCATGCGTGATGACTTGTTCTGATGGTGGAACCAGAGAGAGAGTTATATAATATATTCAACTGCGGAATATTATTTATATTTATGTGGTTTTCCTGTCTTCTCTATCGATTAATAAATGCAATAATGTACATTCGCATATATAAAGATTATATGTATATTTTACGAATCTGTACAGTTTAGGACGAAGGACCATCAGTTCGGCAGCGCCGGTGAGCAGATTCGGCAGTCTGCAGCTTGTGTTCTCCGATTTCCTCGGTGGTGAGGACCTTCTTCGGGTGAAGCATAGCAGAGAGCACGGTGCGATGGCGGTTGTGATCATGGAGTCTTCATTTTCCTCTTCGAGCTCGCACTGTTGCCTACGAACGGAGCTTTCTCCTCTTCGAGCTTCCGCTAGTAGAGATCGAGATAAGCTGGGCGGGAAAGACAGGGAGGTTAACCGGATGAGATTCTGTTGTGCTACCCTGCACAGGGAGAAGGATAAGGGGCAATGAAAGACGGGAAGAGCAGCGGACAGAAAAAGCAAACTAACGGGGGAAAAAAACGTAGGGAAGGTTGTCAAAATCCATGAGAATTACAGTCTCTCCAATGGGCCACTCGAACGTAAAAATTTCAAGAGTGCCTTCACTGTCTTCCGGTGTGACGACTGCATTACTTGCAGAAATGGCCAGCTTGGTGAATATACGCTGGTACAGCGCGCCGAAGCCGCACTGCCAGTTTCTTTGTTGAACTCCTCGGTGGTAAGCACTTTGCTGGGGCGAGGCATGTAGGATAACAACGCGCGTTGCCTTGCTTGTTCATTATGTCGTAGAGCTTTCCGACTACAGGGGACTACAGAGGCCCGTGGTTAAACGGAATGGCGGGAGGGAAAACGTAATAGGGAAAGTAAGGGTAAGGTAGAAATTTTCGACAATTAGGAAACAGACGTATACCCCTGTCTGCGTGCAAGTGCACTTACTGGTAGTGCACTTCGGGACCTTGAGTGACACATTAGGCTACGCGCTGCTAAAGGTGAAAACAGAGCTCATTCACAGCAAAACAGAAAGCGACAGCGTAAGAGAGCGTTTTTTGAAGGTGGTATAATAATTAAAAAAAACTTCTAGAAGGTTAGTTTTACGTTGTATTATCGATAAAAACAACCATAATGTATACCTTCTCAACAAAAGACGAAAATATTTTACTATAAGAGAGATGCAAGTCAATGCCGGCCAAGACGAATATCTAGCCAATCCAGAACAACATGGTGGCGTGCGATGAAATTGCATTTTATCCTGCTAAAACAGAATATGAGAGAGTTCTGTTCTGATTATTTTGCTAAAAGCTGTTCAAGAACTAAAATGAACCTATGTGTCCTTTTTTATGCATTACATTTTGTACCATTCAAACCGCTGGCGGCGAGGCCAGCAGAGTGTGTTCCGTGAACCGACTGCGACTGGAGTGCACTCTTCGCCAAGTACACTCCACTTGCGACGTTTAGATTTGGCATAGTGCACTTAAACCGAGTGACACTGACCATAAGTGCACTTGCCCGCTTGACAGGGGTATCACTTGGCAGAGACTATGCCAGCTCCCGATGCTGCTTGCGGACGGAATCTTATTCTGCCTCGTCGACCTTCTGCAGCCGCTTGCAACAATGACCAGCTGGTAGCGGTATCATGGTTGGTTTTGAACCCTGTTTACTCAGTACCACAGCCCGATGCCCTAACCAATCGCTCATGAAGGTAGACCGGCACGCAGGTGGAAGTAGGCAGGAAGTTAGCCCCAGGAAAGTATAAGATGTACTCTGAGAATGCTAATAGCATAAAAAATAGAGGCGAAGGTGGGGAAGTGGACTAGTGTAGATACCGGCTGGCTAAATTTTTTATGTTTGACGTCCAGATTAAAAATAGAAGACGATGCTTGCTTCCTCCGCGCACAGATACCGTCATCATTCAGACTACAATTCGAATAAAGGAATAAGATCGGGGTACCCATGGCGTCGGTCATGGTCATTTGAAGCAACAACAACAACAGCACTTGGTTCCGTGAAACCTGGGACTGCGACAGAGACTTGGATTGAGAACGGCACTGCTAGCCTATGAACTCACGCGGCTGCACGAATCGTTTGGAGGTTCGTGAGGTGGGAGCACCCTCCGTTTACTTCGCTCCTGTTTGACCTTGCCGTTCAAGAGGACGACCCGATTTTCGCAAGGCTGGGATGTGTACATAGAAATAAGCGATGTACATCTCGTCAGCCCAGCCCCAGGGGCAGCCAATGGTTATGTCTTCCCAGCAACCACATTTTGCCTTCGGCGACAACTTATAGTCTCGCGAGGCCAGCACGACGAACGTAAGTGGCCACACCCATCCTGTAGGCCTATAGCGCTGGAGGCGCCATCGAATGTGGGCGTATCTCGCCGCATCAAAGACGACGGCTTTGAGGCTCGCAAGACCCTGACAGCAAGTCTCATCCCTAAGCATAATCCCTCAACGCCTCCGGCTGCGCACATGCCGATCTGCTGCGCCTTCGTCGCGATGGCCACTCCGAGGTTCGTGAGGCTGGGACGCTGACATTTTCCAATGCGAGTCAGGCTGACGACCTCACCCATGGAGAACCGAGCGCCATGTCATCAGCATTATCGAAGCATGAACGGCGAAGCGCGAACGGCAAGAAATGTTTATGTAGCACCCGTAGCAATGACCTCTCAAGTGCTCACAGAACAGTTTGACAAGCGGAATATAGAGCGGCTAGATGTTACGCGGTATGCCGTGCACTAGGAAATTGAAGAGATCATGCAGAAAAGCGATTAATTTCTTTTGGATGCATGACAGGGCGTTGGTAAACTGAAGAACATTTGATTACTTCTCGAATGAAAGAGGCAAAACCTGAAAAGCGTAGAGGGATGAATTCATAACATTATCGAGCTGGACGGAATAGAGAGCAACGTCTATACATGCGATCTCTTCGAGATTAATATCTGCCAGACAACGGCCACGCTCAAAATCGGCATTGAATATCTAAACAGAAGCCCCAATAATAAAGCTGAAGCCAGAGGAAGCCGTATGTTTTCGCAAATTAAAATGGGGCTGTTAAAAGAGCCGACTTGAACGCACGCAGCCCGAAACAATGCTGCGTTAATCGAGCAAGATCAATGGGAGAAGAGCCATTTGGGGAAGTTTGCAACAAAATCCATTTCTGGTTGTGCATACAGCTCAGACTGCAGTTGGATTGGCGGAGCAATGTTCTTCGCGGAGCTAACTATTCCTTCTAAATGTTTCTAGATGATCGCATGTTATAAAAAAGAAGAAAACGAAAACGAAGAGAGAAAATCAGAGGCTTCTGAAAGAAGTGTTCAAGGCTAAACTAAGATGTTTTTCTGCAGCCGCCAACGAAGAAACGTGAAATTTCCTTCAAATTTATAGTGGCGACCTCGACAAGATCAATTTTCCTACGAAGGTCGAACTTCAATTGCTTCAAATTAGCTTAACATCGACGTCGCGCTCAAGGCGTTGGAGAGATTGTCGCAAAGGAGCAAAAGAATCCCGGTCCCATGCGGCAAAAGAAGTTGCGCAGACGAGTGAAAAGACAGAGTAATTCTTTTTCTGTAGCTTTTAAGAAAAGCACCGAAGATTTAACTGCACTACCACGTACGCCGAACGGTTTCCCTTTGATTATCGTGAGCGAAGTCCGACCTACTCATAGTTAATGAAGTTGGCAATTTGTTTTTCGTTGAGTTAGTAGACAACAGAACTTTGCAATTAAAATTCTGCCCCGCACTTCGATATGAAACAATCGTTGCTTTACATTACAGCAGGCTATTTCACTCTGGGAATAAGAACTACGTGAATTAGGAATGGTAAAAGAGCGCAAATGACATGAACAAATGAAAACGTAAGACACACTAAGGCGCTGTGCGTGTCTTGAGTGTGCCTTTGGCGCATGTCTCTCGCGCTGGAATGTTTTGCATCCCTAATTTCAATAGGACTGTCTCGAACTTTCATTCTTCGACATGAAATATTAATCCCCGCCAATACGAATACCTTCAACGTTCGTATTGTTCGACATGAAATAATAATCCCCGGCAATACGAATACCTTGAGCTAGTCGTCATAACTAAAGATCGGTGCTTATACGTCTGGTCCTACGCAAATGAAAACAAGCGTAATATACCGTCATCAAAGAAGGCTATGTATCTTCCCCGGCTCCAAAATAATTCAGGCTAGCTCATTTGTGTCTCCCGCCGAAGGCACGTTAGGCTACCAAAAGAAAGTATAGCTTCTCTTTCATGAGACCAAACACAAATGTGTAGTTTTTTTTTCTTCTATAATTTGAGTATGGTGCACAATCTCGTAACGTTTCTTTGTATTCGCATCTCTGTTATTTTTGAATAAAGCTTTCACATCTGCGCCCTTGTCCTTTCTGCAGATAGTCTGGTTTAATGGTCTCTATCAGACATCAAAGATGTGGGCATACGTCTTTGTCCGCGCATTCGAACAGGCCTGTAACTTTTTGACGCTCCACGTTGCAGATCTGCTCGAGCTTATTCAAGCGAATGTCCCTTTGTCTTTTTTCCTCAACGTTTCCAGTTAGCGTGGCCAACCGCCTGCCACAATAGTGGATACGAGCGGTAAACTGCGAGTATGCTTCTCCATAATATTCGGTTGCACTGCACAACATGGCCGAGTGAGGAAGAAACGTTGGCAAGGATAACGCCACCAGCTCGCGTGCTTTTGCGTTATTTACGCTGCTAGATATGGCTCGTGAAAGGGACTGGACTCAGTGACCGGTTGTAAGTGTGGTGTGATGGAGAACCGCAAGTGCTGGTATCGATAGTACCTTCCTCCTCTCTCCTTTCATACTTTTCATGCCTTGACCGCCGTGCCCCGCAACCGGGCATGCATCTGATGGACCTCCCTTCCTTCCTTCCTGCTCCTCTTCCTCCTCCTCTCCATGCACTTCAAGGGCGACGCTAGGTATCTCGGGGGGGGGGGGGAGAGGAGGCGGACGAACGTGACGGGCGGTTAAGCTCACGTGTAGAATTTCGTATATCCTTTCTTGCGCACGCATTTAGTTACAGAGGAGATAAGCAAGTGAGCAAAATGTCTATTGCAATTGCTCTATCTTACATTCCAGAGCAACAACAAACACGGCAATGATTGTGATAAAAAAAAATGCGCAGAGCCCACCTCACGATGAATGTCGAAGTTATTGTGACTGGCTATAAAGCAATGCAGCAAAACACCGCATTTTACACCTCCAAAACACGTTATGTATTAGGCGTGTATGTAGCCCTGTAGCACATCTCTTATCTCGCGCATTCTTCCGGACATGCTACGTTATCTATCGGCGCTGCCGCAAAGCCCATGCGGGACGAGTGTCTAGATATGTATGCAGATAAGCGTATTAGAGTGTACATTGTGGTCAGTTTTAAGTTTTATGGAATTCTTAAATATAGCCTAGTCGTTGAGCTGGATTATTCAGAGAGGTGGACATTACTTGAACGAGAATTCGAAACACCTATTCGAATAATTGACGGAAATTCGCTAATAATTATTTTCTGAATAAAGATAATTTACGACACATATTGCAATTTGTGAATTGTAGCCGGTGAGCTTGGAAGGCGTATCCACTTGGTGTGAATTTCCGGAATGACACCCGTTCGGAGGTATGCGCCATCAAACTCACTGTGAAAATGCACTATTGTTCAACCAAATCGGCACGCAAGAAGCCCTTCTGGCGAAGGCAATGGCGAAGCACTTCGCAAGATAACGGCAAAGGCCACCAGCACGATGCAGCTCATTCGACGCATCACCAACAAACACGCGGGCATGCACGAAGGCAGCGTCATACGACTCATACAAGCCTACGTCATTTCCCAAATAAAGTACACGGCAGCGTTTCACAACTGGACGGTTGCGGAAAGAAACAAGCTCAACGCCCTCATACGCAAGGCGTACAAATGTGCGTTCGGACTTGCGTCTGGAGTTAGCACCACAAAGCTCTTAGAACTAGGCTTACACAATACGCTCGAAGAACTCGTGGAGGCGCAACAAGTGTCTCAACTCGAGCGTCTATCCAAGACCCGCCCGGGCAGAAACGAGCTTGGAAAGCTCGGCATTACATACCACTAGCAGCACGGCATCAAAGTAGACATTCCAAGAACCATACGGCGAGCAACTATACGTACCCCCACTGGCTCGCAACATGCGCCCCCAACACCACACGGGGAGGCGTAAAGCCAGGGCACAACGCATCAACAAAAGTTACTCCAACGACAAGGAGGTGGTCTTCACCGACGCAGCCCGTTATAGAGACAGGAAGAGTGTCGTGGCGGCAGTTACTAGCCACCGAGGCAAGCACCTCACGATCGTCACGGTGAACATGGCACATGCCGAAGCGGCAGAGGAAGCGGCCATAGCACTGGCTCTCACACAAACGAAAGCTACATACGTGATCTGCGATTCGCAAACGGCAATTCGCAAGTTTGCAAACGGGCGCATCTCGCAAGAAGCGTATCACATACTTCAGTGACATCCCATACACCAGGGAGAGGCCGACTTCGATAACCGAAGGCATTTGCTATGGATCCCGGCACACACTGGATTGAGCACCCCCAACGAAGCGGCTCACCGCGTTGCTCGAGGCCTACCTCACCGAGCATCACCGGAGGATGAGCCCCCGCGGGGTACTGCTAACGTCTGGGCGTGGGAGGATCATTTGACCAGGTTCCACGAGATCACGACACACTACCAGTTACAAAGACGCGCATACCCATTCCCTCACGCTAGGTTAGACAGAATGCAAGCAGTACACTTCAGACAATTACAAACAGATTCTTACAGAAACCCCAAACTCATGCACGCCATATATCCAGACATGTACATTACAAACAGATGCACATCGTGTGGCGAGGTTGTCACACTAAATCACATGTTATGGGAGTGGCGGGACTTAACAAACAAGTCGGGCAGTGCGGACCCCTCCGTCTCTTCCACCGCCAGCCTCCGGTCGCGCTGGAAGACCGCACTGCTCAGCTCGAGCCTGACAGCACAACTCTGGGCCGTCTAGCGTGCCGAGGAAGCCGCTTCGAGACAAGGTCTCGGAACCGCGTCCGCGGCGGGTGCCCAGACCCACTAAAGAGTCGCCGGGCTCGAATCATGTTGATTTGAAAATAAATGTTTTCTCTCGGTCGCAACCAACTTCTTTTACAAAACGCACTTTTATACACTGAAACACAAAAGGAACCGGAACGCCAATCTATTTCGTCCCGCACTTCGGGAAATAATATCTCGAAACATGTATCATCTTGAATATTCATTTGAAGTGGATGCGTTCCGCAAGCTCGACGGCTACAATTCGTAAATTGCAATAGGGGACGTAAATTATTTAATTAAGATAATTAGTGAATTCTTGTTAATTAGATGAATGTGTGTTTCGATTTCTCGTGTGTAACGCCCACCTCTTCGCATAATCCCGCTGAACGACAAGCATTATAACTGCTACAGGCCATTCCTAAACATTCCATCAAACTTAATAATGATCATCCTGCATATGACGCAGTTCCGACTGCTCCCAGCACTGAATAATTTTTAAAAGAGTCTTCCTTTTTTTTTTTTGAATGAAGAGAAGCACATATCCGATGCTATATGCCCAGTCATATAAGTTGTCGTGAAAAAAGCCCGCTGAAACTTTCGAAAAGAAAAAAGGGCTGCGCATTCCCAGTGGCCCATACTGAACGGCCTAAGTTAGCCCGAAATAAGTTTTTTGAAGAAGAGCGCATGCCTATTGTGTCGCGTAATCAGTCACCTATGGCTGAACAGCTAATTTCGCACCAGGTTCCCTTCGAACATCAACCCGACGCTCTACCTATTAAGACCATCCACTACCCAGTGAGCGAAGTTGGTGGGCAAACGGTTAGAGAAAAACACTCAAACATACACACAAACATCCGGGTAATGCGTGAAGTGTCCTAAAGATGTTATTTGGCTTAACAAGGTATAACGAGTGAAGTAAGGTGAAGACAAAGAGTGGAGGAGAGGACGCATGCGTGGGAAGCAACGAAGAAGCACCAGCTGTTGTCGGCTTGGATCGCTTCTCCGAATTAAGCGGGCTTTGCTCACCAAGCTCTTTGCAGTCCTCTTTAACTTCTGCTTCGCCGGCGCAGACTGTGACGGACCAAGACGCTATGGCAGTGGCAACATGCCGGAGAAGTAGAAGCAGAATATGCTGCAGAGAGATTGCGCGAGACACTCCTGCCGGTGGCGTTGAAACAAATCCACTAACAAGGGGCTTTGCAAAGCCCTGGCTCATTTCAACGACGCCATGGAATGTAAAACGTAAACAAGCCCCCCGGTGTCTCCTTGCACATAAGGACGAATGCCCTCTCAACCGCGCTCTGCGGCGCTGCGCGTTAGGAGATAGCGAGCCGCGTGCAGAACAGGTACGTCAAGACAGCATTTCCGCCATTAAAATCTTTATGTTACTGCGCTCTTTATTCGCTTGTCCCATAATGCCTGATCAACTTATTTTTCACTGGCCTCTTTCTCTAAGAAAGGCGAATATTGTAAGCAGCGAAAGAAACATGACACACGTTTCTTCCTGAGGCAAACCTTTTATTCGAAGCAATCATTCCCTGAAGATGGGATACAATCACAACGTTGATGTTTAAAAACAAAACTTAGAGTTAAAGCATTTTCAGATCGCTGAGAAAGAATATGTCTCAATATGAGCTTGATTTAAATAAGCAACGCAGTGAACAAGTTTTTAAATCTTTCTTTTTTTGCACCCACGATATTTTCTTGCTTGTTCTAGTTTTATAATTACTTGCTTAAAAGTTGGCCCTATGCTGCCGGATATGTTTTATATTTCATATAATAAACGCATAGGCACATCACTAGTCCATAATCTAGGGATGTGTCATCGCTAATCTCAATGCTTCCTGCTCACAACCACAGACAAGGAGCCTTGTTCACCCCCGAGACAGTGCAAGGTCCCGTAAAGTCGTTTATCAGTTTCTGAAAAAAAAATAAGAGGTCTTTATAAATAAAGTAAGATGCTTTAGAGGTGAAAAGACGTTTCTTCTAGACTGAAACGGTAACTAATGACTGCTTGCTTTTTCATTGCTTGAAGAGTGATTGCAGGTTCATCTAGCATTTCTGCTAATAAGCGGTCTTGAAATGTTCCAGTTTCAAAGTTTACAGAAGTAGGTGATATTGGAAAGAGTGATAAACTCACCGCGGTATTGACAGCATGCTTTGGAAGCCTGGGTCACAAGCACGCTTCTCAAGCGAGGTATGACGGCTTTGAAAATTTCAGTATTTCTAATGCGATCACGAAATTTTTTTTTCAGTTTTAGTTCATTTCCATCAATCCTACTTCCAAACGTTTGTTCGCTTTCAAATGCGACTTGAAAAACAAACGAAAGGTGCAAATTGCATCTACAGGTTGGACACATAGCTGAAACTGATTTTAGTTCATGGTGCTCTCCATAAATATAAAGTTTAAAAATTCCGACACAAATGGCAACGCATTCCATGGAACCTTTTAATGTCTAAGCAAGAATAAGCTAAAAAGACATAATTACGCATGAGTTCCAACACAATGGAGACGGACATTTTGGCAGGAATAACATTTCACGCGCACTTGTCACTCGTGAACTCTCACCGCATGCTTACATGGGTTCGCAGCTGGAAATCGAGAGCTGCACAAGTACATTTGCAATAGACAGAGTACATTCACGCTCACTCAACACAGCCACACTTCCTCTCTTTCAAGCCCCAAATGTAAAATATGCGAAGCTACGCAGAGACAGATATTGTGAATCAGAGTGCAGTTGCAAAACTGAGTAGCACGTGTTCTTGCAGCCTCGCATGCATGCAGCGCTTCTGATATGCAGGCTAGTGTCAGTCGAAAGCGACTAAAGAAATAATAAATTTTCAATTCTCTGGCGGCGGTATAGTACGGGCGGCATACGCGACAACTAGACCGATCAGCAGACCCGCCGGCAGCGGGGAGACGTCAGCGTCGTGCAGCGGATAACCGCCTGACTCGTACAATTTACGCAATATTGTCACGTGGCAGTGACAGTGAAGAAAGCAGCCAAACTGCTAAAGACGTAACTAGCGTCTTATCGGGCGAACTTGTGCCCTCAAAAACAGGCTACGCTCTAAGAATGGCGACAGCGGCGAACACACTCGGCGAGCGTCGAAAATCTGATCAACGGGTGAAGCGCGTCGGCTTGTATACATCAATCGTCGAATGTTCCAGACTAGTCGCAGGGACGCGCGCACCTTCCACAAAGTTCTACATTATTCGCGTCACGCACACATGCAATCAGATTACACAAGGTTCGGTCACAGACAGTGGATGGAACCATCGATAACATTCCAGAAACTTCCCACACATGCAAGCGCGTCCTGCGCTGTGCGATAACATTTGTCAGGCGGTGAGACGTGTCGCCCGATGAAGACAAGTGCAGGTGTCAATATCTACCGCCGGCCGTCGTGCGGCACGCCGACAAGATTGTAGTGTGTTTGTACCTTGATTTCCGTTGAGGCGTTATAATGCAGCCACCGGTATGCTTCTGTTAATTACGTTCAAAGATTTATGGTCACGCTTTGCAACGCTTAATGACTGTTCTAGTTCATTTTGTTTCCTGTTGACTGCTCGCGGTGAGCACACGAGATTAGTTGTATCAGATGTCGCTTCTCGTACCATCCCTTACCGGAGCCCACGTTCACCAGAGCGTATGCCAGACAGGACAGGCTGGTAGTGTGAAGTTATTTACTTCGATAATTAACTTTTCTAGCGAGCGAGGTGCCTGTCGTCCACATAAGTAGACAATGCGGAGCGCGCGCAATGCGGAGCATCTACATTAGGCGCTAAATACTACTGAAGTCACAGCGGTACAATATACAAGACATATTCCCTCCCTGACCAACGCAGATGGTAATTATTGATGTGCGGAGAGAGCGCAGGCTGTAAAGGCGTTTCTGACTGAGGTGTGAATTAATCTTTATCATTATAACCGGCTGGAAAACTGCGGGAAAGTTATTTTTCTCGTTCGGCGTATATACCATATTTGCACGCAAATAAAGCAACCACAAATATAATGCGAAGGGGTACTTCTGAACTCTGAGGCAACGAAAAAGAAATACAATATGCTTATAACGCCAGCTTATGCCGAGGAGAATGAGTAACGACGCTGAAAAGCGGATGCCCGCAGGGCTTCGCTCGTCGTTGCTGCGAACTAGCGTCACAAAATGAGTTCAAAGGAGAAGAGCTGAGGCCTCTGTCACTGCCAACGAGAATTCCATCGTGCTCCGTGACACCCAACAAGGTTTTGCATAAACGTCATTCGGAAGAGCCCGCGATACAATGGAACACGGCGAAGCATTTCATGGATTGCGTGGTGGTGCAACTCGCGACCCCGAAGAACGCTCGCTTGCCGCATCTGCACAATCGCGCCGATCACTTTGCTCAGAGTTGCGATTAATACGCCTTAACCACATCTGTGAACCCTTCAATTACAATAACACTTCTATACCACTTACAATTACAATTCAACAAAGCCGTTCAAAATTATGAGAAGAAAAAATGCACAGTGGCAACTCCCAGCTCGCCACCCTTGCCCAAGGCAAAGTGCTAACTCGCACGAAGAGAATGGTGAGCTGGCGAATACAAAATAAAAAAAACAAAAACAAGAACTTCATATTCGCGTCGTGAACCAGAATATAACGCCAGGCGCGTTCCGACATCAGACATTTCTAAAGTGGCTTCGTATTATAAACGTAGGGATTAGGTACTTGAGCACAATAAACCGGGCAATTCCGAGGAATTCAACAGTCCGGCGTTAAAACGTGTTAAAAAAATCAGTAGGCTGACTGTGTCTTATTTCGATCAAAGCTACTGCTCGCGTAGAAGGGCTTCACTTTCCCCTAAAATGCGCCACTAGCAAATTTTGTACCACACATGATACAAGCAGACACCGGAAAGCATGACAAATAACCAGTTAGCCGCCATTTAATAAGAGCGAACCACGAATTGTGTTCTTATCTATATATTGCAATCATCCATAAGTGGCAGATGAGGGCCCGCAATATATGCACCATCCATGTGGAAATGCTGTTCCTCGGTGGCAAACTCAGCCCAGTCGCACTCTTTATGCATGTGCCATCCGTGTTGTTCGAGATCTCACTATTGGAAATTGTGAAATATTCGCTTTTGTTCGAATTTGAGAGATATCAACAGTTATAGGAGTCTTGAGGGCGCCACTGACGCAAGGGCCGACTGTTGCGAATTATTTTGTGTGAGCCGCGACCGTTGCGCAGAAGCTCCAGTTTTCGAGCGAACCCGCGAGGCTGGTAACTTCTGCTGAATAATTCGCAGCGGCACACTAACAATAGCAGCGTTCGTGCGACTGCAACAACTGGGCGTCGCACCGCGTTTCTATAGCGCACCGAGTTCACCTAAACGGCGGCAAAGCACTGGGAATGTCAGTCGCGTTCGTGTGACAAAAGTTTGAGACGAGGTCGTGTCGCGCGACGCGCCTAAAGGCCCGTTTATAGTCCGACGTTATCGGCGCACGGGCCAGCGTCGTTCGCGGTCAGTCACGCTACGTCGGTTGCGCTGCGCCGGCCGAGATGCCATCCCCTCTATACTTCAACGCGCGCACCGTCGGCTGCTATCTTCGGAGCATGCGCAGAGCGTTCGCCAAGTCGCGTACCGTCCGCAAAAGCCGTCTGCGGAGTTCTGTTGGCGCCTTTTTCTTCGCGCGCAATGCATTGTGGGTCGACGCGGTTGGCGGCGCCGGCGCGCGAATGGAGCAGGAGCCAAATATGCGCCGAGCTCGTCGGGCCGCGCTGGCAGCCGCCGGTTACGTCGGCGCTGCAGTGCGTCGGACTATAGAAGGACTTGTTTTCGCCAACGTAACGTAGCGTGCGCGAGCGCGCGCGCGCGCGCGCGCGTTACGTCGGACTATAAACGTGCCTTAAGCGCTGGCGTAACGTATTGAGCGAGAGTGACAGCTGCTGCCGTGCGCTCTGCGCCACTCAACGGCAGAAAGCATACAGCCGGAAGCAGGTTTTCGGCTTGTTGAACATGAAAATTGTATGCGCTCCATGTAAACGTGGTGGCTTGTGAACGCGGCTAATGCCTTTCTTTAGCCAGCCTGTACAGGAAATGTTTGTAAGTGTTTATGAAAGTGATCTGTGTTGTGTGTGCCGAAAGGAAAGAGCCACTGCAGCTCACATCCTTTGGGACTGTGCTAAGAATCCGCATGAAGCTGCAACAATAACAACGATCCCGCCGCGGCTCGAGGCCGCAACGAGATGCTATGACCAAGATGTCCAAACCCAGGCCGTCCAGCAGATCTCGGCGGCCCTCGAAAGGCAACGACCGAGCAAAACCGGAGGGAGGCTGCCACCCCAAAAGAGGGGCAGGCGCGGTCGACCAAAAGGAATAGTGCGGCCGCGGCCGAAGTAGAGGCGCCACACGCCGCGAAGACGTCATGGCTGCGTCACGGTAACGCCTCCCTAACAGGGGAAGGCTAACCGTTCTGCAGGCGTTCACAACAAAGTTTCTTCACTCACTCACTCACTCTCAGTTTACATAAGGCAATTTATTATTTGGCGAATGTCCACACGTTTGCGTGCCTTTGAAGGAATGCGCCCTGCTGCGCGGTACTACACTTTCCTCCTTCAGCTAACGCGAGGGTCTACGCACGCGTTGCGATTGGCTGCCCCTCCGTTTCACTATTTTCAGTGTCATGTTAAAAAATTTGGGGGTTTTACGTACCAAAACCACGATATGATTGTGAGTCACGCCTAGTGAGGTACTCAGGAATAATTTGAACCACCTGGGATTCTTTAACGTGAAGCTAAATCTAAGCACAGTACACAGGTGTTTCCGCATTACGCTCCCATCGAAATGCGGCCTCCTTGCCCGGAATTTGATCCCGCGACCTCGTGGTCAGCAGCCCAACATTATAGCCACTAAGCGACCCTGGCGGGTTGTCGGTATCATGATGCATATAAGAAGTTTCCTCTCTGTCATCCTTCTAACCCCTATCCCCCATCCCCATTGTAGGGTTACAAACCGGAGACTCATATCTGGTTAACCTCCCTGCCTTTCCACTTCATTCTCTCTCTCTCTCTGTTTCTTTACTAAAAGAGGAACTTGGGCGAGTTGGTGGTGACTCATGTTTTGGAAACTAACAGCGCAAAACAGACGAGGATGTAGGGAAAGACGAACACCACACTGGCGCTGACTCACAACTGAAGATTTATCTAGGGGGAAATCACATTTATATACACCGGCCAAACAGGCCAACATGGGAACAACTAAGCGATGTGCATGCGCATTAGGAACCATCCTGGTGACTTGTAAAAACACACGTGGAAGACACGAGTGCGTCATTACGTGGTAAAACCCTTCCGTCAAAATATGAAAAACCATAAACCCAATAGAAAAAGTTTCCTATCAACCTAATAAAATTTACCGTGAAAAACTTTCTTCCAGATATATCAATTCTTTTTACTAAGAGTAACAGACGGTCTACTGACGCACCTTTACCCTTCCTTATCACTATTGAAAAGCTTCCATAATCTCCCTTGTGGTTTGATCTTTGTGCCAGGACAAGCAAACCAATTTTTCCGTTGTTTCGTATTTACAAGCGGACCACACGTCCAGTTACCAATGAAATGATATGTAAGTATCAGTAATTTAGTTATACCTGCTTTTTACGGAACAATTTCTGTTCGAACTTTTTAATTATAGCTAGGAACAATGAGACAAATAACTATTTGATCTGATATTTCGAAGTCACTTTTCTGGAGTTCAAGTTCATTAAAAAATTTCTTAGATGGGCGCGCCTACAAAAATAATCCGGGCAGAAACTATATATATGCTTGATGGTTATATGTGTGATAGGAAGCATTTCTGAAAGGTACAGACGACGAAAATGTGAGAAATGAGTGGCCTCTATTGTGTGACGACAACATGATCGTGAGATGACGAAGCTGGAGTGACGACGGGGGTATGACGACGATGGCGTGCAAACATGATGTCGATGCTGGAGTGGTACCAATTATATGACGATGTTAAAGTAAATACAATGGAATGACGGCACTGTATGACGCCGAAGGCGCGTCGAAGATGGCATGACGACAAAGAGATGACAGAAGTGGAATGGCAACAATGGCATGAATAAAGATCGAGATATGATTACGATGCGTTGACAACGGTGCAATCGCCAAGGCAAAATGACGACCATGGGACGACCATGAGGGCATGACGGCGCCTTTGTGATGACGACACAATGTCGACAATGACATGAAGATGATGGAATGTTGACGATGGAATGTTGACGACGGTATGATGACGTCGGCTAGAAGACCGCGTGATAACGACGATATTAAAACGCAGTGGCAGCATCAAAGTAAATATGGCAGAGAGTGGACAATGGCATGAAAACGACAAAATAATCACGATATCCACGAATGCAATAAAATGCCACGATAAAAGGACGATGAAAGCATGAAAACGGCGGCATGTTGCTGTTGGAACTTGCATCTGCCGCCCCTGGCCACCTCAATTCGCAGTGTATCCGGTGCAACCAGTACAGAAGCTCTCCCAAGTAACAAATGATCTAACAAATAAAGCAACGACAAAGCATAGATGATATAGATTTCGCTGAACGGCCAAACTGATTGACAAGATGAAAGTAAGTGGTATTCAAAACCATAAGGCGGGAAGATTGAGAAAACATTAGAAAATAGCCGCATCATGAAATCAGTCAGAAGAGAACTTTCCATCAGACAAGGCAAGGCCTATGCAGTGAAGTAAGTAATGTCATCAGCAAATTAACGATATAGTAAAAGCAGCAGAATAATTTTATATTGACCTTTACAGTACCCAGGGCACATACACTTCCTTCATCGGATGTAGTGAGGAACAGGATACAGAGGCTCCTTATATAACTAGCGATTACGTTAGAATGACCTTGCAAGCGATGTCCCGGGCAAAAGCGGCAGGGGAAGATGGTATAACAGCCGACCTATTCAAAGGAGGCATTATGCTTGAAAAGCTTGGGGCCCTTTATACGCCATGCCTCACGATCTCAAGTATAGCAGAGAGCAGGAAAAATGCCAACATTACACTAATACAGAAGAAGGGAGACGTTAAAGGGAGGGAATAATTATAGGCCTATTAGCTTGCTTTCAGTGTTGTTTAAAATATTCACTAATATAATTTTCAATTGAATCAGGGCAGAATTTGGCTCCAATCAACCAAGAGGAAGAAAGGTTCAGGAAGGAATATTCTACTACGGTTCACGCAGATGTCATCAGTCAGGTAATTAAGAAATCTGCGGAGTGCTATCAACCGCCATATATGGCTTTCATAGATTATGGAAAGTCATTTGATTCAGGCGAGATACCAGCAGTCATAAAGGCACTGCGTAGTCAAGGAGTACGGGAACCATCCATGAATATCGTTGGGAATATCGGCAAATATTCCGCAGCTACCTTGACTGTCCACAAGAAAAGCAGAAAATTAGCTATCAAAAAAAGGATCAGGCAAGGAGACACAATCTGTCCACGGCATTCACGGCATTGTTAGAAGTATTCTAGCTATTATAGAATGGGAAGGTTTAGGAGTGGCCATAAGAGCTACAGAATGGGTGCCAAGGGAAGGGAAGCGCAGGCGAGGATGGCAGAAAATTAGATGGGGTGATCAATTAACAAATTTGCGGGTGCAAGTTAATATCAGCTAGCGCTAGACAGGCGTAACTGGAGATCGCTGGGAGAGGAGTTCGTCCTGTAGTGTAGATAAAAATAGGCTGATTATGATATCCTGGATTTGCAATACGTCAGATACGGGCTAATTCGTGCGTCTTATTTCTCGCATCATCTGATTTTCGCACTATGGCCAAGGTCTTTTCGAACTGCAGGGCCTGAGGGATTGGCCCCACATTTTTTTCGGAGACCGATTTCGCGAGTTCTTGCTCGTGTCCTTGCTCTGATGTTGCTCTTACGATGAAAATAATTGCCTCCCATTTAAAAAAGATGTGCACAGATTAGTGCCTGCACACTATAAACTAGCTGATGGTTGCGCTGCTTTCGGTAAACAAAGCAACGCAACATAAAAGACGTCTGCTTCTAGTTGAATGCCGCAGAATAATGTGTTCCCTGCTTAAAGTTTTGAGCCAAATGAACCGCACCAAAGCACAGATTCGTGAAGTGCTCATTAGGTTGAGCTAGCTTATGGATCTTCATGAGATCTCTCCGGGGAAGCCGTGTCTCTCTTAACGGACTCGTTACCAAACTTTCACAACATCGCCCAGAGTCGTGGTTTAACAACCGCTATATGGTTCAGCGAATCGCTTTCGAAATGTACAGCTCGCGGCTTAACAGACCAGAAATTGTTCCGTCTGTGTTTTCGTGGCGCATTGTTAAAATGGGCATCGATCGTATACACAGGCCTAAAAAGAACCGCAAAATCCCGGCAGGAGTGCAGATCTATTTCTATACTTTGGATGGCGAAGGTTTCTAACTGCAGAAAACGCACCATGTGTTAGAAAAGTACAGCCTAATGAAGCAATTTATGTTTTCAAGTATTAAGTGGGAAATAAAGCTGACAGTTGTTGCGGACTGAGAGAGAAGACAAGTGATAAGAGATGATGATAGGGATAAGGGTGAAGTGAAACTGGGGCTACGGTGTGAGGCTCATGTGTGAAACAGATTTTTAGTGCTATTTTAACGCGGTGTGATGGCACCGCAGCATTCTGTTGGAAAGCCGTGGGATCCCAAAAATAGAGAGATTGAAGGAAGAAATGCTGTGGGCGAGGTAGAAAAGAGACTGGAAGAATTTGACAGCCGGCAAAGAACTAGGTTAGGAAATGCTTCACGATTCCACGGAGAAATTGAAAATACAGCACGCTGCTGTTGAGGTCAATGTCAAATCGGAGGACCGAGAACAGGTCGTTATTGAGAACTAAGGCCGATGTAGACCAAAGGTTAGGTCTCATTACAGCGTGAAATATCGCCAAGCACGTCCGCCATACGGTTCTTGCAACTTGGGACGAGAACTCTGGTATCGAAGCTCCCGCTGCGCAGGCGTCAACGGCAGCAAAAACAAGGCTAGGACTAGAGATGAAGGAGATAGAAGTTAGCCGGGCACGTCTACAACAGCATCAATTGATCGAGACCGCGGAAACCTCCAGACAACAGGTCGTTTTTCAAGTCATTCATCCGCAACTACCTGCCCGGGCAACTGACAGATCATAAACGGGTCGATGACCATAGCCGACAACTGGTACGTCGCAAGTGGAGCTGGTGGGCCAGAATCGTAGACTGGCGGTACAGTGGTGGCCATGCACCTGCGATAATGAGAAGCGCGTCGAGCTGCAGCCCGTGTTGGAAGATATCCTGATATACTGTAGGCATGTTGTCGACAGAGGCATGGTGCAGTGGCCATTTGGTTTCAGACCCAAACATGGAATACATGTTTAGCCAAGTGTCACCCTTCTCGCAGTGGGTGAAAGCGCATGAAAGCCCAGAATAGGAGAATGCAGATAGCCCTAAGTTGAACCACTAAGATGATGGAGGTCCACTAAAGGCGCAAGCTAAAGGTAAAATGGGCGTCAAAGATGACCTTCACGCAGTCAAAAGCCATGAGCAGTCGACTTACGAAACATTCGCCGACGCTGACGGCAGAAATACACCCGGAGTGTCGATATAACCGCTATCGTGCGCTGTGAATATATATTTCTATTACGAGGGTTTTCCGTAAAATAAGGTTCCCAATGATTTTTCACAATGAAAAAAACATGTTTATTGGCATTGAATAATACATTTTTGGAAAGCTTAGACTTTCTCCTTTCAACATAATCGCAGTTGAGATCAATGCATTCTTGCATGCGGTGTACCGTCTTCTTTATGCCTGAATCGTAGAACTCTCCCCCCGCGCCGTGAAGGTAGCTTAAAACCTCTTCTTTGAGCTCCTCTACGGTTGTGAAATGCGTCCCACCCAAGTGTTTCTTCAATTAAGGGAAGAGATGGTAGTCACTTGGGGTAGGTTATAGGCTGTAGGTGCGGGTGTATTACATTATTCCATCCAAATTTGTTATTGAAATCGCTTGTTACACGGGAGTTTGTTACACGGATGAGCGTTGTCCTTATGCAAACGCACTGCCTTCGTGAGCAGGCCTCTTCCTTTGCTTTGAATCGCGCGACGAACGTTCTGCAACGTCTCACAGTAGCGGTCCGCACTGACTGTTGTACCGGCGGTCATGAATTCGCACAATAACCCCTTCCTGTCCCAAAAGACGTTCGCTATCACTTTCCCGGCAGACAGTGTTTGTTTGAACTTCCGCGGCTTCGGCGACTCTGGATGTTTCCACTGAATATTTTGTTTTTTGGTTTCCGGTGTCGTGTAGTGGACCCAGCTCTCACCCCCACTGACAATAGAGTCCAAGAATTCCCCCCCCCCCCCCCATTAATTTCATAGGCCTGACAAAATTTGCGGGCCGCTTTAACACCTCGCCGGCTGTGGTCTTCCGTAAGCATTCTCGGGACCCACCTTGCACATACCTTGGCATACCCTAAATGGTCTGTGAAAATTTTTGTCACTGCAGGCCTTTCTGACCTCAAGGTTCGTTTTGCAGAGCTCCCGAACCGCCACCCTTAGGTATTTCAGCATTGTTTCTTACACTTTCGCATTCACTTCGTAGGAAACCCATGGCCGTCCAGAACGCTGTTCGTCATGGACATCTGCACGTCCGTCTTTAAATTCTCTGCAACATTTGCGCGCGTGTTGTGCGCTAATACACTTTTGTCCGTAGACTTCACACAGTTGGGAATGAATGACCACCGGCGTAGTGTTTTTTTGCACACAAAAAATGATTCACAGAGCGTATGTCCCACCTGGAGGGAGAAGCAATTGGGAGCTCAATCTCTAACGGCTGCCAAGCCAAGACTGACCATTGCAGACAGCTCGCCGGTGCGGGGACTGAGAGAAGGGGAACCAAGCTACACGCTAGTGTCACCGGATCCAGCGTTCCTCGCGATTGCAGCGCCTTGGGGACCTTATTTTACGGACAATCTTCGTACTTTCGCTCGGGCCGCTGCCCATCTAAAGAATCCTAAGTAATAAATACAGTAAAAGACATAAGACCTGGCTTTTATGTGGCTGCCCGCAAAATAAGAAGAAGGGATAAGACCTGTTTTTCGCTTAGGTAAACATGCACACTGGCTGCCATGACGGCGCTGCATAAAACGTGCAAGTGCGCTCTGGCAAAAAGACCGGCGCCTCTAAGAAGCCCCGATACTTTGCACGCGCTTTAATCAAGCCAATGAAGGAACCAAGCAGTTCGGATACAACACGCCAAAGGAAAAGCAAAGGAAAATAGCCGCGATGCTCTAATAACCAAACTGCAAGGGTGTACCATTGCTTCTTTGAACGTATTCGTAACTCGCACGCCCGTCGAAAGTCGCGACACTTGTCCTAGCTTTATATTGGTTGAAAGAAATGGAATAAAGCATAGCAGGCGTATGTAATAGTGGAAAGCTGGATTCCTTCGCGTGAAAGCTACGTAGCAGATGGCTCACGACGACGGGTCAACGACCGCGTCGGCACCTTTTATACGTATACGACTGCCTATATTCTGTAATAGGGAAGTCATTTTTTATGGCTATTCAAAGAAAAGGAAACGACTGCATGCCATCTACGGCACAATTTTCCTCCTTTTGGCGTGCCATGGCACATTTCCTCAAATGTATATAGCGAACTCGTATTGCGTTAAGATTTCAGCAATGGCGACGCACACGGAAGACGTGATCGCCATAATTCTGGTGCACTAAAAGCAGCAGTTTTGAAAGCTAAGACAACCATGACATTTGTCTTGGTAAATATACGATTTCGTCACAATAAAAGGTACAATGCCTAATGCAATATAAGTAAAGTATAATTCTATACCTAACTGACTGACTGACCGATCTCTAAAGGCAGGCGCTATGTGAAAGTGGCTTAGTGCGGGGATAGATAGTCGGGATCAGTTTCAGCCATGACGCGGTTTTTTTCATGTGCAGACAAAATGCATAACATCAGCGCTTTTGAATTCTACCTATCAATATATGGCCCAGGAGGAAGCAACTCACACAGACGGCCAGCAGTATTACAAACACTAAACCCAAGAATGCTAGAATGGAACAGAAAACACATCCTTCGTTCCCCTCCCACCTACCAAGCCTAGCACAACCTAGACAAATGAACACATATGCATGTAGAAATGTACCCATGTAACCACATACCCGTTAATATTAGTGTATTGTTCAGGTAGTCAAACTATTTTTGCGCGCAAATAGGAGTTTTTCATTTCAGATAGCAAACGTAAGTGAATCTTGAATGTACGCGACAAACATTCAAATTGCCGCTTTATTCTTAATGGAGTGTAGATCTGCAACCGCGAGATCCAACTTGCTCACAACGATCCCGCTGCCCCTTGAAGAAACGGAATTAAGCGAAACGCCAGAAAACAGAGGACCCAGTAAACCGGCAGACGCCGAATGACAGATATTGTGGTATGCGAGTAAACCTCCTACAGTCCTGCGGATTGACGAGAAAGAAGGCTATTAACGCAAATGACACATTGTAAATTGCTCCGCAGCGACCATTAAACGCAAGAAAAGCGTGGCGGAAAGCAAGTTTCTCGTGTTTACGGCTCCGCAGTAAGGCGAATGACAGCTTTTAGTATGCAGGCAGCTTTTCTGTCGTCTTCTTATTTTCTCGAAATTTCTTTTCAGCTATCTTTGGAATCCCCGTGCCAAACAAGTACATTGAACGTGACATCAGAGAGTTACTATAACCGTATCGCGAGCCACGGCGCCTTGTTTGAGCAATAGACATATTGCTCCTCTGAAAGGGTGATAGTGGAGTGCGTGCGACTTCATGGCAGAACCCACGCTCCGCGCGTAGTGCGCCTACTTTTTTTTTTTCTTTATGCTTTGCTTCTTTTTCTTTCTGGAGCGCTACGCTTCGTACTGAAACTCGACGAAGCGACGCTGTTTCTCTCGGCTTCCTACCACTCCGCGTGTCATCTCCTTTTACTGAAATGGAAAGTTACTCTGAACTATACCTCACCGCGAACTGAAACTCGAGACTCATCTCCAGCCGAGTGGGTCCCTGCTGCATGTTTTGACAGCCCTCGGCACACCGGGTAAACAAAGTATCCCGCGGCTTCGTGCATGCAACGCTTCACGGTGTTAGAAATAGTGGAAAGTAAGAGCGAGAAATCAGTGTCGCGAACGTGCCTGCGTGGAGTACGATGTACCACGAAAGTAGGTGTCTTGGGCGACGTCGGTTCAAAATGAAGATTTCAACAGAAGAGCTTGCGGGGATTTTTCTGGCCTTTGAGACGTGACGGCAAGAATCTGAGGGAATAAAAAAAGAGAGAAATGCAGGAGAGGAAAGGTAGGGGTACCCTAAGCTTGATGTGGGCGAGTTAGCTTTGCATACTTGAAGAAATGAGCGCTACGAAGACGAGGACTAAAGGAGGAACATGTACGACGGACAAGGCGCCACTTCCAACGAAATGTTTTTTTAAAGAAACAAGATTTTATATAGATGCAACCTAGAATAGCACCATTGTGACATCACGACCTCCCTATCTCATTAGAAAAGCTATCTTTTTTTCGGTAAGCGTCGCTGACGGGCAGTTAATGCACATGCCCTCGGCCTTTGCAATGTAGAAAGCTTCTGATATTTTCTGTTCTAGTCTATATGTAGAACCTGCCAGAAACCTGGTGTCACGAAGATACGAACGGCAATGGTGACGTTTACAGTGTTCAGCCACAGTGCCCCCCGCATTGTTATTTACGACCCAATTGTGCTCACGCGCCCTTTCACTGAAACACCGTCCGGTTTGACCGACATAAACCTGTTGGCAACTTAGGGGTATCTCATGTACGACATTACTTTTGCAAGCCGTGTACTGCGCTGCATGTTTCTTAGAGCAGGGTTCGGGTTTGCCTTTGTCAGCATAGGGTATATCATGGCCAACTTACACGGTGCACTGAAGGCAAGATTAACACTGTGCCTTTGCGCAACCTTCTTTAGGTTGTAGGACACCCTGTGCCAATATGGAATCACATTCAATCTCTTCTTATCGACTGGCTTTCCTGTGTTAATGCCCTCTCTTGCCTGTTTGATCTTTGGAAGAAGCTTATCGCAGACGCTAAAAACTAAAAGTGAAGGGAAACCGGCTAGGCGTAAAGGCCTTGAAACCTGGTTATTAAAGCTGCTTTCTGCTTTGTAAATGCAAGATTTATATAGAGCTTCCTTTAAACAAGTCATTGCAACTCCTCTTTTTACTAACTTGAAGTGGGCACTGTCGTATGAAAGTAGCTGCTTGTTCACCCTAGGCTGGTATTCAAAACAGGCATGCGTGTTCACTACAATGAGATTGAGGTCCACAAAACGAATGCTGTTATCACAAGGCTTTTCGCGCATGAAGTTTAGAGCCTCCGATGCATTTCTAAAAGTGTTAATTATCGATTCTACAGTGTCCTCTATCCTCGACCCTGGAACCACGTTAATAACCAACAGGTAGTCATCGACGTACCTCATTACTGAGGCGGCACATGACTGATTCAGAATGCTATTTACAGACTTGTCAAAGGCGCTAAGAAAGATGTCTGAAAGAATGGGAGCGAGCGACGATCCAATGCAAATGCGCTTGCGTTGTGCATACTGTAGGTTTTTGAAACTTTGCTAATTGCTAAAGCTAATTGGCTTAATTTTGTTCCTAAGTTGGTGTAATTGAAGGGCGGTTAAAGCGCATCTCCCGCTCATAAGTCCTACAAAAAAATATTACTGCCCAACAGACTACATGGGCACCGTATGTGCGTGACGATAAACCCCGTGAAGCGACCAATTAGATATGAAGCGGGCGAGAATAACTCCTTCAGGTTAACAGCGTGCTTATCACAAAAGTGATAGTTAACAGATAGGCGCCAGAACAGGTGGGAATGAGGGAAGCATTTGCACGTAGTCAAAAAGACGCACAGCACTCGGTGACCGTTAACCCGTGATCGCGAAGCTTACATAGAAGCATATGCGTTCAGAAAATGGCAGTGACTTACAGGGCTTAGCGGTATCCATGTGATGAGCGGATACTTCTGGAAGCCTCTGGCCGCTGCAGATAAATGTCGAGAGCGTTTCTTTTGCTCGCATTGCACTTTTACTGCTCCGAAATGGATCTGTCATCTAAACCCGATACTGTGGCGTTCAGTATCTGTGTATGCCTGTTTTCATGTGTGCGCGAACGTGTCAGTTTTAGTGTGCTACTTCAATATCAAGTATGTGTTGTTCTAGGCAGGAACAAAGGAAGAGTACCAGTGAGATTCCCTAATCAGCTTAATCCTCGGGGAGTGACTACGGCCTTTTCAAGTCCGGGTGGGTAAGCTGAAGCTTATTCTTAATGGGATGCCTTAACTCAGAAGCTTCTAACTGCGTGGGAACGAATAAATTGTATTTCTCGGGCGTCACTGTACCAAAGTTGGTGTGGTATGTTGAATGTGAATGAATGTGAAAAAAAAAAAACAAATTCACCGATGATTACAATACTGCCTAATGCAAAATTTGGGAGCTGCTGCTGGTGGTGGTGGTGGTGGTGGTGGTGGTGGTGGTGGTGGTGGTGGTGGTGGTGGTGGTGAATTGTAGCAACAGGCGGGTTTAGCCTGGCGAACAAGGCCGGCAATTGCTCCGCCTGAGCGTCTCGCACAATACCGCTGAAGGGTTTCACCATATGTCCATCAAACCAGTCTCTCTTAAGAAATCGATGAGGAGACGTGAAGTTTCTTTGCGCGCTATAACTGATCCCTCGGGAAATATAAGGTGTTGCAGGCGCGCATGCGGAAGGTCCTTGTTTTGCAGATTCTTCAGGAGAGTGTCTCTTTCATCTTGGAATTGCTGGCAGGACCACAAAAAGTGCTCAATGTCTCCTGTCTCTTTACACGTTTTCATTTCTGCATATATTGGCTGGTGCTTACAATCTGTCCCGTGTGGCTCATTGCAAACGGAGTGAAGAGTTGCACGATTGCCTCACCAAGCGGGAGATCGCGAGAGGCAGCGCGTGCGCGACGCGTGGACGCGATTCACAGCAGCCGCCACAGACAAACCTCCGCTCACGCAGCGCTTTTCCATACAGACTAGGCGCGGTACTCTGGCGCCATCTCGTAGGCATGGACACCGCACAGATCGTATTGCCAGGCACTACGCTTTTCTTCTCACGCTTTCGCCACAGCCTCCTCCTCCGCTTTCCGCCTCATCGTTCCGCGGCACCCCCCTCCTCCGCTCTCTTCGCTATCGCCGTCTTTGATATCCCGCTTCGCTCCTCGCTCACTTTCATCCTTCGCTGCGCTCGTTCGCTTGGTTACGAGGTACGACGCTGACGCTCGCAGCAGGAACGTGCGCCTAAGAGCTGCGTCTAAAAATGAAGATCTGGTGAGTGCGTGAATCAATTTCGATTTTGCCTATCAATTCGTTCACAACAATTTTTTTTTAATATTGTAAAAGAGACAGAGAAATGGAGGGGAACGTTATTGTGACGCGAGTTTCCGGTTTACTGCTCCGCAGTGAAGGGGGGGGGGGGGGGGGAGAGATATAGGGATTGGAAAGACGGCATAGGGATAGAGGAAAAAAATGAACAGGAAGAGGTAACAAAAAAGGTGTTCTAGTTACAAGCGTTCACACAGGCCGGTTAATCTAAAGAAGCACAGTAGAACTTGCAAGGCCTTCTAATGCGATGTTAAGTCCCGCGTACGATTTAGAGTTCAGTCTTCCGACACGAGGCTGGTTGTCCGACTGGTTGAACACGACGGGAAGCGATTGTCTCCGCCCGCTGTACTGCGGGCACTGTAAGAAAACACGAGGAATTGTTTTCTCGCCGCCGCAATCGCCACATGCTGCGGTGTCGGCCATCACTATGCGGTACATGTAGGCATTGGTAAACGCGACGCCCAGCCATAACTTACACAAAATATTCGCGTTTTTTCGCAGAAGTCTTGGTGAAAGCCGAAGGATGAAGACTGGATCCAGGCGTTATAAACGGGCATGCACAAAATCTGGTTCATTCCACTCTTATGTGCAGCATTGGCCTTCAAGTAGGCGGAGCATCTTTACAGCATCTGTCCCAGACAACGGAATTGGTAGGAGGTGGTCTTCTACATAAGCTAAACGCACACTTTGATCGAAGTATCTTGATAGCACTGAAAAATGCTTTCATGTCTTTTATTAGTCGCGCGGTGTATGGCCTCTGTTTTTGCAAATATCAAAAATCCTACGTATGAAGCAGTGTAGCTTTTTTGGGCTTCTGGGTGTATGATGTGCATAGAAACGAATAGCGCGCATTGGACGAGACGCTAAAAACGAGACACACACGAACAGTACGAAGGTTTCCAATCTAACTTCGAAAAGAAAAACGATGACACAATTCTACATGGTGTCCGAACTATCACGCACCAAGAATTAGAAATATGCAAATGCCACGAAGCTAGACAGAACCAAGGTAACGTTGTTTGCGTCGCTTGGAGATATTCGGATTTTTTGCATTACTCCTAATTACATAATTATTCGTAACTAATAAGTCAACTTTACAAAATATAATTAGATGAAAAGTGTCAATGAGAAAATTGTGGAGCAACATCAATAACTCCGCATACAGCTTTCCGTTGCTCCATACGTGTTCCATAAAAGCGTTCTTTTTTCGGAGGGTCAAAGGAGCCCTCGAATACACGCGAAATTGCACAGTGACTGGCCGCTGTAGGCCGCTCGAGCAGACCGCAGGAGGGTGCTCTTGTCCCCAAGAATTTATGTCGCAGAATGGTATGTGCCAGTAGGGCGAGAACGGAAGAAGATGAGGTTGACTATTTTCCGGTACTCTGGTTGGAAGACCCCGTTGCTTCGTTTATTTGACCACAGGGGCAGACCTACACTGTCACAATATGGTAAAAAAATAGCTTATATTTTACGGAAAAACGTCGCAATCGAATAATGAGGCCCTCCATAGTGGGGGACACCCGGATTAATTTTCACTACTTGGTGACTTTCAACACGCGCAATGCACGTTACACAAGCTTTATTCGCATTTTACCCGCATTAGAATGCAGCAGCCGCGGCCGATATCGAAGCCTTGACCTCAATAATACTCATAAGCACAACGTTATAGACATTGAGCTACTATACCAGGCCTGGTCACGCGATCAAAGGCGACCAGATAGAGCCGCGTTCATCTTAAAACTAAAATCGAAAGAAAAAAAAAACGCAATAGCACTTTCCGGAACCTTGCACGCCGATTGACGTCATGTCAAGGCGTTCTTAGGTGAATGCTTCGCAACCAAATCACACGGCCACTTCCTTTCTAAAGTTCAACTGATCAGGAGTGCGATCGGAGATGGTTGTTCGGCGCGTTCGTCCGTATACCGGCGCGCGCGATTGGCCTACACCGCGCCGACGACGCCAGCCGCGGGGCACGGCCACGTTTTTGGTGACGTCAAAGTGCCGACACGCTCCTGTCAATCATCTTCTCACCGAGAATTTCGTCTGCTAGGTGCCGAACCCGACGGGAGCTGGGAAGTTTGGAGCGATCATACGGCTTCGCATGGTGGGTCTGGTGGATTGGATTGGATCCAACAGGCGGTTGCGGCACGGCACGTTTGAATCCAATCCATAGTTTAATTCGAGAAAATGGCGCTTCCGTTGGGAACTTAGGTTGTTGCGCTGGCGGTTTCTAGAGGAAGGAGGAGAGCGGGTGGCGGTGCGAAACGCGTCTGAAGAAATGGCAGAAAGTGAATTGCGGCGTCGTTTTTGTTTCTCGAAACAAATAATTCGTTGGTTGTACAGAGAAATTGACCCCATCATCGGTGCCAGCGAGCCACTCGTATGTTGTCGCTGCCTCTCGAAAAGTGCGCCACTCTTCCCGTCGTTTTTTTTTTCTTTTTTCTTCTGGCAGTGCGCGACACCACCTAGGGACAACGCAAAGAAACTAATAGTTATAAATTGCAGTAGTCACACGTACTACTATTTGAAAACGTGTTTGGGCTTGAGAAGAAAAAATACTTTATTTTAGATAAAGATTTCATCCTTTTGGAAGACGAGAAACATTTCGTTTTGTAGTATACCGTCTGCAAGCAGACGACAAACGACGGAAGTAAACTTCCGGGGAGGTCACCGCTTCCTGATTGGCTGCTCTCTCCGCCCCGCTGTCACAAAATTTGCATACTGCAACTTTGTGACGTTGCAGCAACTGAACAGAAAACGTATCGAACAAAATATATCCGATCGCGCCCCAGATGGGCCAAAGCAGCAGGTATCTGAACTTGCATTAAAAAATTCTTGTCTTGTGTTTCTCGATTTGTCTGAGTGGGAAGTGAAGGCATGACGCGAGGTTGGCACTGGCCTATCGCAGTCTAATGTGTATAGAGCACCTTACTTAGTTTTCCGTTCTTCTCGCTGCCTTAAACTTTTAATTCAGCGCTGTTTGCATTGCTCAGGCGATGTCGTGGTTTTGCAACCAAAGGTAAACAAAAGTTTACTGGAACGGATCGTGATCTGGGAGTTAGCAGGCTCAGGTAACGAACGAGTGAGGCCATCTAGAAAGCTTTAGTGCTTTCAGAAAGATCGATACTTAGGCGCTGTTTACGTCCTATGCCTGAGGTTTGCAACAACTGGATCGAACGGAACACCACGCATGAAGTTCTGCAGGAAAATACAAAAAGTAAGCACGCCTTCGTCCGCATCGTTAAGTAAAAGAATTTCGCGTTCAAGCAATGCCTATAGAAAAGTGTATAAAAGAGAGAGAGAGATAGTGAAAAGAGAAATGATACCAAACCAGGCGTGATGGAGAAACTCTTCTCCATCTCGTCCTGCTGACATCGCAAGAAATATTACGTATTCAAATCATTGTTTACCCGTTTCCCCCTGAGTGTCCCTACAGCAACAAACAGGAAGAAACTGGGCCAAATCCATCTGCGCATTTCTCTGTTCCAGTTCAGAAAATTCAGGGATTAGCTGAAAGTTGGAAGAATGGAAGAAGGCAGACGAGAAGAAGAACGCCTTGAACATTTAAAGGGTAAATAAGGACCAGTATTCCATTGAGATCTTGCGATTCTTAAGAAGATCGAGGCAAGACCAGACACGAGTACCCAACGAAGGAACACAAAGCAACATCAAACCAACGTACACTCGAAGGTTCTCGTCTATCGCACTGATAAGGGGAACACTGTTTTGAATCTTCTCCGCTTCCTGATGCCTTCTTTTATTCATCCGATCGAAGAAAGTGCATAAATAGGAAAGTTTAACGCCACGTGAATGCGCGTGACCGGCGGGTTTTTTCGAACACACAGCGCGAAACTTCGGTGCGTTAACGTTTTATGGCATTTACGTTAGCCCGGCCAGTTTACAACGCAAGAAGTAAAGAACCTCGCTGGTACTTATCTGAATGCGCGTAAACATGGCAACGTTTTATTGCGATTCAAAGCCGAAAAAAAGACACGCAGATAAGCTTCCGGCGCTTCTGTGACCTAGAATTGTAACTAAAAATAACACTAATATTGCACCTCAATCCGCTTAAAAGTAGATCGTCAAAGTGATATCCTTGAATACTGCGAGCCTCGAAGTAGTGAGGCTGTCACAATCGTTTTGCAATGACAAGTTTATCTGCGAAGTTCGACTAAAGCTTGTTGTTCCATCACGCTTTGCTTTCTTTGTTTTTGGAGCTGACCAAGCAACCTAAAAAAAACGACAGTATTGAATGAAACGATTTCCTTGGAAAATTGGCATAAGCTACTTAAATATTGCAGAGAACATAAAGAACGAACATGCGTCGATGACATCTTTGTTTTCCTCATCACTGGAGGCAAACTATTACATCTGTTTGAGACGGACAAGCTGTCGCACGATATATTTGAGGTGCCTGACGGTATACCATGCTGTAGGACAGTGCTCGGGCAGGACAACCGCTCTCCTTTACAGCCACCCTCTGCCTTTCTGGTGCCTGCACGATAGCAGGATGACGGTCAACTTTCACGCCAGCACTCGCAACACTAGAGACAAAACACGTATGGCGAATCGGCTTATAAGTATAGCCACCCATAATACAGCTACAGATGGGCTTGTTAACGACTCTCTTTTCCACGAAATCAGGCAATGAAGCAAGCCATGCTGGCTAAATAGCTTCATGCGCATTCAAGCGCACCGCTCCTCTAGTAAAAAGAATAGCTTTCTAGAACCGCTCGCATATTCGCTCAGCGCTGTGTCCGCCTTCTCGCGTTGTGTAATTACGCGCTGTAGTCCCATGCATTGGTTATGAACAAGCTCAGTATAGAACCCTTTTATTTGCTTACATTGGAAATTGTCGTCGATGGCTTCTGAAGTAGTCTGTTTCATTTGCAACTTGAGGTGAATAAAATTGTGTGGTCCAACGTCACCAAGGTGACGCAGTGGTCTATAAGAGAAGTCCTCGAGTAGGGCTCTAGAGAACATCTTTAATCTCAACAGACGAAGTGGACAGCGGAGAAGTTGATCGACCTGTCTTAAATAAGCACGCCTTTGTGCAGATGGAGCCCGAGCTCGAAACACGAGGGTAGCTTCTTCTCGAGCAAGTACTCTGACCACGCAGGCTAGTATATATAGGAGATAGATTGGTAGGGAGTAAGGATGAGTAGTAATTTGCAGCCTCTTCAAGGGCTTTCCTAAGGAACGCTCTGAAAACCACACATGACACAAGACGTGAGCTGCATGACAGCTTGGTGTGTGCGTGTGTTATTATTATCATCATCATTATCTTTGTCAGCCTCTTTTTGTGTCCACTGCAGGGCGAAGGCCTCTCCCACCGATAGCCAATTACCCCTGTATTGCGCTAGCTGATTTCAGCTTGCACCTGCAAATTACCTAGTTTTATCTCCCCACCTAGTTTTTTACCATGGTCGACTTGGATTCCCTTCCGTTCGAACCCATTCTCTAAGAGTAATGGTCCACCGCTTATCTACTTTACGCATTACATGGCCTGCCAAGCTTAATTTTTTTCTCTTAATGTAAACCAGAATATCGACAATCCTATTTACCTCTGTAATCCACACCGCTCTCTTCCTGTCTCTTAACGTTATGCCTAACATTTACCTGTTCCATCGCTCTTAGCGCGCTCCTTAACTTCTTCTCGAGCTTCTTCGTTAACCTTCAGGTTTCTGTCCCATGTGTTAGCATCGGTAGAATGCAATAATTGTACGCCTTTATTTTCAACGACAGTGGTAAGCTCCCACTCGGGATTTGGTAAGGCCAGCCTTATGCACCTCAGCCAATTTTTATTCTGTAAGTTTGCTTCTCGTGATAAGGGTCCTCTGTGTGTAAGTAACGTAGATAAACGCACAGGCTCTGGAGGCTGACTGGCGATCGTGAATTTTTGGTTCTTT
This sequence comes from Dermacentor andersoni, assembly GCF_023375885.2. Taxonomy (NCBI): domain Eukaryota; kingdom Metazoa; phylum Arthropoda; class Arachnida; order Ixodida; family Ixodidae; genus Dermacentor; species Dermacentor andersoni. The sequence continues at coordinate 83,016,410 of NC_092819.1, forward strand.
TGCTAGGTTATTGTATATTACCTTTATCTGCTGCATATTAATGCTCTTGCATTTTCTCGTTGTTTTTATGTATGTGTACATGTGTGTGCATGCACTTGTGCGTGCACGTGCTTATCGTGTGCGTGTTTCAGGTACTATTAAACCCATCTCTGTTTGATGTCCGCAACCTAGGTAACAAGTTACTCAACAGATACCATTAGACATATCGAATCATGAGATATGCCAAAATTACCGTAACCTAGCTTGGCTGAAACACTTCAATTTGTAAAATGCTTCTCTACCGTGCAGGAGGCTCCCGTCATCTATCATGAAAGTCGCTTTGTTTTCTTAAATGAAAAGTGTTTAATATTGAAATAGCCACCAAAACCATCCATTTAAACCAACAACCAGGGAAAGTCTCCAAAATTAAATTATTGAGGTTTTGCCTGCTGAAGCTGCAATATGGATAGTTATGGGCACAAAAGAAGCGGGGGGCACCGGTTCAATTTTACGGGCTGTGGTTTCGTACCATGCACCTGAAGCATGGACCAAGAGCTCATTCCAATCCCATCGGAATAAACGCAGCGCGACCGGAAATGAATCCCCAACCTTGTGCTCAGCTATAGAAGGCCACAGCCACTGAGCCAACCTCTTCGAGCCACTTCTGTAGCTCGAGGAAATTTCAAACGGAGTGAAGTAAATTACAATGAACAATTTTGTAGCAGTTGCTGTACCTAAAATTATCCCGAGGCGCCATTTAAAAAGTCAACAATTCGTTTTCGTCAACACTCGACAAGGATCATAAGGAGACACGCATTCATAAACACATAAAACGGCCTGCTTTTGCCGAAACAGAACAACACTATAGGTATATGGATTTTGCAAAACCAATCACGAAATGAGTGCCAAAACTTAATTTTCGAGAGCTTTAACATTCTGCTAGCGTTATTGCAAGCATGCACCTGCGTCTGAACAGGGACGTCAGCGTTGCGCCGGACCCTAAATCTGCTCGGCTCGGCATTTCCTCCGAACCACATCTTTTTTTTTTTTTTTTTTTGAGCCAGCTGCAGGTATATAGTTTGCAACGTGATTGTGCGATAAATATGCATGAGCACCTGTACTATAAAGCCGAGACATCAAGAGAAGCGTGCGTGAAAGGCACTTTGGACAGGTGCTTACAATGTATCCTGGTTAAATTATGCGCCATTAGAGGAGCCGCTAAAAAAAATTGCTCATCAACACGCTGCGCGGAAATCATTCGCAATTTTTCTTTTTGTTACGGTGCCTGAAAAAGAAAACAAAGAGCTCATAAATCTTGTTGTTGAGTGTAGAAATTTAATTCTTGAGTACAATAGTTCGCACGAATTGTGACTACTACTATACTTTGACCTTAGCCGATAATGCCGAGCATAGAGCAACATGCAAAATTTACTTCAGGGCACTCCGGTGCTAGTGCCTTTACGGAAGATGCGAGTAGGGTTGTTCAGACAGTAAGGCGATGATGATTACAGCATATGGATTCGGCTAAACTTTATTATTTTAGCTTCAAACGCCTTTATGACTTAGCAGCTTGATGACCTTTCACAAAAATATTTCCTTCTAAATGCAACAATCTGCTATTTTTATACGCTTGTGTGCCGGAAACTTGTACTGTTCGCATTGCTTAGAAATGTATGAGTGCTTAAGAAGTTATAAAGAGAAAGTGTAGTGAATAGCGTTCAAAGATCGCTTGAAGCTAAAGGGACGAGAATACGCGAGAACTATGTCACTAATCGTATATATGCCCTGTATACCCTGTGATAGATCAACGATCGCATCACTACATTTCGCTCTGGTAATTTTTGTAGGAAATTCTGCAGGATTGAGGTCAGAGTCCTCGATGCGCCGTATACAATTTTTTCAGCGCCACTGAAGCACCGGTACATTTCCGCGTTTCTGTCGCCGCCGAGTTCCTTTTGACATTCCTTTTGTCAGATAGGAACGTCAGGAACACACCAAGCGATCATTTGCCATTATTTGTCTCCTCTTCTTTTTCACAATTGAAGAAAGCCGAGAATGAAACACAATGGAGGAAAGTGTAGAACAGCATGAAAAACACGCTATACAGCTTTCTGCTGCTCAATCCGTGCTACATGAAAGCGCTTTTCGGAGCATGAGAGACACTCGCTAATACACTCAACGTGCCTCGAGCGGCCAGTCGCGCGGCAATTTTTTCGTGTATTCGCGGTCGTCTTTCATGCATGGGAAAAAAACATTTATATAGCAGATAATGAGCAACATAAAGCTGTATCGGCACTTTTTCATGTTCCTATGCAATGTTCCCATTGGCACCGTTCATGTAATTATATTATTTGATAAGTTTAATAATTAATCAAGACTAAGCATGTACTTTTGGCGGAAGGCAAAAAATAATCTGAGTATCTCCAAGCGGCGGGAAAGAACATAACCTTGGTTCTGTCTAGCTACGTGGCATTTTCATATCTTTAATGTTTGGCTCAGATTCCGTGGGACACCCTATATGCTGCACGGACTAAGTATATAGCAAGGACTCTTGTGCAGCTCGCCTGTTGTATGATTACATCAGTTTAACTACATAATGTGTTACAGCGCCGTAGTTTTCATTGCCATTCAAAAAATAAATTGGTCTCATCTTCAGCGGGAAACTGGAAGAGAAATATGACTGTACGTTAGGGGGGGGGGGGGGGGGGAAGGGGGATACTCCTCTGTAGTGGCGCACCATAAACGGGAAGAGATGGCTTCAAAGTTTCGCATGCTTTCGTTAGTTAAAAATGAAGAGTTTACAAAAACCACATCTCCTGTGTTTCCATTCTAAATATTCTTCTTTCGGGAATGAATTTCATAAGCTACTATCTCCGTGAGTATATGGCTAACACAAGCTTAGATTCGAATTGAGTTTTCGTCCATGACCTTGGGCACTGTTGTCTGGCTTTTCTCTCAAAATAAATGGCCGTCATCCTTCAAACTGAGCTCCCGTTCTATAGAGTGTGCGCTTTTGCCATTTGCTTGGAGACGGTTAGCCCCACAGAGGACATGCGACAAACGCATCTTCGTTTGCGACGTGAGTAAAGGCTACTTTTTCCCAATCTAATTTTACGTACCCTGCGATTTTTCCTTGTACTTTTAAAATGAATTTTCAAAATCTTGTCTTGATTATGTTTGGCGTATGCAAAATGTTATTTCCCAACGACAACTACGTCATTGAGACTGAATAACGGAGTAAATATTTTGAAAGCACTTTTCCCTCCCTTAATACTAAAGCATTTCAAACAAAACATCATAAGATATGCCAGAACAACGGAATCAAGAGCTAAATACCGGCACGCACGATATAAAGTACGCACAGAAACCTAGGAAAGTGTCTTTCGTTTCGAAAGATATTCGGTTGTCACAACCATAAACTTAATATTTTGGCATTCCTGGGCAAACAGACAAATCATATCGTAGCACCCTTAGTGAGGGACATTCATGTTCTTATATTTCATCCTCTCTCTCCTTCTTTCATCTTTAATTCACGAGACCCCGTTCCACCGGAACAGGGTAGTCAGCCAGCGTAAACTGGCCCATCACCCTGTCTTCGTTTCTGCGTGGATCATCTTAGCCCATAGCGTAAATCCCCCGTACGAATCCCAGGGCATTTCCCGGAGAAATGTTTTGCTACTGCACATGTCTTTCATTGTCCTCAAGTATACCGGGCAGCGACTGTTGCAGTGGCTCAGCGCAAGGCCATATAGTCGCTAAGCAACAGCGGCAGGTAAGAACGATGTACAGCCGACGGCTTAACGCTTGTTATTTGAAAATACAGTGAGGGGTATTTCTGTAAGTGCCAAAAACGTGCTTATTGCTAAGCATTCTGTAACAGTATCGCGAGTTGCAGCTTCTATCTTCGAGGGCTATAACTTTGTACGACCGGCGGTTGGCAGCTCTGGAGTTTGAGAACTCGATGTATTTCTATATTCAGTGCTTTGAAGTGAGACGGGTTCTATGTGCTCAACAATACACGGATTGGCCTTAAAAATTTCGACAAAGACTGCGCGTTACGTTCCAGCTATTTCCCAAACGAAAGTAGCTTGCAGCGATGAGGAATAGAAAACTATGAGTGCTTGCAAATAGGGACAGCAAGCATAAATGGACATAAAGAAAGGGTTTAGTCGAGCTAACTCCATAGATAATTAATCTAGAGATATTTTATTGTTTCCTGTGCACCACTATATCACTATATTGCGCGGAAAATTGCCCCCGAAGATCTCGCGGCTGCTGCAAATTTGAACCGCCCGCGCGAAAACCGATGAGCTCATGAAATATCCATGCATGTGACTCCATTCTTTGCCTCTCTCTGTGAACTGGCGTCACGTGATAAGTACCATAAGTCCACACAGGTGGCGGCACTAAAGTATTTCCATTTCTTTGTCATTTTCTGGCTTACACAAGCTCTTCTCTCGCTAATAATGACAAGTGCCCTGTTATTAAGGCTTTGTGTTTCAATTTAGCACGACCTAATATACGCTTTTAGTCTTTAATATACGCTTTAAGTGGCAATTTCATCAGAATTGTGGGGTATTACGTGCCAAGAACATGATATAGTGAGCACGCTTAGTGTACTTCATGTTTTTTAACAGTATATAACCATCGTCATCCCAGATCACCTTTGCGGGTGCTATCTGCGGCAGCTCCTAATAGAAGCGTCTGGTCTGGTTCCGTGTCCTCAAGTGCTGGAGGGAGCCCTGGTTCCCAGTGCCCTACCAGCTTTCCAGCTCATTCTGGAGCTGGGCTCAGGCCGCCGGGTACGGCTGCCAACGAGCGAAATGTTGGACCCCAGTGGCTCCACCTATATTAACCCAACAGCTTCAGCAACCCCAAACGCGCTAGTTTGGACTGTCAATAGTCCTAAGCGTGATCCCCTGGTCCTCGCAAGACTCCGAGGTGACGACATTGAGGACTGAACAGACAACTACAACCGAGTCAGTGGCTACAAGTGGGATCACCATCAAAAGTTAGTAAATGTCGCATTTTACCTCCCTCACGTCGAGAACCCATAGTTCCTCAAGCACGAACAAGAAGTCGCCCATTGGCTCGCATTTATGCAGGTCCGACAAATACTCCTGCTAATGCAGGCCGCTCGGATGCTGCAGAAAACAAGATCGCCGACCGCTGCCCGCACGAAGGCAGGTCGTATACTTCGCACATTGAAGGCGCCCAGGCGCTTTGCCGACGCGTCAGTAGCAGCATGACGGAAGCAGAACGCATTCGGCGCATGTTGAAGGGAATCGACCCCATTGAACTTAACGCCTTGGTGGTTCAAAATACCACTTCGGTTACTATTACATCACCACTGCATGCAGCGGCTTGACAAGCTTCACTCCTTTCGAGTACCGCGCCCCTACGACGTTGCGCATCTTTCCGGTGTGGCTGACCTACGTGATCTACGCGCTCTCATACGCACTATCATATACGTGAGGAGCTTCACAGACAAGGTGCGGTGTCCCCGTCTGCTGCCTCTTCCCAGCACGCACCTTCTAGGCTCAGTCAGATCGTCAGTCATATGCACCACAAGCACTCTGTCCACGGCACCACCGAGTTCCCATGTACGTTGGCGTCGCGTCGCAGCCACGTCTGGTTGGTGCCGACGCCTGTCGCGGCCTTCAACCGAGCTGCTCTGATAGGACGGTGATTACGCGACTCGCCGTAGTGGGGGACTGCGGAGTAATTATGACCACCTGCGTAGATTTTCTTTTTTTTTTTTTTACATGCGCTCAATGCACGATACGCGGGCGCCTTTTCCTTTTTTTTTTGCATTTCGCTCCCACGCCGTGGCCAGGATTTAATTCCGCGTCATCGGGCTTCATAGCCTGACTGTGCCAAAGTCACTGTGCCAGTATGACGGGTAAACGATAATTCATATCAGTAGTGACACAGCGCGAAAACGAAGTGATACGGAAGAATTCGCAGAAGGCACGTATGTTTCGAAGACCGAGCTTATTTATGTGTGTACTTTTGCTGCCCTTGAGCCACAATTAGCAGTTTGGACAGCAAGTTACACTTTCCGCTTCGATGTGCTCATGGCTGTGTCATCGGCATGCGGGGGATGGCGCACGCCCGAGCCGAGAGGGACCGTGGCTTTTTCACCCCTGTGGCGGTCTGCTCTATAGTTGGTTGATTTTGGTTTGGTTGGATTTTGTTCTTTTTTGTTTTTGTTTGTTTGATAAAAAAAGATTGTGCCCGTGTCTGAATCGTTTATTTTTCTTTATATAAATGCATGGATCCATAATAGCCTATGGCTAAGGATCCAGACGTTGTCGCGTACATGTCTTGTACATTGATCTAAATGAAGATTATAATAACTATTATTTTTAATAATAATGATAATAATAATAATAATAATAATAATAATAATAATAATAGTAGTAGCATTATCTTTTAGCCCTTTTTCCGATTGCTAGCTGTACAAAACCGCACTGTGAGCCTATGCACATCCAACAGCTCTACGTGTCATATGAGTAGCTGTTCAGGGAATGGAGCTCTTCTGCTGTCGGACTGATGGGCAGCAGGAGTTGTCTTTAGGAAGTACTAAACGCTGGTCGCATCTAGAGGCTGTGTCGTCGAAATGTTCCTCCGCAACAAAAACTGCTTTCGCACCAGCACAATGAGACATCAGCAGGCACCGCAGAAGTGGCGCTCTTTCCATCTACACGCGAAGCGTCGCAAGAACTTAAAAGTTCCTTGTAAAGAAGCAATGAAATGAAAAAAGCGACTGTGCGTCGGAATATGGTCACGAAATTGGTGAGCACGAACAAGTTCACTCAGCAGCCAGGCCGTGTGCAAGAAAACGTTTTCCGCTGGACGGGAGAGAATCATTGGATGCCCGTTCCTGGGCAAAATTGGTTGGCGCTTCAATGGAATTGAGGCCCTTTCGTGTCCCGGCTACGCACAGGGTTGTTGAATCCGGTGGCTTAGGATGCAATTTTCGAAGACCTCTGGCTTTACGCGTTTATTGCGTTCTTTTTGGAAGCACCGAAGCGAAGTAGGAATGTCAGAATACGGGTTTCAGAAAAACTTCGCTAGCAAAATTGCCAACGCGTCAAAAACGGAGGAAGAAAAAGAAGGAAACAGGTACGAAAACTAAACCGGTGCCGTCATTCCACTACTTCGCCGCTCTTCAGAAATAGAACTTTCACTGAAAGAAACAGGCGATGGTGGCAGAGCTCACAAGCTTTACCCATTTCAAGGAATGCCGCTTTTGTCGATGGAAAAAGAGTTCAAGAAGTCTCTTGTATGAAGCATTTCTTTAGTCCCGCGTTTTCGCCTGACACACTTAACAAGCTATTCTATGCATCATATATTGATTAACCTAATCATAGTGTTAAACTGCGATTCCTTGGCCATTCTACGACTTACAATAATGCTGTTACGTTGGCTTGCAAGTTGCTAAAAGAAAAAGACTGTTCTCCCCTATGATATACACTTGCGCGCCTAATTTTGTCCCTGTGTCAGAGCAGGGTTCTTTATAGCACTGAATATCTTTAGGAGGGTGTTCTGTCAGTTGGCTTTGGCTCTACTGTCCCTTTTGCAATTTACTTAAGCTAGCACGTTAGCTGATGCATATGCCTCGATATACGATAATTAAGTTTCTTTTCTTTTCATGATGATTCAATCCTACAGCGAAGTCAGCAAAGTCTGACTGATGATACATATGATACAACGTGCACTATTTCATATATTTCACGTTTTCAAGTGGTTTTACGAAAAATTAAAAAAAAATGAATACCAACACTGTGCGTCAACATAACGGCAGCGATGTGAGCGAGCGCACAGTCATCGTCGGGTTCAGGTAGAGAGGGCATAACAGAAACACAAGTCTCGTCTTGCGGCGGCAAACGGACGTGCGCGGCAGAACAGAGCCGACTCTTAACTTGCCCGGGTGGGGTCGATTGCACTTGGTAGGTCAAGCTCCACAGTACCAGCGGAACAATCGATGAGGGCCGAGTGGGCGGATAGAAAGGCAAGTCAGAGGACGACGTCATTGGAACAACGGGCGAGGACGGTGTACAAAACAGAAGTTTGGCGGCCGGCAACACTGACACGTGCGATGCACAGGGCAGTTGCGGGAGACGTGCCCCCAACGGCCACACGCACAGCACGTGATGTGGCAGGACTAATAACGTTGTTCAATTGCCGAATGAGGTGAACGCTCACAACAGAAATACGTGAGAGGGTGCCGATCAAAGCTGTAACAGGTATGCCATCAACTTCAAGGTCGATCAGGTTCTGATTGGTAGCGAGCGTCAACAGACAAATTCGAGGGCAGGTCGTAATAGCAGCGTCACCTCAAGGAGATGCAGTCCTCAGTTTCCTGAGGGAAAACGCCGAAAGTAGGACGTCGGGAAGGTGAACGAGAAGATCGGCGCCATGGCGAGGGTGTGCGGCTTTACCGGGAGGCGGTCGCATGTTCTCGGCAGATGTTTCTGGTTTGGGTTGATTTGGTACCTGCAGCTTGCCTCGGGGTGGCAAGCGAAAGATTGCGGAGCTTGTTCGAGAAGGCGCGGGCCAAGGACTTCTGCAATGCCGTGAACTGTGTCCGACACGGCCACATTGCAAGCAAGTTCGCATGTCGTCGGGCGTCCTTCACGCATTCCGATTGCAATAACTGGGAGTCGAACAATGACGTTCGAGAGGGTTGAAGGTGGCTGAAGGATAAATGTAAGGATGGTTCACAGAACAAATAATTTGTACGCCCACGTTTGCCAGTTCTTGACGAACAAGGAATTGTATAAGCGATATGGTCGGTTGGAGATCACTCGAATGAAATGTGCAGGCGATGTTGCTTCGATTTCGCGTCGAACCATTCGAGCGATATGTTCTCTGATGTTGAAGGCGGAGTCGCTATGCGAACGTCCTCGCACTTGGATGTCGCTGCCGTGTTCGGAAGGCAGATGAAGTTGTGGGTGATGCGTCGGATTTTAGCATCTTCGAAGCGTCAGCATTCAGCAACAATCTCGTTGACTGTCAAAGAGTCTTTAAACACGGTGAGGTTAAACGGTGGTCAAAATCAATCCGGTGTATACGGCGTGCATCATAATAAAATTGTGGAATATATATATATATATATATATATATATATATATATATATATATATATATATATATATATATATATGTACCTGCACACTCTAAAGATGACACGGCTTCTATCTTAGATTTATTTTTCGTATCTGGCGAGCAGCTCCGTCGTGAACCAGAAGTACAGGTCACAGAAGTAACATCTGATCACATCTACGTCCCCACGCCATCACGAAATCCAAGAAAGAAAAACGTGTGCTTCCGAACTTGGCACGTGCCGACGACACCGGGAATTTTGAGGAGCTGGATCGCTCCTTTTCCGATTTTACTTCCCTTTATGAGTGCGACGCATGCTCTGTCAAAAATATATGGTTATTCTTCAAAAACCTTATTCTAAAAGGTGTAAATGAATATGTGCCAAATAGTTGCAAAATTGTGCACAGCACTAATCACTGGATCACTAAAGAAATTATACGCCTAAAACGGAAAACGAAAAAGAATTAAGAAAACAGGTCCAACAACGCCCTGTTCACTGTTCTAAAGCTTACTAGCATGTGCCAACAGCTTAACGCATGTATACAAAGCGCAAAACATAATTGCCACAATATAACACTGAAAAACGCTCTTCTTTCATCAGCTGCTCAGTTGTGGCGACATTTTTCATCTAGGAAAGACCCCATCACCACTTTGTGCATTGGAGATGTGACTGTCACCGACAAATCTCACATGGCAAATTCTTTCAATCAATTTTTCTGCTACGTATGTATAGATGACGATGGTAGAAAACCGCACTTTACAGTCGATAACACCAATTCACCTATTAATAACATATGTATATCATGAAAAGGTGTTCTATCGCTAATACACTAAAATCTCGCAAGGAATTCCTGATATACCAAATACCTTCCTGTTCAGCTATGCAGAATGGTGCTCTAAGTACCTCACCCTTACCTTTAGAAAATGTTTGTCAGAAGCAGCACTTCCAAATTATTGGAAACACGCGACAATCACACCTATACCAAATGCAGAAAACAAATCACTTGAACGTCTTACCAACCAATTTCTTTCTTCTGCACCAGCGGAAAAATTATGGAACATATTGCCTTTAAACACACATCTACTATTCTCAAAAATGACATTTTAATAGATTCTCGGCAACACAGTTACCGCAAGGGTGTATCTATGGTCCCGCAGCTTCTTGAGGCAGTACATGACTTTGCCGCAGCTATAGACAAACAGAGCCAAATAGATATTATCTTTCTAGATCTCGAAAAAGCATTCGACTGTGGTTTCCACTAGAAATTATTGCTAAAATTGCAACCAATACTTCGAAATTACATATTACTTTCCTGGATAGCGGTGTATCTTTCTTTCAGGCGCCAATGTGTGTCAATTGAAGGCGTATGTTATAGCTCCGGGTTGGTGCGGTCGGACGTTCCGCAGGGTTCTGTCCTTGGGCCTCTCTTATTTTTAATATTCATTAATAATATTGTGACCGAAGTGCCCACGAAAATGAAACTCTTTTCAGATGACTGCACAATTTATCGAGAAATTAAAAATCCAGACGATCACACTCTACAAAATTCATCGTTAGCTAACATACAAAATTCGTGCAGCTAGTGGTAAATAACAATATAAAAAACAATAGCAATGAAAATAACACGCAAAAGGACAGCCCTGACTTTTCCATATTGTATTAATGGTCACCTGCTATCATATGTAAAAGTAAATAAATACTTAGGCGTAATTCTAACCAGCGATCTTACATGGAATGAGCATGTGCGTTACATTGAAAAAAAAAGGCTATGCAAAAACTCGGTTGTTTGAGAAGAACCCTTCGGCAGTCCACCTAAGAAATAAAACTTCTATCTTACAAGACTTTCATCAGGCCAGCACTTGAATAGGCTTCGGTTGCACGGGATCCTTATACTAAGAATAGCATTAGGAAACTCGAAAATGCAAAAAAAAAAAAAAAAAAAAATATCAGCCAGATTTCTATATATTTCATACAGTTGGCACACTTCGGCAACCGCTCTCGTACAAAAATTGAATTACAACCTTTATAGTTGCGCTGCTTTCACGAACGACTCAAGTATATGCATCTTCTGTGCCGTAATAAACTGGGAATATAAACAATAGCCTATATATCGAACCTGTTATTCGGCGGATTACCCGCGGAAATGATTCCAAAGACACTGAAAGAATATACTTGTAAAACGAACGCTTTTAAGAATACCTTCTTTCCTAGGACAGTCAGCCAGTGGAACGCGCTTCCTGCTGATACTGTGGAATGCCCAACTGTCGAGAGTCTTTTATCAAAATTCAGACACCGTCTTTAAACTGCTCGTGTGAGGCGTCTAGCGTGTTTAGTCCCTGTGGTTAATATGTCTGATTTTCTTATGTTCACGGGTTGTTAGACTGCTTCTCTTTTTCATTCTACTATGTATATTTACTTGATTAACGTATTGTTAAGTTTGTTCTTTTTTCCGTTATGCATGTTTACTTTTTTGCTATGTACTGCCCACTCCTCCTTAAGGCCTCCTGTGAAGGCTGGCAGTAATTCCGATATATACATACATATATATATATATATATATATATATATATATATATATATATAAATATATATATATTATCTGGAGGTCGTTTTGGTTCGCTGCCCTGAATTGTGGCCAGCGGGTACGGGTATCGTATGTGGAAAGAAAGAGGAAGGAGCACGAACAAAGTACACCGCGTATGCTAGCGATAAAGCGAGTACCAGGCGCGTTTAATCAAATATTTCACGTACGCTTGTAAGCCTCAGCAACGTGAACAGCTCAAATGCCAAATCCAGAAACAAAGGAGAGCGCTAGCATTCTTGTTTCTTTTTTGTTTTATACTTTTTAAACGCTGTGATTTCAGGAATATGCCTGCTGTCTGTTGTGAAAAGTAAATGTCACTCTTTATAGCGCGCATTACAACGAGTGCGCGGCAACAAGGACGAAATATAAGCCGTCAGTTCAGTAATGTGGTTTGCTGGGCCAGTTGGTGCATGGTGACAGCATAGGGTTTTAACACATACCGCAAATCTCTGCTACGCATGCTGAGGAAAGCACGAACAATAACACAGATTGCAGTCAAAGGTCAACACACACACACAAAAAAAAAAAAAAACCTAGCTAAACCTCCTGCCGACAAGGGCCACAACACTTGGATTAGCGTGATAACATTAAATAATGAAGTTACTTATGAGTGAGATGAACAGAAGATGAAACTTGCGCATATATGCACACCTAAATCAGGACCAGCGCTGCCTTGTCCGTTCTTTAGGTTGTGATTGCGTGTGTACTTGCAGAAGCCCCTCATAAACCGTCAGTTCATGGGAAGGATTCCCGAAAGGTTCAGAGGTCTACAGCTTTAGCTCAGACTCAACATTGAATTCCGAATGCAAATAGATGTACGACGGAGAAATATTTTTGTGAGACACCTGTTGGACTGATATGAATGAAATGTGTTACATTTGAACTGTGTTACATTGAAATGTGTTACATTTGAACTGTGTTACATTGAAATGTGTTACATTTGAACATTTAAATTCTGGTATCTACAGCAATCAGAATATAGAGTTAAGACTTCAAATTTTTACGAAAATGTCCAAATATCAGTAAGTTAAAAAAGGGAGAAGTACAAATTTTACTAAATGGCAACTAAGCACCGGAAACACATATCGCAGTTCTGTAAGCTGTATCTTTTAGAGTACCTGAAGCGCCAAATTTGATTTAATTGTTTGCAACTTAACTGAATGTTGCAGTGTTTACGCGGCTTTTCAAAAGCCTTACTCCCCAATTATTATTATATATGAGAGCAACGTATTTAGGACCTTAATAAGTGGAGTTTACTGAACTGTTATATCGTTAGGTATACCTAACGATATAACAGTTCGATATGTGTTCGATAGGTATAGTAACGTTATAACAGTATATACAGGTACAGGTTCCTAATCCGTCTTTACCGCTGCCCTGTTTGCCACAAGAGTTTTTGAAGAAGAAAATAAACTTTATTAAAAATATTGGTCCAGCAATATTGTTTGTGGTGACCTCTGGTGGCGGCTCGAAGCCCTTGGACTCGGGCGGCATCTTCAGCTTTGCCGGAAGGCCCAAGTCTTCCAGCTCCGAAATTTTGAGAGCTACCTCTCAGCGGTGGCGACGCTGACGGCAAAGGTCCTCGGCTGTCCCCGCAGCCGGCGCAGCATCGGTAAGGAGCGAGCTCGAGGTTTCCTGCACTGTGGTAACGGCCCCGGTTAGGGACACGTCGCGAACGGTGGTGGTTTCAGTACCGTTGGCGCCGGCACATTCCCAGAGCTTGTGTCGCTGCGTTACTCTGTGTCCGTGCGCTTTACAGGCATCAGTCGGGTATTATCTTCGGTAACAGTGGTGAAAGACGGCCGTGCTAGGGTAGGCGTTTGTTTCCACTAAGCGTAAGGTTACGGCCTCGTTCCTCTTTAATTTATCGTACGGTGGCGGGATGGTTCATTCTATTTTTTTAGGATGCCGTCATGTGCTGAGCTAGCGGAAGATATAGCAACACTACGTGCGGAAATGGAATAAATCGCTCTTTGCGCGGTCGCTCTTTGCGCGGTCCTTAACTTGTTCTCAAGCTTCTTTGTCAGTCTCCAAATCTCTGCTCCACATGTCAGCACTGGTAAACTGTACTGATTGTACACCTTCCTTTTCAATGATAATGGTAAGCTTCCAGTAAGGAGCTGACAATGTCTGCCGTATGCGATCGAACCCATTTTTATTCTTCAATGAATTTCCTTCTCATGGTCGGGGTTCCCTGTGATTAATTGACCTATGTAAACGTGCTCCTTCACAGACTCAAACGCTTACTGACGATCTTGAACTTTTGTTCCCTTGCCCGGCTATTCATCATTATCTTTGTCTTCTCCATACTAATCTTCAACCCCACTCTCACACTTTCTCTGTTAAGGTCCTCAATCATTTGTTGTATTTCGTCTGCATTGTTGCTGAATAGAACAATGTCATCGGCAAACCGAAGGTTGCTGAGATATTCGCCGTTGATCCTTACTCATAAGCCTTCCAAGTTTAATAGCTTCAATATTTCTTCCAAGCACGCAGTGCATAGCATTGGGGAGTGTGTGTCTCCCTGACTGACCCTTTTCTTTGTAGGTATGTTCCTGCTTTTCTCGTGTAGAGTTAAGGTATCTGTGGAAAACTGCAGATATTCTCCAAGGTATTTACGTGTGCAGTCTGTACTTCTTGATTACGTAATGCCTCTATGACCGCTAGTATCTCGACTAAATCAAATGCATTTTCGTAGTCTATGAAAGCCATATAGAGAGGCTTAGTGTACTCTGCGGATTTCTCGATAAACGAATTGATGACATGGATGTGATCCGTTGGGGAGTATCCCTTCCTGAAGCCAGCCTGTTCCCTTGGTTGACTAAAGTCCAGTGTTGCCCTTATTCTACTGGAGATTATTTTGGTAAATATTTTATATAATACTGGGAGTAAGCTAATGGGCTTATAATTTTTCAATTCTTGAACGTCTCCCTTTTTTGTGGATCAGTATAATGTCTGCATTCTTCCAGTTTTCTGGGACCCTTGCAGTCGATAGACACTTCATATAAAGAGCCACCAGTTTTAGAAGCATTACGTCTCCTCCATCTTTGATTAAATAGACTGTTATTCCATCTCGTCCTGTCGCTCTTCCTCGTTTCATAAATAGCGATGATGCTCTTGTGATCTCATGGCTTGTTATAGGAGGAGTTTCTGTATCCTGTTCATTACTATATCTAATTGAGCTATCCTGACTCTTCTGGGTATTGTACAGGTCACTATAGAATTCTTCCGCTGCTTTTATTAAATCTTCGAGATTGCTGTTGATATTACCCTGCTTACCTTAAAGTGCATACATATTGGTTTGTCCTATGCGAAATTTCTTTCTCATTGATTTCAGGCTGCGTCCCTTTTTTACGGCTTCTTCAGTGTTTCTCATGTTATAGTTTCGAATATGTTACTCCCGCCTTTTTGATCGCTTCTTACAGTTCCGCAAATTCTTTCTTATCTCTAGAGTTGGACACTTTCATTCTTTGTCGTTCATTTATTAGGGCCTTTGTTACTTCGGAGAGCTTGCCAACTGGCTGCCGTGGTGCGTTGCCTCCCACTTCTATTGCTGCTCTGTAGCCAGCCTAGTAATGGTTTCATTCATTACCTCTATCTCGTCTTCATCTCTCTGTTCTAAGGCTGCATATTTGTTTGGAAGTGCCAGCCTGAATTCATCTGCTTTTACCCATACTGCCTCTACCCATACTGCCCACAAGGTTACAATCAGGCCATGTGGGCGCAGCTCGAGAAATTTTGACAAATAGCGGCGAAGTAATGGCATACACACACAAAAAGAAAACAGGTGTAGATGCCTAAATAATTATTGTTTCTTTTTTGTTCGATTTAATCATGCATAATCCGCGGGTACAGGTAATTTCAGATGGGGAGCATATGCGGTTTTCATGACGTCTCGTTACGAACAAGGGGATTCTGGGGCGAGGGAGGGGGCATCTTCGAGCAATCGTGGAGTGCTGATTGCAAAAATAGAATAGAAGCATGTTAACGCGAGAGCGCTTAGGGTCCCGTATTGCGGTAAATCCGACGTCGACTCCCGCGTGAAGTGTGGACTCTGTTTTCGCTCAGAATCATTCCAAACCACGCATGCACAACCCCTCTTCTATCCCCACAGTTGCCCACACTTTGTCTTTCATTCTTTGCAGTGTTATACTTGGAAAATTGGAGAATGACAGCCCACAAGCTAATGTCATAAAATATAGAACACTGACAGCACATACATATTATGTTTGATCTTATCAGAATGAAATATTAAAATTTCGAAACAATAACAGAAGATCGGCCCCTGCAAGAAGCCCCGTTTCTAACAGAAAACTCGCTCTTCGTGCAAAAGCGTTCGCCGCCAGCGTTTCTCGGTAAGCATTACGGTTACATAAGCAGCAGTTACCGGGAAGCGTGAAAAGCACTCAGGGATCTCTGAATGCTATATCGTTCCACTCCTAAAGGCGACGTTTGAGCGTCCTCCAAATTTTTGGAACAGGTTTACGTTATAGCGCCCCTGGTTAATCTCTTTGTTCATGGCAACACAGCTGACGCCATCTTGGGCAGATCGGATCGCTGAGCCCGACTTTCTCTATGCTGTTGCGCACTTAGTCACTTTCGTTCCACGCGCAGTACGATCTAGCCGATGTTGACTGTCAAACACCTGTGTAAAAGCCAATGCAGCGGTTTTATATTTAGCAGAAATTCGCTCTGCGAAGGTCGCTGCTTGCGGTCTGGAAATTGCGACGAAAACCCGCAAGGCACCCCGATCAACCTTAAAAGCGTGTACAATCAATGCTTTTCTACGACAAAAAATGCGCACCCTGCTCCGAATGCTACATGAAAAAGTTAATGACGTAAAGAAGGCAAACTTCAAGCTGTCCCGCTATTGTTAGCCTACGATGCAGCGAGAGCGCACATTTTAAAGCGTATAGAAATAATGAGCTGGGAGACCCTAGCACGGCTGCTGGATGAAAAAAATAAAAAAGGTGCTGCCTGCAACATCAGGCACGCTGCAATGGGAGCGAATGTCTCAGCTGCTGTTGCATTGTCGGCCGCTTGGCTGGGCCGGACGCCGCTGGCTGTCGAGGACGGGACGCGTCGGCTTCCACGGCTTTCGAAGCCCGTTCCTCCCAGATTTTAACGCGACAGCGTTAAAGGGAAGCTGAAGGGGTTTTCAATTTCCATGAATTGCTGGGGTTGGGAAGAACAGACCTATTCATTTACGGTTCTGAAGTTTTTTTCTTTGTTTTGTTAATATAAGGGGCAGAAATAGCTTTCTAAACCCCCGCCCCCCCCCCCCCCCCCGCGGACACGCCCCCGTCACTTCCCGGAGCGCCGGGTGAGGTGGTTGCCAGAGGAGAGAACCGGCGAGAGTGACGTCATTCGCGGGGACCGTACTGCCGAACCGGCGTGCTGGCATGTGCTGGCATGTTTCTTCCCGTCCTGCGCTTTACTAAACGACGCTACGAGAGATATGCGCCGCTGACGTTTGTTTTCTTTTGCGATTTTCGTGAACTGTACTTCCTTTCAGTGCTGCGTGAGTGCCTACAGCCAAGGCCGCCTAACCTGCCCTCGTTCTGTGCACATTCGGCTGTGCGAACACAGGTGGCCGCGACGATGTGGTGTTTCACATGTTCCCGAAGGACAAGAGAGAGAGATAAGAATACAGGAAGGCAGGGATGTTAACCAGTCAATAGTCTGGTTGGCTACCCTACACTGGGGGAAGGGAGAAGGGGAAGAGAAAGAAGGGAGAGAGAAGGTGTAGGTACGTGTACGGATAGCCCTTCAGTTAAAGTCGCTCGAGCAAACCAGAAGTTCTGAGAAAACACAAAAGTGCCTTCACTGCCTTCTGAGCTGATGATCGGTCGGGACGGTGCTCTAATATTGTCTGTTCACTCAGAGGACGATCGTCTAGTTTCCTCAATGTGTCGGACAAATACTGTCTTTGTGCTCGAAATTGAGGACAATGGCACAATAAGTGTTCAATGTTCTTCTCGCATGCGCAAACATCACATGCAGGACTATCAGCCATTCCAATTAGTGCTGAGTAGGCATTTGTGAAGGCCACTCCAAGCAATAACCGACACAGAAGAGACGCTTCACGCCGGTGCACACCGGCTGGAGGTCTGAGTTGAAGTGACGGGTTTAGTCGGTGCAGTCTTGTGCGCCTTGTATGTACGGTATTCCACTCTGCTAAGGAGATAGTGCTTGCCAGAATGCCAAGTTGTCTCGCGGCGTCGGTCCTTGAGAGCGGAATGGGGACGCAGCGGTCTTCTTGGTTTGACGTCCGAGCTGCCTTATCGGCGTCATCATTACCAATGATACCGCAATGACCTGGTATCCACTGAAAAGAGATATCATGGCCTTTTTCTCTTAAGTGATGGACAAGTTCCGCGATTTCGCACGTGAGCTGATCGTGAGTTCCATGTCGGAGAAATGAATGCACACATTGCAAGGCCGGCCTTGAATCGCAGAAGACTGCCCATTTTCTAGGACTTTCAGTATTTATCACTTGAAGCGCGTCGCGGAGAGCCGCGAGCTCTGCAGCTGTAGACGTAGTGACATGGGAAGTCCTGAACCGCTTGGTTATTCCCATTGCTGGTATAACTACAGCGCCGCCGGAACTGGTTGATGTAGTTGATCCATCAGTGTAGACGTGTGTGCAGTCGCTGTATTTCTCGTACAAGAGAAGTAAAGTTAGTTGCTTCAGCGCTGATGATGGCAAGTCCGACGTTTTCTGAAGTCCTGGGACTGTAAGGTTCACTTGAGTACGGCGCATGCACCATGGAGGAATAGAAGGCATTGCCGCAGGTGTGTAACCTGACCTGAAAGAGGCACGGTGCGCGAAGACAGTCGCACTGAATGTCGTGTGGGGCCTATCTACTGGGAGACTTGCTAGGTGGTGGGTAGGGGTCCGGGCGAAGTGTCTTATGTGCACACGCATTGTTTCAATGCTAATGTGCGTTCTAATAGTGAAATCTTGAGCGACTGCAATAACTTCAGTCGTTGACGCACTCCGCGGTAGACCGAGACATATCTTGAGTGCTTGGGCTTGGATGCTTTGGATTGTGTTCAGGTTAGTTCTGCAGGTGTTGGACATGACCGGTAGGCTGTACCGCAGGAATCCAATAAAGAGGACCCTGTACAGTTGCAGCATAGAGTGTATTGGCACTCCCCAGGTCTTTCCTGCAAGGAACCTAAACATATGGCAAATTCCTGTCAGGCGTTTTTTGTCAAGGACCACCCCCAAAAATCTGTGACTCGTGCTGTACGAGATCATGTGTCTGTCGACGGATATCACGTATGGTGACATTGATTTCCTGGTAAATGCCACCGCTGCGCACTTCTCGTATGATATACGAAGTCCTTGTTCTCTAAGGTAGGATGATGTTAAAGTAGCTGACTTTTGAAGCCGCGCGCGAAGCTGCAGTCGCGTCACAGCCGACGTCCAAATGCAAATGTCGTCGGCATAGATGGAGAGCCTAACGGTGCCTGGCAGGATGTCGGTGAGTCCAATGAGTGTTAGACTGAAGAGCGTTGGGCTGAGTACTCCGCCCTGAGGCACCCCACGGTTACTGTAATGCTGGGAGGTCGGGCCATCCTCGGTAAGTACGAAAAAGGATCTCTTATGTAGATAGCTACTTATCCAAAAATATACTTTGCCGCCAAGTCCTACCGCCTCTAACGCGTTGAAAATCGCTTCGTGCGTTACGTTATCGTACGCTCCTTTAACATCCAGAAACAGAGCAGCAGATAATCTTTTGCAGGACTTCTGGTGCTCGACGTACGTCACCAAGTCGATAACGTTGTCTATGGAAGAACGGCCACACCTGAAACCGGTCACTGCATCTGGATATACCTGGTAATGTCCGAGGTACCATTCTAGCCGTGCTAGAACTATCCTCTCCATTAGTTTTCCGATGCAACTGGCAAGCGCAATTGGTCGGTATGATGCAATGTCTACAGGCGACTTGCCAGGCTTGAGCAGTAGAATTAGGCGACTGGTCTTCCATTCTTGGGGAACCGTACCTGTCTGCCAGGAGCTGTTGAACAGGAGCAGGAGCACTTTTCGAGCCTCATCGCCAAGATTACACAGGGCACGGTAGGTTATACCGTCGGGTCCTGGTGAAGATGAACGCTTGCACAAGGCCAGTGCAGCTTCGAGCTCGTCCATGGAGAAAGGACTACCCATGCGGGAGTCGCGTGAAATTGGTGAGTGGCGGAGCGTCGATGTTTCAGCGCAACTACTTTCGCCAGCAATCCTCCTGCAGAAAGCTTCCGCTACGTCAATCTCGCTGCATTGTTGGTGAAGGGCCAAAGACTTAAAAGGGTGGCGCTGCTGAGGGGTTCCACGGAGACCACGAACAGTTCTCCATATGTGAGACAATGGTTTTCGTGGATCCAAAGATTCGCAGAATGATTTCCATCTTTGTGATGCAAGTTTGTCCATGCGACGCTGAATTTTCTTTTGAGTTCTTCTGGCCAACCTCAAGTCATGTACAGACTTCGTGCGCCTGTATCTTCGCTCTGCCCGACGACGAATTGCACGAAGCTTCTCTAGCTCAATGTCGTATTCGGTGCGTGTAGACGTTCTCAGAAGCGAATGTTTCGCAGCCTCTAGGGCACCTTTTATGATGTCCTCTAGGCTAGTGGACAAGTCATCACGACAGCCGTCTTCGACAATTGACTTGAACATTGGCCAGTCTATACATTGTGTGACGGCGGCTAACCTGGAGTCCGTCAACCCTTCAACCCTAAGATAAGTGGGTAGGTGGTCACTTCCCCGCGTTTCAATATCCGGAAACCACCTGACCTTTCTAGTGAAGGAGCGTGAAACAAAGGTCAGGTCCAGGCAGCTACAGTAGGCAGTTCCACGTAGAAAGGTGGGGCTTCCATCATTTAACAAGCACAGTTCTTGTTTGGAGGCAAATGACACTAATCTTCTGCCTCTCGAGTTTATCTTAGAACTTCCCCAGAGATGGTGGTGGGCATTAAAATCTCCAGTAATCACCAAAGGCTGCGGAGTCGCTGTGGTGATTTACCGTAATCTCTCGCAGTCCAACCGACTTGAGGGCGATATGTAGGCTCCAATTAATGTGAAAGTGAGCTTGCCTTTCTTCACTGTCAGATAGACGTATTGGTTTTCTTGGTCTGGCGACACTGGGTGATGGACATACGTAAGATCACGTCGCATGAATACGATGATCTTGCTGCATTCTCCGTGGGTGGCGGACATGAAACACTCATACCCGGACAGTCTGATGTTATCTGATAGGGGCTCGCAGATGACGATGACCGGGAACTTATTTGTGAACACAAACTGTCGAAAGTCCGACATGCGTGACTTCAGTCCTCTGGCGTTCCACTGAAATATCGACGCGTTTCGGACTTCGTCACGAAACGACGGCTTCTGGAGAGCCATGATTTTAACCAAGAGCTGCAAGTACTGGACTCAAAGTGTCCAACACCTGTAGTGCGCTTTGCGCAGACGAAGACTTCATGTTGGTAAGTATAACGCGAATGGCACTCATGAGCGACCGCAGAATGTTGATGACCTGGAGATCATCAGCCAGCGTCGCTTCAACAGTCGCAGAAGGCGTTGCAGTCGGTGCGTTTTGAGGTAACTTAGCAGGGAGTCGTGCCCTCGGTAGCTCAGGCCATTCTTCAGGGCGGGCGAGCCTCTCCTCTTTGTTCGCTTTCCTTGTATCTGTCTTGGTGGCGCAGTGTGGAGATGCGGCAGCCCTTCTGACTGTAGCTGGCGTGTACCTATCTGCAGTTGCGGAATTTCTTGAACGTTTTCGGTGTCGATGCCGACGTCGGCGAACAGCGGTAGCAGCCTCTCGATGCGTTGAATTGTCCCGCACCATGCGTTTTAGAATCGTGAATTCCTTCCGCATCCGCGGGCAATCCTTTGATGAGGCCTTGTGAGGACCACTGCAGTTAGGGCACTTTAGAACATGTGCGCTGCAGGCGTCTTCTGAATGGGACTCGGAGCACCGCGGGCACACTACGCTGTTCACGCAGACACCCTTCACGTGGCCAATCTTGCAACACTTGAAACACTGGAGGGGCGTCGGTACGAATGGTCGTACTGGATGGCGGACATGTCCTACTTTGACGTGGGAAGGAAGGCTGTCTGCTTCAAACAAAATCTTCACACAGCGTGTGTTTCCCAATCTGGAAATCCTTGTAATGAAATTGCCTTCTGTCGTTGGCTTTATCAGCGTTGGCAAGTCGTCATTAGGAATGGCAACGTCGACGTCATAAATGACGCCCGCAGTACCATCGCCGCCTGTAGGGATCATTGATCGCACCTTTACCTTGTCGATATCAGTTATATTACGTAGGTGTTGTAGGGCACTGCGATGTAGCACATCAACTGCCAGGACATTTTTCCGCGAGTTTATTCGCACGTCTTTAATCTCATTTAGTGCGATTCTCTCGAGTAACGAAGAGAGGACCTGCCTGTTGAGGAGCCGCAAATTGGTCGCTGGGTCTACGGGCATAAAGAGCACAGTGTGCGGCCAGCGCAGCGGTGCACTCTTCACGGTAGAAGCACTTGGCGACGAAGATGCCTGCAGTAGTCTTCTTTTCGCTGATCTACTCATCACGACCTGGAAGTCATCGTCCGATGAGTCGTAGCTGTCCGAACATATCTCAGTGGCCTCGCTGTCTGTATCGCTTGACGCACTTCCACGTTTTCTGGACGCTAGCCGACCTGACGGCTGCACATCAGGAAAGTCCTCGGAGAATTCTTCATCCATTGCCACAAGGAGGGAGCGGCAGCTCCCAGAAATGCAGGGAAACAAAGCGAAAAAGCGGAGACAAAAGCACAAGCGTTCTATCAAAGAATCACTTCGTCTTCTTTCCCTCCCCGAAGGACAAGAAACTTGCAGCGCAGTGGGTCCGTGCGGTGAGGAGACATAATTTGGTGCCGACGAAATCAACTGTGCTGTGCTCGGAGCATTTCCGCGACAGTGGTTATCATCGGAGCTTGACAACGATGCCGGCAATCGGTATTCCAATTAAATGGGCGCGACTGAAGCCCAGCGTTGTTCCGTCTATATTCTCCCACAAGACAAACACCTCGCCACCTCCAAGAGCGGCGTTCGCCAAGAGGAGAAAGGGTGAGGTAAGGGTTTAATGTGCACACGGACAATGTTTTAAACAGATGATCACCTGAGTGTCGAACAAACGGCCTTTCAGCGGCCTTTGACGAAGCGAGGTGGAGGCACAGCCGGGAATATGCACATGCGTGCAAACAGCTTGCCGTTTTCATCCAGTTTTTCCCCTCCGCTGTGTCACGGAATACTGTAGTACGGCTGTTTGTTCGGCGCTGTTTTGATACGGTGAAATAACCGACCGGGGGTACGCTTGTGCATTACGTGATATTTGCTATTCGTCCTACCCCGCGGTGCCCGCAGGTTTAGCTGTTCAGCATTCGTGTTCAAATCGCACGACATGAGGCGTTACGGTAATATTTTCATGCTCGCGACACAGTAGTTGAACTCGGCGTGTAAAAACTTCGTTTCGTAGATTTCGCACTCACAGCTTGCTACCAGCAGCGAAATGCCGCAAAAACAAGCGTCGGCACAGCCGCGCCCGTGGCAAGGCGAACGGGCTCAAATAATGAAGTAACGTTGTGAGGTATTGAACTTGTCAGCGTTCGACGTCGTCTAGCCCAATGCAGGCATCGCTGCTGCACAAAAAATGTTTTCTTGCCTTTGTACCTAGAGAACCAGCTATGTATCAGGCATGAGAAAATTATTATTTGAAAGTTTTTATATTACATTACTCATTACTTTCTTATTACAATCATCGATTCGAATAACATTACCGATTACCGCTTTCAAAAATGGTATTACTTTACGATTGCATCCAAAAAAGTTTTCATGCATACAAGAAGCAAAAAGCGAAGTTGAAAGGGACGCCAACCTTTCTTCAAGGTAACATACACTTGCCAACGTTTCATGCCCTCCCCCCCATGTTCCTTTACGACACCTCACTACACCTCACGACACCTCACGACACTACCAACGTTCTGGCACCGTACACAAGTTACTGGTGCATATTTACCGCAATTAATAAATTACTTCAGCCATGAAATTACACACACGAAATAATTCACATTACTAAATCATTAGACAACTAATCCATTACATAAATTACTGAAAAAGTATTTTAATTACTGGGAGTAATCCAACTCTTGTCATGTTTGCTGATATGCATGATATGCTGAAATTCATGACATCCATGCCTTGCACTCTTTCAGGTTCTAGCAGAGCACCTAGAGAACCGAGCCCCTGATGAACGTGTTCCACTACCATCACCAATCGAAGAGTTTCAAGCAGCCAGTGTGACACAGGCAGATAATGTTGAAGAACTTGAAGTAGCCAAACGCGGCACTTATGTTCGCGATCGTGTATCAACACGCAAAATACCACGGGACTTTAGACAAGCAGCGGCAAGGTGCTTGACATCGCGTAATTGCACCCGTGTTTACAATATAATGAGAAGTTAGTGCTTCGGCATTCTTCCAGCAGCAAGTTCCCAGTGACACTTTAGCGCATTTTTTCTCCCGTCATTGGAACGTGCAGCTCCATGAAAAAAGAAGAAAACATACATACCAGCTAAGATTTCCAACGCGCGAGAAGGTGCACACATCGCTCTCGCTGTTGGCACACTCAACATCGTCGTTGCCGCCATCGTTTTCCGTATCGGCTGTCGGTTCGAACATGTACGGCGAAAACACAAGCTGTCCGAGACAGAGAGAACGTTCCATAATGCTTACAACTCAGCCATAGAATATAGAACAACTTTGACTCAGCTATGAAGCCAGAACAGAACAGCGTGCTACGCTCTGAAACGGCGGCGCCGACCGGCGACTGCCGCGAATGACGTCACAGCGGCCCCGACCAATCACGGGCAACAGCGGCGTTCACGCGATGTCCTGAGGCGCTGGTGCGCGTTTTCTTGGAAAAACAGCCGCTTGCGTTTGTTTCCGCCCTTTTTGAACCAGATATTCGTGTTCAGGGGACTCAAAACTGTAGAATGCCGCAGAGAACTCATTTTTTTCGAAAAGTGTTTCAGCTTCCCTTTAGGAGCTCGTGTCGCAGAAAAGCCGGTGTCGTCGGCGTTGGTGGCGTTAGCCGCGAGCGAAAAATGGCAGAAGGCAATTCATAAATAAAAACAACTTTCAAGATGGGCTAGGTGGTAATCGAACCAGGGCCTCCGGAGTGTGAGACAGAGACGCTAACACTCAGCCATGAGTTCGGTGTTTCAAAGCGGGACAAAAACGCCTCTAGTGAATGCGGTGTTGCCTTAGAAACGTGCCGTAGAAAGTTATACTGCGGTGTATATCGGTAATTATGAGCATGTAAATTACAGAAGTCGCAATTACACGCGTAGCGAAGTACGTTTCCGCTGAATTGATTCTGTGCTTGGCGCGCACGCAGAGCCCTCTTGCGGGAAACACAGAAGACCCCCCTCCTCGCAATGTACGGCGATGCCCTGACAGATGGCGCGCCACTCGCCCACGCGCCGCAGCTCCTCTTTCCGCTCACAGCGCGATTTTCTACCCCAATTCCAAACAACAATCACCGACTGGCGGAGCTGTGGCGGCGGACGACAGCGTTTTCGATGTACGCGGCAGGCCTCACCATTTCAACGCCAGAGCGTTAAGGGCACCCCTGTCGCAGAAAATCCGGTGTCGGCTTGTCTAGAGAAATTTTATTTCAACAAGGGACGATACGAACGCGGAGCCCCAATCACGGCACAATTCCACCAGGGCGATAACATATACAACGTACGAAGCATTGTATATTAATGGCACGTTTTGAAAGTGTCACACTCCCTAACATATAACTAAATCGACCCACAGAAACGCGCAGCTACACATGAACTATTTGTGACATTAAACAAAATGATGCTCAGTATCTACAGTGTACACAACGGTTGCGTATTCCCGGGTCGGACGTCCGCCTTTGGACATCGTTTCGGCAAACAGATTTTCGAACCACGCCTACCAAACCACGCGGGTACTCAATGTGGCACAATGAAATAACTGAACTAATTGATTTTCTTAAGGTAAAATACGTAGAAAAATCATCAAGTACGACCTAAGCACAACCTACCCAATTGATAACGTCAGATTGTAGCGTGAATAAACGAAAAAACATGATTCTGTTACGCGGAAACTCAAACACAAACCCCTTTTAACGCGATAGCGTTTTCCCGCTGCCGTTTCAAGTCTGTCTTATTAGGAGCCGCGAGGCCTTCCAGGTTCCTTGCACACCTTCAAAAAAAGAACGACAAAGACGCCTCCGTGCATAGCATTAGCCGCCAGCGTTTTCCGGTAAAGATTACGATTACACAAGCTGCAGTTGCCGGGAAGCGTGAGAAACACTCCGGGGTCTTTGAATGCTATCGAGTTCCACTCTAACAGGCGAAGCTTAGGCGTCCTCCATTTTTTTTACCCAGTGGCCGTGACCCCAGCCTCTAATGGTACTTCCGTCAACAGATTAAAGATATAGTCAGCGTGTTCACAAGATAAACGTGAGAATTATCCACCCAGATAATAGAGCAAAGTCTTAAGCACAATTCTAAATAATCTAAGCAGCTGGAAAAAAAAATCGTGCGAACTTGTGCACAACACTGCTACTTCAAATTACAACAGCAATGATCAGCTGTGAACGCCATTTACGTATTGTAGCGGGTGGTCCTGCGGTTCCTGCTTCAATAGACAAGTGTATAAATCACAAAAGAAGGCCATGGTTCGACTTGCACAAAAAACAGGCAACCGTGGGACAATGATCAATTCGCATAGATCAGGCAAAATTCTTCTTTTTAGTTTGGAGCCTTGTGAAATACGTGTTAAACCTCCCTGATACCCGAAGGCAGCTAAGACCCAAAATAAATTTTCAAGTGGTTTCTTATTGCCTAGTGGTGTGTTACGACCATTCAAAAACTCATTTTATGGTCAAATACCATGATTAGATGCTGAACGCAGCATCTCTATTTAAGTGTGGAAAGTAAGTACCTCCAAATGTTCGTTTCTTTTATTTGCCTAAATATACATATAAAGACGTAAGATACCGTTGTAGGTTAGCACACTTATGCTACACCATAAATTTTCCGGTCAGCTCACAATATTTCTGTCGCAGTCCAATGGTTTATTCATGCGAATAGCAATATTCTTAGTGAATCTTTCCACCACATCGGGGTTATCTATCTGGTTTCTTTAGGCCACTTTTAAATGAAAAAAAAAATACTTAAAATGTTTCTGACGTTGGACGGAGTCGAAGCCTCGAGCCATGGATTCCTCAAGCACAACAATCGAATGTCTTAGCGTTGGGAATTTCTAAAACAGATAACGCGCATCAGCTGCAGATGCAGAAAGAAGCCAATTCTGACACTGCTTGTGGTATTCGGATGGAAGTAGACCCCTAGTCCAAGTAGCGGCAGATGTGATCTGCCCTTGTCCATAGACTCTTAGGAGAAACCTTAAATGCCAGAAATAATCGGTGGGGAGAGCATGCGGGTGCATTATGGCACGGACGTCCCGGCAGAGGAGATGGTTTTTGGACAATGGGAAATGAGATGGGGATAAGAAAGAAAGGAAATAGTTATTTATGCGAATAATTATCGTACTTTTCAACGTCCCCTTCTCGCGAATTAGTGCCCGCGCCTGCCCGAGGCATTAGGGCTTCGAAACACTCGTGGTTCGTCCTACTTGTCGTACGTAAAGCACGATATAAAGAAATTTGTCTCCTACCTGCCGGTCTAAGTCGAAGCTGTACATTAATAAAGAGCCGTCAGTTCTGCCTCGTTAGGTAACTTTAACACTAACGCTCAGAAAGACTGGGCGGTAATTATTTCGGGAAACGTTACACCCGACTACTCTCTTAAATTGAGCTTATTCTATTTCTCTTAATTCCGTGTTTTAGTTTTCATTTTCTGACAGTTTGCGAAAATATTAGTACAAAGGAGCAATAGCTACCCGTTAGGGCAAGTAATAAATGAAATATGCGCAAAATACTACATGTTGGGACAGCAGTCTGTGGGCGTGTTAATAAGAACGGCATTATAAAAATAGAATCATCGAATCGTTGCTGTATGCACGGTGAACCCAGTGTTCTGTTCAGTTATGTCTCAGATGCCATGGAGAAAAAAAAATGGCACCTCCACCACACCATTTCTCTGTGTGCTACTGTGTAATATAAATGAACTGGTTATAGAACTTATACAGCAGAAAACATGCTAACTGTTAAATCAATAGTAAAAAGATAACGTCCATTAAAGAGATAACGCTGCAACGGACGGTCGATTGACCGTAGTCTATGCCTCTGGCGTGATTATGTATACATTTTTAGAGCGCTTATATCGGTTCGGCTAGTTCTGCTTGAGCTTTATGTACGCGTCACCTTTAGGCGTTGAATTTGCGCAGTTTCGCAACGGCGCGTGACAATCAGGCGAAGTGGGTGCAGCTCGAAAAATTTTTACCAATAGCGGAGGAGTATTGGCGCAAAAAAAAGAAAAAGCTCTGTCTGAAATAATTATTGTTCTTTTGTTTCATTTCTTCATGCATAATGCGTAGGTGCACCTCATTTCTCATGGAGAGCTTTCGCGGCTTTGGTGACATCTCGTTACACACAAGGGAACTGTGGAGAGAGAGGGGGGAACATTTTCGATCAATCGTGGAGTGCTGATTGCATAAATGGAATAGAAGCATTTTAACGCGTCAGCGTTAAGGGCCCCGCGTTGAGGTAAATCCGGCGTCGGCGTCCGGCGTCTAGCGTAGCCTGTCTTTCCGCGAAAAATCACTCCGAACGACGCATACCCAACCACTCTTCTGCCAGCAAAGTTGCTCACACTTTTGTCTTTCATTCTTTGCAGCGTTATACCCGGAAAATTGGAGAATGACAGCCCACAAGCTAATGTCATAAAATATAGAACACTGACAGCACATACATATTATGTTTGATCTTATAAGAATAAAATATTAAAATTTCGAAACAATAACAGAAGATCGCCCCTACAAGAAGCCCGGTTTCTAACAGAAAACTCGCTCTTCGTGCAAAAGCGTTCGCCGCCAGCGTTTCTCGGTAAGCATTACGGTTACATAAGCAGCAGTTACCGGGAAGCTTGAAAAGCACTCGGGGATCTCTGAATGCTATCGGGTTCCACTCTCAAAGGCTAAGCTTACGCGTCCTGACCTTAGCCTCTAATGGCACTTCCGTCAACAGAGGAAATATAGTCAGTGTGTTCAGAAGAGAAGCGTGAGAATTATGCAGCCATTTAATAAAGCAAAGCCTTAAGAGGAAGCTCTGGCTCAGTCCCAGCTCCGACGCGGTCTATTGAAATATATGTAAGCGCATAAACATTTTTCTGAAATAAACCCTGGACCAATCTTAATGAAATTTCTTGCATTTGAGAGGGAAAGGTAGACTCTAGTGACTGTTGGAAGCAGAATTTCTATTTGGGCCTTGAATATTGTTAAGAGAATTTTGAAAAATTCGGAAGTTCAAAAAAATAGAAGCACGAAGTTTACAAAATTATTATCTCAGCATCAAGAAAAGATATCGCGGTTCTGTAAATGGCACCCATTAAGTAATTCAAAACGGACAAATTAAATTTGTCAATTTATACCTTACGTGAATTCGCTACGTTGTGCACATGGGTTCTACTAAAGTTTCATTTCCATATTACTGAATTTTTTAAAAATTTATGTGTAACACATTAATTTTGTCCGCCTTAGATGTGCTATTAGATGCAATTCACATAATTGTGATATTATATTTCATTGCTGAGTTACAGAGTTGTAAACTTCATAGTTTCATATTTTGCAAATTTGCTATATTTGCCTACTTTTAATAAAGAATTGACGACCTAAATAGAAAATTCGAAACAAACAGCCACAAAATTTTAAACTTTTCTTTTAAGTGCAACAAACGTCCTCAAATTCGGTGCACTGGTTGCCGAGAAAAACGAATTATCCTTTTACAGGTATTTAGTTAGGAGCACCCGAGCTAAACCTTCCTCTTAAGCACAATTCTAAAGTACTTAAGCATCTAGAAAAACATCGTGCCAACTTGTGCACAGCACTGCTACTTCAAATTACAGCAGCAACGATCATCTGTGAACGCCGTTTGCGTTTAGTAGCGAGCAGTTCCTGCTTCAATAGACAAGTGTATAAATCACACACAAAAAAAAGCCGTGGTTCGTCTTGCACAGAAAACAGCCAACCGTGGGACAATGATTAATTCGCCGAGTTCAGGCGAAATCCCTCTTTTTACATTGAAGTTTTCTGAAATACGTGTTATACCTTCCTCATTCCTGAAGGCAGCTCAGGCACAAAATCATTTTTCAACTGGTTCCTTATTATCTAGTGTTATGTTACAACCATTAGAAAACCCATTTTATGTTTAAATACCACAGCTAGATGCTCAACGCTACATATCTATTTAAGTGCAGAAATTACCTACCTCCTCATGTGTGTTTCCTTTTTTTTGCCTAAATACGCAGATGAACGCGTAAGATCCCGTGTTAGGTTGGCATGTTTATGCTACACCTTGAATTTTCATGTAAGCTTCGAATATTGCAAGCGCACTTCAATGGAGTTTTGATGCGAATAGCAATATTTTCAACCTATGCTTTCACCGCTTTGGGGTTATCGGTCTGACCTCTTTAGACCCCTTCCAAAGCAAATAATGCGCATCAGCAGCAGAGGCAGGAGGAAGCCCACTCGGACACATCTTGTGGTATTCGGATGGTAGTAGACCCTTGGTGCAAGTTACGGCAGGTGTAATCTACCCCTGTCTATAGACTCTCAAGAGAAACCTTAGATACAAGGAAGAATGCGTGGGGAGACCATGCGGGTGCACTACGGCATGGACGTCGCGGCGGAGGAGGCGTTTTTTTCGACAATGAAACAGCATTGGAGGATAAGAAGGAAAGGAAATATTATCGATCCGAATAATTATCGCACTTTTCATCGTCCCCTTCTCGCGAATTAATGTCCCCGCCTTCTTGAGACAATAGGGCTTCGAAACACTCCTGGTTCGTCCTACTTATCGTACGTAAAGCACGATATAAAGAAATTTGTCTCCTACCCGCCGGTCTAAGTCGAAGCTCTACATTAATAAAGAGCGCTCAGTTCTGCCTCGTCAGGTAACCTTAACACTAACGCTCGGAAAGCCTGGCGGTAATTATTTCGAGAAGCGCTACACTCGACCACTCTCCTAAATTGAGCTAAGTGTTCTATTTCTCTTAATTCTGTGCTTTAGTCTTCATTTTCTGACACTTGGCAAAGGTATTAGTTTATCTGGAGAGAGAGAAAAGGAGCGACAGGTACAAGTTAGGGCAAGTATATTAAGTGCAGTATGCGCACAATATTAGATCTTGGTATGGTAGCCTGCGGGCCTGTTAATACGTACGGCATTATAAAAATAAAATCATCCAATCGTTGCTGTATGCACGATGAACCCAGTGTTCTGTTTTGTTATAGCTAAGATGCTATGTAGAGACGGAGATAGTGAGTACCTCCACCACACCATTTCTCTCTGTGCTACTATATAACATAAATGAACTCGTTATAGGATTTATACAGCAGGAAACATACTAACTGTTAAATAAATAAATAGTAAAAAACTACTACGTTCATTAAAGAGATAACGTAACAACGGACAGTCGATTGACCATAGTCTATGCCTCTGGCGTGATTATGCATACATTTTTAGAGCGCTTATATCGGTGCAAGAGTCCCCTGCGTACTATATGGATGGTAGGTTTAAAACTCGTACAGCTTAGTTGAAGTTACGACCACAGTACAAAGTATAATGGGGCCACTTCACACATAAATGTGAAGGACTACACTGGACGTTTACTGAAATTTTGCTGGCAGCATCGTGTGCCGACTATCTCTCGTAAAATGTACAGATGTCCATAATTTCGTTCCACAGCATCGCAATAACGCACCGTCAAATGTACTGTAATTTTACGTAAAATACAAAGGCGTCTGTATTTTCATTCAACCGCACCACAACACGCCGTCCTATTTACAGGAATTCAACGTAAAATATATATCAATCTGGAAATTCATTCAGCGGCAGCGCCATAACAGGCCTTCATATTTATATCAATTGCAGCAAAAAAACACTGGCTTCCGTAATTTCACTGCACGGCACATTTACAGCAACTTTAGAAGTTCTATTAATTGCTGTACTTAGCTTTTTGTCAAAAAGCGAACCTGCTAAATTTATTATTCATAATTATGAATCTCCCGTTTACTCAAAAAGTGTCCTTTATTACTCTTGATGCAGACTTTTCTCGAACTACCAAGCAAAAGTAACTTTAGTGTTTGCTAAGTAAACATCTAATCTGAAAGAAGAAAACTTCAAAAGACGCTAAAAACGGTGGTTGTAAATAAAACCAAAGAATGACTGATATCGACCTGAGCGTAAATTAGGCTTTTTTAGAAGTACCTTAGAAGTCACAATAGCTCAAGAGTATGGGAATCAGTCTAAAAAGTTAAACAAGTCAAATCAGCAGAAAAAATAATGAAGTGTAATTGTCTAGAGCGAGGCTATGGTACGCCAGCAAACACCGATACTTTATTGGGAATCTGCATTTCACCATACATTTAGAACGATGTATAATGTGTAGCAATAGCCCAAAATGAAGTAGCACGAACACGCCTAATTGGTCTGGATTAGCAGTAATCTTACATTATTATTGCCCTACAATGTGCACAAGAAGAAAGTTACAGCAAGCGTGGTAGGCACGCCGTAGGCACAAATTGCAGTGAAAGCATGAACAAGCATCTTATTCCCGAATACTCACGACAGACGTCATGTGCATCAGTATAAATTCTGCCGACCTGAACTACTGTGTTAAATAAGTGAGAAGTTGGAATGTAATAAGTTTATTGCATGACACATGTTCTGGTACTGTAAGAAAGAAAGCCAGGCATTTGAGGCTAAAGTTTGAATAATGGTGAAGTCCATGCTCGCGGTTGGCAGGATGCTTGAGCTTTGGGGCAGAGAATGAACACCGAGTATCAGTTCTGGTGCATGAAAATGTTTGGCCAGTGCACCCTCACTAAGCCACAATTCAAGTTTGTTCCGACAGTAGAAGAAATATGTTTGATGCAGAAAAACAATCATACCAGAATGTCCCAATAGACTTCTATGATCCGATGCTAAAGGTTAAGCACGTTTCCTAAAACCAGGGGGTTCTTGTAATTGATTTTGCGCCAGGACTGCGGTCGAGCGCAGGGAGTGCTCTGTAAGGACTTAAAACCAATTGAAAAAAAAAAAACGATGAATTCAGCCGCATTTCTTAAATTTATGAAATAGGCTGCAATATTGTAAAATTCCAGTTATTTGATACCATGCCCGATAAAAGAGCGCAATCTGCATCAAGGGCACCACGCTTCATTGATAAAAAACAGACAGCTGATGGTATGAACAATGAACTGACCTCTTTGTTGATGAGCACTCTTACGCTGAAGCCTTGGTTAAGCAACAGTGAGGGACTTAATTTACTTCCCGTTGATATATTGAAGTTGAAGTTTCTGATAAGACGAACAAAATTACAAGTAGGCTTGAAGTGCAGAAATTTTCAATGCTATAGGTGTTTGCCACAATTTTCAAACGCGATCATACACAAACGCGATCATACACATTAACGCTAAACAACCGCATTCGTGAGCTTCGCTCCAGTAGATGAGAAAAACATGACAACCCGCCGTGGTTTATAAGTGGCTTTGGCGTTGCTATGCTAAGCAGGAGGACGCGGGATCAATACCGTAAGATTAATAATGACGCTAGTATTTCATCTCTTCAGAACAATTTAAACACACTGCATAACTGGACTATAAAATGGCACATGCAGCTTAACGTCAAGAAATGTAAATCGATGTGAGTATTCCGTACTAATGAAAGTTGTCCTGCCTATTTACTTGATAGCATTCCTTTAGAGAGCGCAAGAAACTACAAATAGCTGGGCGTTCGTATAGCCTATAACTCATTCTGGAAGTACCATATCGACTTTATAAGTAGCAAAGCTAATCGCACACTTGGATATCTTCGCAGAAACTTCTAGCTCCGACCATTATCAGTCAAACATTTGTTAAACGTGACGTATGTCCATCCACAGTTGGAGTATGCATCATCAGTATGGGTCCCAACTTCATCCCATATCAATTAACTGCCTTGAAAGTGTCCAGAATCGCTCCGCTCGGTTCATACTAGGTAATTACAATCGTACGGCGAGAGTAACACAAATGAAGACTACACTGAACCTACCTTCACTGTTAACCCGCACGAAACAATCACGCCTATGCTTATTTCATAAAATTTACTACCAGAATGCAGCGCTTCGGTCGGCATGGATTAATCCAGCACCATTCACCTCCTCACGTAGAGATCATACGCATAAGGTACATGTGCCTCGCTCTAACACACTAACACATTCGCAATCATTCTTGCCCAAAACATGGAACGACTGGAACCGTCTCCCAGCATTTATTGTTAGTATAAGTAGTCCTGTTCAAGTTAGAAATGCCTTAGTTAACCACATTTAAATCACGAAACTTGCGTTCAATATATCATGTGACTTTTCATTGCATAAATAATAATTAATTATGGGGTTTTAAGTGCCAAAACCACTTTCTGATTGTGAGGCACGCCGTAGCGGAGGACTCCGGAAATTTCGACCACCTGGGGTTCTTTAACGTGCACCTAAATCTAAGTACACGGGTGTTTTCGCATTTCGCCCCCATCGAAATGCGGCCGCCATGGCCGGGATTCGATCCCGCGACCTTGTGCTCAGCAGCCTAACACCATAGCCACTGAGTAACCACGGCGGGTCATTGTATAAATACTATATTTGCAACTTAATTATGTATATATTGACCTATCATTCCTAACTTGTGTATTGAAAAGTGTATCAAGAGATTTCTATGGTTAACTACCACTATTATTTTTTTGTTTATGATGTGTAAATTAGTGAGATAGCATAAGTTTTCATTGTTATTTATACTGTGCCTTTTCTATACGTCATTTTTACCTCCTTTATGCAGCCTCTCCCCTCTATAATGTATAGTTACTCTGAGGGTACTGTAAATAAACAAATCAATAAATAAATAAATAAATACCGGCCACTGCGGCGGCGTTTCAATCGGGGTGAAATGCAAAAAAAAAAAAAAAAACCCTTGTACTTAGGCTTATGTGTACGTTAAGTAACCCCAGGTGGTGAAAATTAATCCGGAGTCCCCCACTACGGCGTATCTCATAATTGCATCGTGGTTTCTGGACGTAAAACTCCATAATTATTTTTTTTTTCTAATATGACACGCCGCTGCATCATAAGCTACAATTCTGGGAGAGAAGAAAGAAGTGCAAAATCTATTTTTTTTACATTTACTATCTTTACCGTACTAACAAGCTACTCCCCAAGTGCCGGCAATCTGCAGCAAGTTCTCATAATATTCCCTCGCGTGATATAAACGAGAGATACAAGAAATCATGGATGCATGTTGCGAGATACGCACAGTGGTACACAAGGCGCGTAAACGGCGGCGAACACAGGTTGACGCACTTTAAAGGAAGTAAAAACACAAGCGCAACTCTGAATTCTTTCGCTATTCGGCACGAACAATCACAGCACAATTCCAGCACAGCACAGTGGTGGAACAGTCATTTCCCTTTATGGCGCAGGTCCTGACGCAGGCAAGAAGCCAATTTGGGGCAGCAAGAAGTACTTTAGGCCTAGGGTCCAACGCACGTGTGCTTACCATATACTACGCAAATTTTAACAGATACAGTCGATATGTTGTGGAGGCGGATTTGGGAGAGGCTCACCCTTCAGGCGCGGTCAGGAAAGGAGGCGATGCTCCTCCACACCGCGACGCACAGAAGGCGCTACGGCCAGCTTCATTGATGTGGCGCATAGGAGGCACCACATACAGATTGTCAACAAATGCGTGTTTTTTTTTTTTTTTTAACCCAGGATGCAACGCAGTGCAAAAGTCACGGCTTGTGGGCAAAGGATCACCGCAAGACCTACCGAGTACGCGCGCATGCACTCAACATGACATCGTGCAATATACTCATGTCTTGCCATGCACATTGGAGAGTTTTCCAATAGGAGCCGCAACAACGAAAAAAAAGAAGCGTCAGCGCCACTGCGCATGCGCGAGGCGCGAGCAGGGTTGTGCGCTTGCGCCGGCGACGCTATGTCACCGGAATAGCGGAGCGACCCAATTTCGACGGGAAAGTTTTGCTTCAACGAACATGGCCGTACTTATCAAAGTGCCAGCTCTCGCGGTGTACCACATTCGACCTCATTCGCTAGTTCGCAATGCTCGTAGACTGCCGCACCGCGCCGTGGTGGACACAAGCAAGGACACAGGCAGGATGAGCAGACGTCAAACGCGGTATGGCCACGTTCTCACGTGGCTAGTCTGGACTGTGCTCACCCCTGCCTTGCAGGCACAGGCCTTTGCTTACCTCTGTCGCTCATACGATGCATGGTCAAGAACAACAATACTAAGCAGATGCGCTGCGTTTCGCAGTGCATGAACCGAATTTCCCACAAGGAGATGTCTTCTTTGCGGCAAATACTACAGAGAAATAATGGGTGGTGAGGCTATGG
Organism: Dermacentor andersoni; assembly: GCF_023375885.2. NCBI lineage: Eukaryota > Metazoa > Arthropoda > Arachnida > Ixodida > Ixodidae > Dermacentor > Dermacentor andersoni. The sequence continues at coordinate 83,052,724 of NC_092819.1, forward strand.
ATAGGCAGGGTCGTGACACAACTGATGAAGAGGATTATGTGCTATTACAGAAAGTGGCAGCGGGCACTCCCTTTAAAAAGAATAAAAATGCAACTGAACAGAGAAAAGAGAATCGCGCGTATGGTCTATGTGAACACTTCGTATAGATTATTTTCTCTTAATTTCTTTTATTTTCGCCCACCTGTCGTAGGATTTTCAGCAGTCATATTAGGCAAATAAAATTTTTGTGCTAGGCTTATTACTCTTTCATGTGTTACTATAGGATCAACGCGTTCAAGCTTACGCGGCATAAAAAACGCTGCATAAATTAGGCAGACGTTCTTCTTCCTAGTATCCTTGCAAGAAGTCTAAGAAATATGTCAGGAGCACGCAGCAATATGTCTTCTATTAGTCACGTATATTTATTAATATTATTCACATCGCACGTGCATTGCAATACATTTGACCTGAGGGAAATGTGCAAAAATGAAGTGTGTGAGATATTGATAGTCCAGATATATAAGATTATTACGAATTAATTTCCTTACCTGCGCATATGATGTTAATAAAGCCGAGCGCATTTACGTGTTTCAAGAACTGCTTCATGCTTAAAAAAATGCCACAAATAGCTGGGAGATAAAATTACAGCTGCGAGATAAATTATAGCACATTACAGGTTAAAGGGGGAGGGCTTGTTCTCCCTCTTTTTTTATGTTGGAGTAATAAAGCATCAGGTAGGGCATCTGCTGGGGCAATTCCGCCCCTCCCTTTGAGCTTCTCCCGTGGCCCTGTTATGTACGCAAGTGGAACAATCGATATAACGCCATAGAAAATGCATTAGCATGGTTCAATCTATACTTGTTCAATTTTAATTACCCATATAATCGCAGTTCCGCTTCCATGTGGCTCAATATGCCACGCATGAAAGTGACGTGGTGCCTCAAAGTTGTCACAGCGTGCTATCCAAAACGTTTTCGTGCCCTCCACTTCGCTCGCGATCCTCTTCCAGAGAGCCATCTTGTTTTACCACGTGCGCCACCTATAGGTCATAGTCATCGCGAATAACATTCTTAACTATGCACTAAGTATGGTTCTGATCGCAGTGGCTCTTTTGCACAGCCCCGCTATCACCTATAGACACTTAAAAAAGTTATCAATACTAAAATGTGGTATCGTCCTTCGGCAAACTCTGCGCTACCACGTGGGCGCGTTCGATGACCACAGAAATAAAGCGCCAGCAAGACAGTACAGTGGCACTACGTTGTACGTCCATCAGAGAAAATTGGCTGTGGCTTAGCTCGGCTATGCCAATATATACGTAGCGAAAGTTAAGGCACAGCACAGTTAGCCTTAGTTAATCTTGATTGCAAGTCCAGGTTAATCTGGTTGTCGGGCTATGTCGCGGCGTTTAGCAAGTCACTCGGCGCGCTGTTCGTCTGTTTCCTGGGCGATTCGTTTCCCCTTCATCTCGTTCCGATGTCGATTCCAGGCCTCCTCCTGCTTATCAGAATTGTCGCCGTCCAAACTGCCGCCTCAACTGTGGTTTCGGCGCACGCGAGCTCTCCTTTTCAATCCTCCGACGTGTTATCAGGCGTGCGACGCAGCTGGCGAAGCGAGGGCAGGCGAACGCAACGACGAGGAACGCGGTGTGATGAGGAACGCGGCGTGACGTCATGTGCTTCCTCGGAGCACGGCCACGGCGAAATCGCAAGTTCGCGGCAAGTAAAGGTTTCGCTTTAAACGTGCACAAGTGACGTATCCATGGAGGAAAGAAAAGGTTAGGAGGGAGCATCGCGCAACGCGATTGAAGCCCAACATGGTGGCCCAACACGTTATCGCACGCCAAAGTACGCGGTTGGCTTTCGCGTTCCCGCTCTGCCGGCAGAGCCATGGCAGGGCAGCCGAAGAAACGAGGACCGCATAAAAACTACTAGCATAGCTACTCAGAACCAAACGTCTCAACAAATCATGATTCTTGCTCCGTGATCTCGAAGCAAGAGGTCACGTGTTGGGCCCCCGCTGGGCAAATGTAAGGGCTTCATGGAGCGTTTACTTGCCAAGGCTGGCTGCATGACGTACTGCTCTCTCTTGACTTTTGCCTTCCTCCAAGGACGAACCGGACGACTCCGACGGGCCCGTGAACGGGCTTCTCCTTCCTTCTATAATGATGATAGTGTTCTGTAGGTTTTCATCTTAGTTTTGCTCACTGCGAAGCATCGACGAAAGGAGCGTTTCGTTCTTGCACATCCTTTGGCGCAGTGTTGGCGCAATTTCCCGCTCAAATGCCGTTTTGGAGCAGGATGGCGCAAAGGGCTCCTCTCGGCGCAGTTTGGCGCAAGTCGTGCTGCTTTTCCACCGCTGAACAGCATGGCAGTCAGACAACGCCTCTGTCACCGAGAATGGTGTCCCCGAGGCACGCACCACGAACGCCCTGTTCGGCGAGCACTTATGTGCTACTAAAATGCATCGCATTTCTTTTACTTCACTAGTGCCAAGCTGTTTTAGATAACGGCAACTCTCGGAGCTATTGAACTCAACGTGTAGTTACCTAACTATTGGTGGCGAGGTCCACCACTGGAAAAGCTGGCGCCATCGGCGTGACGTGGCATGAAGAATCACGTGGACACAGGGTTGCATACAAAGGCAGGGGCCTCAAAGAGAGCAGCCTCCTCAGACTCATGCAAGCCTTCATTACCAGCCGAATAGCGTATGCCATACCGAATCTTGTGTTTAAACGAGAAGAAAAGGAGAAAATAGATACGATCATTAGGAAGACCGTTAAGAGAGCCCTAGGGCTCTCAGACTCGACCTCGACAGACCTCCTCCTCAAACTGGGGGTTCACAAGACGCTAGTTGAGCTCACTGAGGCAGTACTAGTGTCTTAGTTGGAAAAATTAGGCCAGTTGAAAACAGAGAGAAAAATCATAGAATGGGTAGGAATCCAGTGCGACAGGGGTGCCCCGACTGACAAGAAGGACATTCCATTGGATGTGCGTAAACGCTTCCGAATTTCCCCCCTACATAAAAATATGCATCCTATCTACAACAATGAGAGGAGAGCTCAAAGGGCTAAGGATCTAGTAAATAAAATTAAAAACACACCGGCGCATAAAGTAGCGTACGTGGACGCCGCTTGCGGCAGAGACGGGGCTGCGGTATCGACAGTGGTTGATTGCGACGGGTGCGTTAAGATTGCGTGCTCCACGTGCACAAGGGACGCCTGTACAGCCGAGGAGGTTGCAGTAGCGCTCGCTTGTGCGGGACAAAAGCGGGAGTAATATTATGCGATAACAAATTAGCTATCCGAAATTTTAACAAAGGGATAATCCCGGAAGAGGCCCTCCAAATTCTACTCTAAAACCATCCTAGGAGGGACATAACATTTATTTGGGTTACGGCCCATGAAGAAGTCCTAGGTAATGAAGCCGCTCACGAGCTCGCCCGAGTACTCTACCGCCGGGAGAGCAGCCAGTTCCATGGATCAAAGATAGCACCAGCAGGTACAGGGAAATTGTAGATCATTACAAAGCCGAAAGAAAAACCTTTCTGCCTCCGCATCGGTGTCTCTCTCTCGAGGACGCTCGCATTTGGCGGCGCCTCCAGGGAAACAATTATACATCACCACACTGGATCTACTTAACACAGACGAGGGACTATAACGATGCCCTCTGCAAAATTTGTAAGCAAAAAGGTACGCTAGACCATATAATATGGGAGTGTGCTGGCTCCCCAGGGGCCGAGGAAAACATTGACAGTAGAGAAGCCTGGGAGGCTTTGCTCCAGAGCGTGGCTGAAGACAACCAGCGTCGAGCAATCCGCCTGGCCGTTGAGGCCGTGAGGACTCACCGTCCTAAACGCACGGGGAATGCTTCGTCCTCCCCCTGCCCCCTACCTACCTGTAGGTTAAGACGCGGGCACCCCAGCTCGGTGGAATAATAAAGTTTTCAATCAATCACGTGGACACAGCGGCCGCGTCGGCTGCTGCGGAAGCGCCCAAGTGAGCTGAGAACGAAAGTTTAAAGTCCCACCTGCGCTCCGGTTCTGACTAAGTGGTTAGGCTTTTTCGCCTTGGGTGCCTGCTTGATAACGTTTGAAATCACTATAATATATAGTGGCTGCCTTTGGAGGCATGCAGCACGGTAGGCTACTGCTCAGTGCCGCAGTGCCGGAAGTACGCAACGGAGCCCGTTGTGAGCCTCATTCACACGTAGTCGCAGGACAAGAAGCTGCGCGAAGCTTGACCCGCGAAACTTAGGACCGGCCAACAGCCATCGGCTACAACTCGGGTATGCAGCAAGTACAGACGCGATGAAGATTTCTGCTACGGCGTCGAGACTACTATGTTCGGTGAGTAGCAGAAAACGCGCACTGAGACGCTCGCCCGCGCAAGCAGCCCGGCTAATGCCGCGACGGTTTGGCCTATGAACTTGGTGATGCTAAATACTGGCAAGTTCACTGGAATTAAAAGGGAGCGGTAAGAAGCATATTAAAGAAAGGCATGGTATATATGGTCATGTTAGTGTTATGAATTAACGCACTGGATTATGAAAGAGAAGCAGCGGGAAATCGCTCGCTGAGAATACCGATAAACATACAGTGCGACGCAACTTGAGAAATAATATTGGAACGTCTAAGAATTTAGAAGAAAAAAAGACTGAATCGTCGCGACGGCACATCAGTCGCCGTGGTCGTCGAAGTCTCTATAAAGAAATTATTTTTTAACTGCTCTGATAGCGTCCTCGCAACAATGGTTGCTTGCGTACTGTCAAATGCTCATATTCTGCGGTCTAAAGCTAACGGCACGGCGCGACAACGTGCTCGCAGTGACAGTGAAACATTGTGCGCCGATATGCATGCAGACGCGCAGTCGGTCGCCGCGAACCCGTGCGATCGCTGCATTGAGGCTTCATTCTGTTATGCGCCATTTGGCTATATAGACAACCCACTATAAGAACATATTTCACATAGTTAGCGCTCAGCAACTGCCTACCTTTCCCGCAGGAAGCCGTTTCGGGAGACTCCATCGCGGCGACCGCGCGCATTGGCTTTCACTCTATGTGTTCGGTAAAGAGGTAGCGTCTGTAAACAATTCTGTGCTTTCTGTTTGCCAAAGATTATTATTTCGACAGTAAGAAAGTTCGCTTGTTTTGAGAGTATTTACAGAAATGTTAATGAAGGCTGCCACGTGGTGTTTTTATTGAGCGCCGTAAGCCAAACCTATGAGGCGCGCCCCGCGGGATCCCTCATTCTACGCAAGGGTGCCGCTTCCGACAGATGGCGACTCCGCAAGCCGTCACCCCCAATAGCTGCTCGGAAGACGTAGAAGTCACGTACAATCCTAAGTCCACGTCCTCCCCCTGTCCCTGTAAAAACTTTGCAGGCGCTTGCTTTTCTGCTCACGCGCACAATCCTAAGAATTCGCAAAGTGTGCAAGGTAAATATACCTGGTAGCTAAGCTTCCATAGAAGCCCATACGTTCAAAACATGGCGGTTCATCAGCGGTTCATGGGCCTTAGCGCCATCTGTAATGCGAAGAAACGCTTCCGGCGGAAGAAAAAACAATTGAACGTCATATGCGTTAAAAACAGAAGTGACGTCATTTTGTTCTCAAAGGGGCACGATTTGTTCTGGTGGTTCGCCATTAGAGCTGTATATTTAAGTGCCCCGCCATTCGACTTGATGGGCGTTTCGAGCTTTCAGCGGTGAAAGCGATGCACGAAAAGGTCAGCTGCACGCGTGTCGGAATTGCACCCCTGAACAGAACATACTTTCCTTCGAGGCCGATGGAAGCTTTAGGTGCCGAGTGCTGGTTCTGTCGTCGGACGTCAAGCCTGTTGACCTGCGCAGTCGCACGAAAACAACTAAAGTAAACCATTATCTGGCGGTTGTAACTGACTACTTTTGACTGAACAGGTTGAGAAAGGATGAAGCTACCCGCGTTGCCAAATTCAGACTAACGTCGACAAGCAAAAGAACACTACAGTTGTTAGCGGGGTGTATTGTAGCATGTGAACTTTGCGAGCACGCCTTTCTGAACACTTCAAGAGCTACACTGCTTTGCAAGCGATAGCGGCGTCAACGCCCCTTCTTACGATGGGCGCTGAAAACAAGGTATTAATTGATAATGATAAAATGAAATAGATTCGCATTTTATTTACTCGTCACGCATATATAAAATTCATAAGGAATTTTATTTTCGTTGAATTATTCTGTGTCTCGCTTTAATTAAGAAACCCTTTTTTCTCTCCCAATGTTTGTTTCCTCCAAACGCAGTAGCGCTTCTATCGCTGCTCCCACAACCACTCTTGCTGATGTCGGTGACAATTTGTTCTGAACCCCTTTTCGCTCGAAGCTTCGCGACCTATTTGAATCGACCTTAGAGTGTGGCTAATACCGGAAACTACCTTTCCGTCAAGGACGCGGTAACGAAACGAGTGAAGGGCAACTTTACCACTCTTCTCTCGAGGAAGCTCGCCTACCCTGCGCGGGAGACGGGTAGGGAGAAAGAATGCAATGTTTGGAGTTCCTTCAATAAAGAAAGGCTGCTACTGCACAAGGCGCAACAGTTGAGGAGTAATTGCATAAATATTAATTAGAAGTGCAGTCCGGTACGTTTCTGCTTTTTCTAAAAAAATATATATAAACATCGTCACAAAGTTTCTTGCGGAGAAATGATGTATGGCGAGAACACGCAAGGCCGCGTTGTAGCACCACAGCATCAAGACGACACTACGCAAGCAGCCGCCCAGGAAATCAACGCTAATGTACCCGACGTGACATCAAAACTATAGCGTTGCTCGAGATCGTGGGTTCGATCCCGCTCGCGGCGGCTTCCTTTCGACGGGGACGAAATGCAAGAATACTCGTGTATATAGATTTGGGTGCACGTTACAGAACGGCAAGTGGTCAAAGTTAATCCCACTACAGCCTGCCTGATAATCACATTGCGGTGTTGGCAGGTAAAGCAACAAATTTTAGTTAAATTTAGGCATTTCTTCTAGGATTAGATCCGCCTTGTGAGGTAATGACAGTGCTCAGTTTCTCGCAGGCTATGGACAATGGCCCACAACAACGCCTGAAGCAAGCACGTCTCGCGGTCTTTTCCGTGTAGTACGTGTTAATATGCAAGTGGTCCACACGCGGGGAACATCACCTCACCACTCTCGTATTGGACTAGCGCTCAATAACCTTTACGCTGGTCATCAACATCACCGCCAATTACGATCAATTCACGCAAACACTATAAACAGAAACCTTCGCTTACGCTGGTCCCCACAGTGCGTGTGATCGGCACAATTTTTTGTTGTTGTTGACGATGGTTTATTTAAGGCGTCTTTTGGGCATCCAAAATACGCCTTAAATAAACCATCGTCAACAACAACGAAAAATTGTGCCGATCACACGCACTGTGGGGATATGTGTATATGTGTTCAAAACAAATAATAATAATAATAATAATAATAATAATAATAATAATAATAATAATAATAATAATAATAATAATAATAATAATAATAATAATAATAATAATAATAATACAAGAAGAATATGACAGACGTTTACTATTTCATGGCAACTGCAGCACTCAGATTATGCAGAGCGACGTATTCGCTCCAGAAAACTATCCGAATATGCGGCTTCCGCTCGAAGCCTGTAAGTTCACGTCTCTCTCTCTATGTCTGTAGAGATCTGCTGCTATGCTGGATTCTTTGTATAGATCAAGTTCTGATTACAATAAATGTTTCACCGTTTTACGCAGAGGTTTCAGTGTGATTTCTTTTGATCACCAATTTAACGGGAGATAGAGAAGTTTCATTCAAGAGTTTACGGTGTGATTATGTGCTGCCTGGAGTTGGAAATGGCTAACGAGGCCGAGCGTTCTAGTTTGTAAAATGAGGAGGGCATCGCAGATATCGACGCATCTTAACAGGCATCCTCTTGGCGATGAACATAGATGCAATTTTTCCTTGAGCTTTGCCTCTTTCATGATAACGGTTATGATGCAATTTATGTGGTGCCCTTTACACGCACTTTTAACCTGAGAAATTATGAAGTGTCGTACTTGAGTTAACCTTTACATAGGAAAGGATCACTGCCGACAGGGAGGCCTTCTAAGAGCCGTTTTCAGATTGCGATTGAACCTCCGCGACATACTTTGACCTATTTGTCAGCGCAAATTCCTTTTAGGTAATTGAGATTTAGAAAAACCCCTTTCCTGACCATGCAAGGCGAAGACCATAATGGCGAAGACCATAACGAGCATTGGCTGCGATCTCTTAAAAGCTATCGGGGATATTTATCCAGAATTTTCGCGTATATACTCAGCGTTGCTTCTCATTGACACACGCAGTATCGTTTGGTGTATATAGGGCCTCTTTAGTTTCATCCCATAAATTTTAGTGGAATATTAGGAGTTTTATCAAACACCATAAAGCATCGCTCCTCAACCTTGGCTGCTCTTGCATCACTCATCATCGTTATCATCAGCCTGACTACGCCCACTGCAGGGCAAACGCCTCTCCCATACTTCTCCAACTACCCCGGTCACGTACTAATTGTGGCCATGTTGTCCCTGCAAACTTCTGAATCTCATCCGCCCACCTAACCTCCTGCCGCCCCCTGCTATGCTTCCCTTCTCTTGGAATCCAGTCCGTAACCCTTAATGATCATCGGTTATCTTCCCTCTTCATTACACGCCCTGCTCGTGGCCATTTCCTTTTCTTGATTTCTACTAAGATGACATTAACTCGTGTTTGTTCCCTCACCCAATCTGCTTACTTCTTATCCCCCCCCCCCCCCTTAACGTTACACACACCACTATTTTTTTCCATTAGCTCGTTGCGTCGTCCTCAATTTAATAGAACCCTTTTCGTAAGCCTGCAGGTTTCTGCCCCGTAGGTGAGTACTCATAAGACACAGCTGTTATACACTTTCCTCTTGAGGGATAATGGCAACCTGCTGTTCATGATATGAGAATGCCTGCCAGATGCACCCCAGCCCATTCTTATTCTTCCGATTATTTCAGTCTCATGATCTGTATCCGCGTTCACTACCTGTCCTAAGTAGATGTATTCACTTACCACTTCCAGTGCCACACTACCTATCGTAAGCTGCTGTTCTCTTCCGAGACTGTTAAACATTAGTTTAGTTTTCTGATGATAAATTTTTAGACCCACCCTTCGGCTTTTCCTCTCCAGGTCAGTGAGCATGCATTGCAATTGGTCCCCTGAATTACTAAACTAGGCAATATCATCAGTGACACGCAAGTTACTAAGGTATTCTCCATCAACTCTTATCCCCAATTCTTCCCAATCCATGTCTCGTAATACCTCCTGTAAACACACTGTGAATAGCATTGGAGAGATCATATATCCCTGCCTGACGCCTTTCTTTATTGGGATTTTGTTGCTTTCCCTATGGAGGACTACGGTGGCTGGGGAGCCGCTATAGATATATTTCAGTATTTTTACATTCGGCTCGTCTACACCCTGATTCCGTAAAGCCTGCATGACTGCTGAGGTTTCGACTGAAGGAAACGCTTTCTCCTAATCATCACTAAAAACCCACTGATAGAAAAATAAAGTTAACACTGCAATCTCCACTCCGGCTTATCCAACAGTTTCACACGGGAAGGACGGAAGCTTGCTGCGGCTCCAAGGCGCGAAAGGTATGTACCCTCGATTCGAAGAGTCATCGAAGGTGGAATCGTCGCTTTGTACTCGGACGAACAAGCCCGCACGGACAAAGATTCATACACACGCCGTCGCCAGCGTCTCCTCCATTCGTGTAGCAAAACTGACTTCTTTTGTGCGTGACAGCACCAAACATTAGTTTTTGCCCGCCGGTATTTTGTTGCCGGCGTACACAAAAACACTAGGGAGCGTGGTCAAATGTTTTTAGGCGCTCTTTCTCAAGAATCAGAGAGAAATAGAGAAGACGGCGCCATCAGAAAGCTTACAGAACGGAACGGCGTCATGCTGCCAGCAAGAGAGCCGCACGACCATTATCGTTATGTCCGCTGTCCTTGACCGCACACCAAGATGAGCCTACAGTTTAAATAAAAAATAATAAAAATAAAAAAGAACTGAAATGACGGAAGAGAACTTGGTTTAAGATAAGGCAACTTTTTGGACAGCTGGCACCGAGCAAAGCGTCCTTAGGAGGCGCAAGTAGATCCGTTGTAATGCGCCCTTGTCCCCGGCCTTTGCCATCGTTAGCCTAAGCGCTGTTTTCAATGGTGTTTTTACCTTGCGTAATGTGCTTTTCTTCCGGGCGCATCGGGTACAGCCAACGTGGTCGTTTTTGAAATAATCTTATTGCATTGCGTCTGTCTCTCTGGTCCTAGAATGAAGCGAATCCTCGCGTGGCATTTGATTTTGCAATCGTAATACAGTAGCCATCAGGGGTAAAAAGAGAAGGCAGTACAGAGCTGCCCGACTTGCGAGGGGGAACCGAAAAATAACGCGGCACAGCGCTCTTCACTACATCGAGAAAAGTGGTGAAGTCGATAGCGTTAGCGTGTTTACTATAACATTCGATGGAAATGTATACGTTAAAGGGTAATTTACAACAGCCATTGCGGAGTGCAACAACATGAAAAAAAATTTGTGCCCCATTTGTGCGCAAGAGTAAAAACAAAACGACAGTGGTGGACTTTTTTCCTGATGAATTATATTTGGTACAGATGATTAAAAAACGTAACTAAGACTAACCATTGAATCTGTCATTCTTTAACTGTGCTAAGCCGCGCGCGGTGCTGGAGAGTGTATTTGGCTATTTTATTTGACCAAGCAGCATCAATTGACTGTACGCAAAACCGATATTTTAAGGTTCGGTGCAATCTTTGAGAATGTAGACCGAAGAAGCTACAGCAATGTGGTTGTTGTAAGATTGCCGAAAACCTGTTGATAGATACTCCTATCCCGCAATAGACCCACCACTTCCCTCCTCCCTGCCCCCCTCCCCCCTCCCTACGGCTTTCTAGAAAAGAAATACGGAAGATGGAAAGACCGCATGTTAAATAAAGTAACTTGTTGCTTACAATTCACTTACGGCATTGAGGCTTGTGCTCAGGCCTTATACTATCTTTATATTTTAGAATGTAGCTAGCAACGAAAGCAGGAGGATACAGAGTAATGAAGGCATTTAAGCATTACAAAACTGAAGCAAGAGCTTCGCTGATTGTAGCACAGTAGTGCATGGATCTGCATCCTGAGTTCGTTCATTCAATGTACAACAGTGAAACGGGAATTTCTTCGAAAACGTATCTACCTTCTTATATATGCATAACGTTTCATTCGCAAGTATCATTTATGTTAAGTTAGACAATATTACTCCGTGGCACATGGATCAGTAATTTTTGTTAGGCCGTATTGCTCTGCTACAGATATGCTTAAGTATTCGTTCTTTCCCTTGTACATTTAAGACTTGAGTAATGTACCAGCGGAGCTGGTGGACTGCAATAATATTCGCTTGTTTAACAAGCAGTCACTGATTTATATTTGTGGGCAGCGATGAGAGCCAGAAGTGGCTCAAAATAATTTGGGTCCCTTAACCGCGGCGTCCTTGTCACTTATTTTGTAGCTCAGTGACGTAAGAGTCAAGTAGCGCTGACGTCAAACTTACATTATTCACGCTACTGCACTCTGCCTTTCCTTTCTTCTTTGGCATGTGTGCGCACTCAACACCATCAAAATGAACCGTTAACCACTCGGCCATGCTTCAACCATTGCCTTTCGTAAGGGAGTGCCAGCAAGTGAAAGGAAAACGGCAAAAAGAAAGTCAGAAGGGGGTACACCCAAAAAGGAAAAGGAAAGATGTTCATTTCTCTGTGTCATGTGTTCTGATGTTTCGTGTTTTCCTTCCGTTTCCTGGTATACCCTCAAGAAATCCAATATAAAAACTCACTAAACAAGCCACTCTTATCAGCAGTTGCCAAATATACGGATCTTCAGACGGGTATTCTTCGAAAAACATTGTTCAGTAATTTTTTTCCGCGAGAAGTCAATCCAGTGACGCAAACTGGTGTCTGTAGGTGAAATCGCGCCTTATAAAGATATGTTCAAGCTGTTACTGTTTTTTCCCGACTGACATTTAATAATAATTGTTTCTAAAAAGATATTGGCACCCACTAAAAAGCTGCTGATTGCTCCCGAGCTCCAACGCGCAATCAAAATACGGACTCTAGATGAAGAACAAAGCCATATAGAGTTTCCGCAAATAGTTCGCAAGTCGTGATAAGTTGGCTGCAAATTTACAACCCAATTTTACAACCTAGGTCCCAGACGAAGTGCAGTTTGTGTGAAAACACAAAGTGAACATAAACAGGCCGAGAAACACAGGCGACCTCTATAGCACACCATACGAAACACCTTATTAACATGCAATGAACTGCCTGCATTACCTACAAGAATAAATTTCTCGAAGGAATCAAGGCATCTCTGCCGCTACAAGTGTCGCAAATGACGATGCACATGTCTGAATAAATGCTAATAAACGGCATAAAAATGAAGTACATGTTATAAGTTATAGTAAAATCCCTAATATGGTTTTCGAGAGTTTCGTTTCTTTAACAAACCCTACTGCAAAAGAAAGTACCCAGTGTCACACCCGACAATGGAAACAGGGTTGCGCGCTTGGTGGTTGAGCGCTGGGCTGGCGCTGCATACTGGAAGGTACTGGGTGCAAAAGTCAGTTCTACAGCAGGAAGAACAGGGTGCCTTGCTGCTAGCATATATATATGTATATATATATAACCGTTTTATCGGTTATCGGTGGCCAGTGGTATATAACTTATATATATATATATATAAGTTATATGCCACTGGCCACCCATAACCGATAAAACGGTGACGTGCACAATAACTTATATCGTTAAGGGCCCCCCGTCGCAGAAAATACGACGTCAGCGTCTGGCGTCCAGGGTCGTACGTCGTTTGGCAAACATATTTTCTAACCATTCATACCCAGGATTTCCATATGGCGCAAGGAAGAGCAATTGCCGGCCTTGTTCGCCAGGCTAAACCCGCCTGTTGCTACACTTCACCACCACCACCACCACCACCTACTGAAATAATTGAATTTCTCAAGCCAAAATACCAAGAAAAACTGTAACGTACAACTTGCACACAACCTGCAGGCATGATAGCGTCGGATTGTAATTTGAATATGCGAGAAAACAAAATTTTCTTACACGAGAAACCAAACAACCCCTTTTCAGGCGTTTCTACCACACATAGACCGGCGAGAGCGTCTGCAATTTGCGCACGTCGGCGAACGAATATCTTGAAGCCCACGGAGCGCCGCTTGCGGTTCCTTGCAACATATCCAGATGGCGCTCACCTTCGCCACATCGGTATCCAAGAGGCCGCGTTTCTACCAAAAATCCCGGCCTTCGTACCGCAGCCAGGGTTCCCTGGTAACATTACGGTTACATACACTGCAGTTGCCGGGAAGCGTGAGAAGCAGGCAGGGATCTTTGAATGCTATCGCGTTCCACTCCTAAAGGTGAATCTTAAGAGGAAGCTTTAGCTCGGGTCCAACTCTGAAGCGGCCTATTCAAATGAATGTAAAACGCAAAAACGTTTTTCTGAGATAACCCCTGGACCGATTTTAATGCGCTTTGTTGCATTTGAGAGAGAAAGCTAAATTCTAGTGACTGTTGGTAGCCGAATTGCGATTTAGGTCTTGAATTTTGTTAAAGAAACTTTCAAAAATTTTCGATGTTTGTAAAAAGCAGAAGCACGAAGTTTACAGATTCATAGCTCTGCATAAAAAACAGATATCGCGGTTCTGTAAATGGATTCCATTGCATCATTGATACCGTAGCGAAAACTCTCCGAGCCAAGGATACTTCTGCAGTGCGCACACAAATAGGACGCAACGACTCGCCGCTGACTCCACAAAACTTTGCAGCCTAGCCCCACCGAAATGCAACTTTCGGCCTTAAGAGGCCCTTAAAAGCTAGATTCATTACAGATACAATTGCGCCGGTATCCACTAAAGTAATTGCAGAAACACCATCAACAAGCACATGCACTTTGTTCTTAATCTTAACACCTGCAGGAGGAATTTCTGTCGATAGCGTGTGCCGAGCGACCTCAACCCCTTGGGGCGCGCTAGCTCGTTTTCCTGCTGGAAAAGGGAGGCGGAGCGGCGCACTGCGATGAAGATCGAGCTAAATGGGGGGCACGACAGGATGGTGGTGGAGTCAAACTCCTGTAAGATACCCGCAAACCACTCTGAAAGCTTCTCTGCCAGTAATCGTTGCCGGCAGAAGCGCTTGCTAAGCAAGAGGTGGTGTATGGCAGTTGAGTTGTCATAGGAAATATAGTCTTCGTTGAAAACCTGGATCGACCATTCCATGTTGTTAGGCGATGATTGCAAGATATCGCTGTGGGGCCTGCGACACTGTATTGAAAACACACCCGCAGAGGCCCCAAATTTTAATGTTCCTCAATGTAGTCAGGTACGTTGGTGTCGAGCACATAGACAGTAGGCGGGCCACGTTCATCATGGCTAGACATCGGCCGCCGAGAGGAGTGCGTGCGGCAAGGGCGTTGGTCGTAGTCAGGATCGTGCTAGCTGTTGGTCCCTCTCGCCTGTGGGGTAGATCTAAGCTCAAAAGTCGCGGGATCGAATCGCGGCCACGGCGGCCGCATTTCGATGGGGGCGAGATGCGAAAACACCCGTGTACTTAGATTTAGGTGCATGTTAAAGAACCTCGGGTGGTCGAAATTTCCGGAGTCCTCCTCTACGTCGTGCCTCATAATCAGAACGTGCTTTTCGCACGTAAAACCCGACACTTTTTCTTAAATCTAAACAGTCGCTGCGTGAACCGTCGGTTGTCATGCAGACTAAACGACCGTCTTCATCGCCTTGTGCCGTGAGTACGCACCAGGGATACCGGTTGAGCGCCGCCCTTCTCGATGGCGCAGCTCCTCACGAACAATCTGCAGTATGGTTGATAGAAGATCAATGCTCGAGCTCCTATCCGCACTCGCCACCGTTGTGACGTAAACCAAGCGACCAAGCTTCGGCGTTATCCCGCGCATCTTCAGGATCTTAAAGGTTCTGTAGTGACGAATGACGCCACACAGGGAACCTAAACTTGCTTTGCCGGTCAAAAAGTTGTAGATGCCTTCAGCTACTCTTTTCAACAAACGTCCAACTTTGTCCTTTTTGGACATTCGGGAGTTGACTATTTTGCATAGCTTTAGCATTTCTTCTATATAGGTAGTGCAGAGCTCCCATGAATTGAGTGCTTCCTTATGGTTCTCGTGCCAAAGCAGCGTAGTGTCGGTAAGGGACAACACAGTTGACAATTGTGCGGCCGAGTTCCAACCGTTAAAACGGCTCACCCTTGGCAGTTCGTGAGCCACTCGTCGAAATCTCCGGCTTTTCCTACGAAAGTGAGTGGCAAGCAGCTGCACTGCCACGAGACACCAGGCGCTGGCCTCGGAGTGGCGTCAGAGTCTTCAGGATTCTGGCAGGGTGCTTCAGGAATGTCGGGTGAGGGTGGTGGAAGCCTTGCAAGTCGACTGTAGTGCAGTGCTCAAGAACGTTATTGTTGAGTTATTGCGGTGTCAGTTGAGTCAACTATTGAGTCAACAATTCCTCAACACGCTCTCAGCATTATTTCAACATACGTTTTTATAACTGCTATCTTTTACTCCAAGCGCTTTGTGTAAAGAGGACCAAGTCGTAAATTATGTATTATATTGGTACATAACCAATATTCTTCTCGTAGTTTTCACTGCAGGCGTCTTAGCGCGAACTAATTTTATGTTCTCGTCGAGATTTTAATGCCATGTGATTAGGATCGTTGAGGACTTCTCGTGATGAGATACCGACTTTTCGTGGTACGCGTCCCTTCTTTCTCGAAATCGCCCCAGGGTAAATGAAGTATTCTCGACTGTTCCCACAGGTTTGTACAAATGCTTTCTGTAAGCCTTCCAATATATCAATTCACTTCTACATCCTTTTAAAGCGAAAGCTTTACTGGCCGCGAACTTGCGATTTCGCCGTAGCCGTGCTCCGAGGAAGCACATGACGTCACACCGCGTTCCTCGTAGTTGCGTTCGCCTCCGCTCGCTTCGCGAGCTGCGTCGCATACCTGACAACATGACGAAGGATTGAAAAGGAGAGCTCGCGTGCGCCGCAACCACAGTTGAGGCGGCAGTATGAATGGCGACAATTCTGATAAGCAGGAGGAGGCCTGGAATCGACATCGGAACGAGATGAAGAGGAAACGAATCGCCCAGGATACAGACGAACAGCGCGCCGAACGACTGGCTAAACGCAGCAACATAGCTAGACAACCAGACTAACCTGGACCTGCAATCAAGATTAACCAAGGCTAACCATGCTATGCGTTAGCTTTCGCTACGTATATCCTGGCATAGCCAGGCTAAGCCACTGCCAATTTTTTTCACTCAAGTAAAGCAGAATGGCCTTGGAATGCGCATAGTTACAGCCATGCTCATTATGAACTGCAACACACTACCACTGGTTGAAGGGGTCGCATGTCTGCTCGGCGGTGCCAACATGATGACAAAATGTATTTATTAAAGGATGGCGCGAAGGCCTATAATGCGCAATAGGAAGAGGAGGGGGGAGGCGTATTCAGAGCCGTCCTAGAAGCTGCGCATCCTTCGCGAAAGCCAAGAGCGAGTCCAGAATGGCCCTGTCAGAATCAATCGAGCCAGTTGCCGGTCTGATCCACTCCTCGTAGGACGACACTCGCACCGCCCTCAGGTGGTGGTCCCGCTGTTGAGCGTGTCGCTGGCAATCCCAAAACAGATGGGCTGCGGATGGCCGCTTGGCCATGTCGCAGTCAGGGCACCTGTGTGGCGTCTGGAGCGCTTCTTGGTCCGCGGAGGCTGTGGGATGGCCGGGTTCCTGCGATGGAAGGGAGTTGGGAGACGGAGATGGAGGGCGTCTTTCCCGACGTGGCCGGTACTGTCGCCACCGTTCCAGCACATCCGGTGTGAGGACGAAGCCGGAACGGAGCCTATGCAGCAGCACCTGCCCCGACCTGGGAAGACCCGCTGGAAGTGGGTCTGGGTCTGAGGGCACACTCGCACGGAGTTCCCTCTTGCGTCGGTTGGCTGCTGCTCTCAGAGCTCTGTCTGGGTCATACGGGGCTCCATTTGTCGTGTGGCTTGTCCTGGTTGTGAGGGCTTCTGAAGGATCCCGGGAGACGACGCGGTTGGAAAGAAGGGCGCGCGCCGCCTCGTGGGCTCTCTCATTTCCCTCGATGCCCTGGTGACCAGGGATCCAATGAAGTGTTGCAGTGACCCCGTGGGCTTCCGCACGCCTGAAGGCCTGCTTGACGAGGAGTACTTCCGATGATGATGTGTGGCGCGACTTGCAGGCATGCAGCGCATACTGAGAGTCGGTGTATATATCGATGTGTTTTGCTTGCGTGGTGCTTGAAACTCTATCTAATGCCCAGACTATTGCGCGGAGTTCAAGTTCCGTTGGGTCGTCAGCATCAGCAGTTGTAAAGGTAGAATGTGTCTCACTAGAACCCACTACGTGGTAGGCGACTGCTCCCTCGTTGGTGCGTGGGTCGAAAGCTGCGTCAGTGTACACTTGTTCATGGCTTGGTGGTGCGTCTGCCAATGTCTGCACATGACGCGCAGCGAATGCTGCCCGGCGGTGCGCATTTTGGGCACCCATGTTTCGGGGCGTTGGTGTAGTGTCGACGACAGCAATGTCATCCCACGGTGAGATGTCGGATGGCAGTTGTGGCAAAGTTGATATATCCTTCCCCATGTAGGCCAGTAGAGTCCTGTCTTGTCTGGTGTGCTTCAGGCGTTCATCGTGTCCTGCCTTCGATGCTTCGATGGTTGCACGGAGGGTAGGCAACTTCGCATAGCAATGTAGCTCCTCGACACGTGTGTGTTTCGGGAGCCCTGTGATAACACGGAAAGCTGATCTGTGGAGTACCTCTAGCTGTGTCCAGTGCCGAGCAAGCAGGTCATAACAGCGCGCTCCGTATATCGCTCGGGATGTCAGCAAAGCACTAACAAGCTTTCGGCATACGTCGGTACCAGCACCGCCCACGCGGAAACAGATTCGTTTTATGAGGTGCAGAGTGTTGTGCCATGTCCGACGAAGGTCTGCGAGCCACGCATCCGCTGTGCCTGTGCGGTCAATAGGTATCCCGAGAACGCGCACTGATTTTTCTGCTCGCTGCAGCGTTTTGCCTGCGAGAGTGAGCGTGAGGGCTGCTTCGTCCTGCATTGAACCTCGGGTCACCACATAGGTTGTCTTCTCTGGAGATGGCCGCATGCCAGTTTGTGGCAGGTAGTCGTCAATAACGTCAAGTGCTGCTTGCAGGGTCTCCTGCTGCTCATCAATTGGTCGTGATGCAGTCCATAACGTGATGTCATCTGCGTAAATTGTGAAGCCCAGTTCGGAAATAGCCTCCAGTCGCTCAGCCAGGCCTATCATAGTCAAATTAAATAGGAGGGGTGATAGTATGGAGCCTTGTGGGACTCCCACTATGTTTGGGTAAACCTTCCCGACGTCTCCGTCGATCCGTATGGAAAAAGTGCGATCTTGAAGGAAGGAACGCACAAAGTTGAGGGGGCGGCCCATGATTCCGTGCCTCTCAGCTGCCTCGATGATTGCCTCATGCGTCACAGTGTCAAAAGCTTTACGGAGGTCCACCGCCACCAGGACGCTCGGGTGTCGCTTTGCGCGACCGACTGTCTTTCGACGCAGTACACCTTCCCTCACAAGTAGGAGGCTGTCATGAGTGCCAAGGTTTGGTCTAAACCCTGTCTGGGCTGGATGAAAGCGACCCTCTGTTTCTAGAAAGTGAGATATGCGTGTCACGGCCATTCGCTCCGCCAGCTTACACGTAGTAAGTGTGAGAGATACAGGGCGCTTGTTCGACAGTACATCTGGCTGTTTGTTCGGTTTCGGTATGGGTGTGATTGTCGAATGCTTCCATCCTGCTGGGATTTCACCGTTGATCCACACTTCGTTAATCTCCTCGAGAAGTTGCTTTTTTGCGTATTCTTCCAGATTCCTCAGAGCCGCCCACGTCACGCCGTCATAGCCTGGCGCGCTGCGCGCGTTGATGAAAGAAAGTGCCTGTTCGAACTCGAAGAGTGAGAATGGGGCCTGGATGCCCTCATCGGTCACTGGCGGCGTTTTCCGGTAAATGTCGACGTTCGGGGGCGTCGCCGGTTGGGGAAAAATCGTGTTCGCGGCATCATCTTGGAGTTGGCTGACTGACTGGCTAGTTTTGAGCAAGACATTTGAAATAGCACTGCGTGTTTTACGCTGACCTGTCAAAGCCTTGAACGTGTGCCACAGCTTGTGGAGGCCAGTTCTTTCGTTGAATGATGAGCAGTGCTGGCTCCAACGTTCCCGATACAGGCGCTTGGCGTATCTTCTAGCGATGGCAGTGCGACGTCGAAGTCGCACACGGTCGCGATGTCGTCGGCCATTGGCTTCGTACGTCAACTGTGCTCGCTTGCGCGCATCCCAAAGGTTTACCATATGTATGTCCGGCGCCGGAGCATCAGCTCTCACCTAAGTCTCAGTAGTGGCCTTGCGCAGGGCGCGAGACGCCCGCTCCCGTACGGATGAAGTCTTGGGTTGCTCCGCAAATGCTCTTCTGTAGGCATCCCATCTGATCGTGCGCACAGTGCGCCCGGCCGCACGCTTTCGTCCCACGTTCGAAGTAATCCACAGTGGATAATGGTCGCTGCCCCAGGCGTCCGGATCGCATCGCCAGTCTTTCACGTAGGCTGGTGTGGATAACGTCAGGTCTGGGGTCGTGTTACGTTGTCCACTATGCAGGGCGGCGCGGGTGGGGTAGTCGGTGTCATTTACGAGCACTAAGTCAGCTGACTTCGTGGCATCTGCGAGCGCCATACCGCGGGGCGTGTGATAGTCGTAGCCCCACTGCAGATGCTTGGCATTGAAATCGCCGCCTATCAGGAAGTCGCCGTTTGGGTAACGTCTCCGCAAAGCGTGAATCCACGTGAATGAACCGCGTGTACGGGAGCTAACTTCAGGGCGCATGTATACCGATACCAGCACTACATTTCGCTTTGCAATCTTGCAACGGACAGCCACCACCTCCTGCACGGCAGTCGAGTACTGAGAAGTGTCAATCTGCGTTTGCGGAATGTCTGTGCGGACAAAGACAGCCGCTTGTCCCCGTATTGCAAATTCTTCGGCTGCACTGGCGATACCATTGTGCTGCGGGTTTCGGTGTCGTTTCCTGTTTCTATGCTCTATTGACGGTTGGTAATAACCATTGAACTGTCGTAGTGTCCGATCTGTGCCATTAGTTTCTTGAAGTAAAAGCGCAAGGGGGCGTCCGACACAGTCAAACAAGAGGTTCAGTTCTGTCGCACAAGTGCCGAGCCCTCGGCAGTTCCACTGTAAAACGTGTGGAGTGGGACTGTCGAGGGCTGTACGCGAAGCCGGGTGGCTATTGACGCGAGGCGAAGAGCTGTTGGAGCAAGCCATATTGTCGTTGGAAGTGCTTCTCCTGCGCTTGGAGGAGAGGGTGCAAAAGTTGTTGTACCAGCAGAGCCAGGTCTGTCTGCTGTGTGGTAGTAGAGGTTGTTTCTTGCGTTTTAGTGAGCTCCTGCGGATTGCATGGCTGCTGATGTCGCTTGGCACGAACACGTTCGAGCAGTGCTGCATGCCTTTTTTCGTTCTCTTCTAGTTTCCGCCGCAGTTCGACGTTCTGTCGTGCGAGTTCCGCAATCTCAGCTTCTACACTGTCTTTCGATGTATCAAACAGCTGCGATGGTGAAGGCAGCATAGGTGGAGTATAAGGTAAAGAGTTCGCCGGTTTGTCTCCACTTGGTTGAGTTCGCTTGAGCGCTGCTGCGTAGTTGAGGTTGCAGCCGTTTCCTCCCGTTGTTGGTTGTGCGCAGTTCTTTGAAACAATCTCGTTCACTGCTTCCTTTATGGTACGTGGCTGCGTTGAGATGTTTTCACTTTCAAGTAGCTGCTGCGTCAATTTGACGTCATGGCACTGGACAGTTCTAGTGCGGCTTCTCGATCGGTGTGCGCCGTGCCTTCTACGACGAGAGCGGGGCCTTGAGCGGAGTTTCTTAGCAATATTTGCGTCGGACTTCAGTTTAGCTGGACACTTCGGGTCAGTCGCCGTGTGACCTTCTTCTTCACAGTTGCGGCATCTGGGCGTAGTCTGTTTGCATTCATTGCCAGTAGTACAACCTTCGTGTGTCTTGCCGCATGTAGGACATACCGCTTCGTGCGGGCAGACATCCTTCTTGTTACCAAAGCGATGACAACGATTACACACGATGCTTTTAGGTTCGTAAATTGAAACTCGGGTGATGCGGCCGTAATACACGACTCTGTTAGGGGGGTGGCGTCCTTCAAAAGTCAGTAGACATGCCCCACGCTTTCCCATTGGGCGTGCGTCAAGGATACGTCGGTGCTCACAGGTCAAGGCTGCCCGGAGTTCAGCCTTTGTTTTATTGCAGTCAACGTTGTATATAACACCTCGACACATGTCTCGTCCGGGTGCCTGATACACTTGTACTGGTATCTGTCCGTAGTTCACGTCTAGGTGTGAAAGTTTGAGAAGCCCGTCTGCTGGCCTCTTGTCGTGAACGAGCAATCGTATGGTGTTAGATGCTGGTTGCAACGTGTACGTCAAAGGCTTGGTGTTGACGGCAGCGGGTGTGGCCATCACGAAGTTGCGGTGGAGGTCCTTGCCTGGTACAGTCGTGAGCGCCACGTTTACCCGTGGTTTCACGACTAGCACACAAGTTTCTGGCGGTGTTTCCTTCTCGGGCCGCGTTCGGTTGTGCTTACGGCGTTGCACTTTCCACACTCCTTCGTCACCGTAATCTTCAAACGCGTCCTGGGAGAGGGCTCCGGCGTCTCGAATTGTCTCTGGCTCCGGCGTCTCGAATTGTCTCTAGCTTCTCAGTTGAGTTTGCGTAAGAAAACAGTTCTTGAGACGCGTGCAATGCAGGCTCTGCTTGACGTGGCGTTGTCACATCAGACTAGGCTTGAGGATGTCGGTGGTGCTTGTGTTTGCATGTCGTCTTCGTCACTGGAAGGGGCGGACGCGTCTTCGTAGGTCGATGACGTGAAAGAGTCGTGCCGCGTTCGTTTCGATACCGCACTGGCCGTCGTTGACAGACTTGCAGAGCGGTCTCTATCACGACGTTGGCGGCTGCGGCTGCGTTCGTTCGGTTCCCTATTGTTCTTTCATCTTTGGCGTTCGCGTCTATGTTGTTGGTCAGCGGTAGCATGCCCACAGCGTTTTTCATGCATCCCAGAAGAGCGTTCTGTGGTAGACGCTTCCGGAACGCCTTCGGGACGTGGCATAGCCGCTTCCTGGCCCCAGTCTCGGGCAGGCGTCATCAAAGCTGATTGTCCCTGGCGTTGTTCATGGTCGTCAGATGGAGGTAGCTTCGATGACCCGGGCTCGGTCATCAACGCAGTCATGGCCATGCATTAGGGTTAGCAAGGCCGCCCGCTGGCGCGTAAAAGCGGCCGTAAAACGGCCAGAAAGCAACGCACCTTTCCGAGGCTTGTCTCGACGTGTGGCCGAAGCGACACCGATGAAGAGGATGTGCGACAGAAGATGGTGAGACGCGAACAGCGCGCGTAACTGTCGAAAAGAAACGGAGCGCCAGGAAAAGACGTGCGCTCGCATCCAAACCGGAAGTTGATCTCGCGGTGCCATAAACATAAAAACATAAAACATAAACATAAAAAAAAAAGTAATTCAGACGTAAACATCGCTCGTAATACTCGCATCTATACAACAATTGTTTTCGTTTGTCGGTGCCGCTGTGCCCACTTTGGGCCACTTCGGCCACAGACACAGTGTTGCAGATCATATTGAACACAAATGTAAATTTTGAAGCCCAAATAAATACGGAACCATCATGCAAATAAAAAGGTATTGCCGGAAAGCGTGCATAAGCGTCTGTGTGAACGTCAACATTCATACTCTTGGATTGTAGCGCGAAATGACACACACAGAGACAAGAAGCAGACAGAACAGGCGCTGACTCTCAATTAAATCTTTATTGGAACTATCAGCACATGCATAAGTGTTCGCAAATACCGCAGCATATGAACATGACAAGGTGTAAAGACTACCAGGCAAAGATATCAAGAGGTAGGGAAGCCAAATGACTGAACAACGAAAGGCACTACTTGATATTAACACACGTGCTGAGAACATATTGAAATTCGCTTTCTAATAGAGATATTGTTGCGTGGCTAACGCAAGTCTCTCCAAGTCTTTTAATGTGAAATGCATCTATTATTTCCCATGTGGTTTGGCATTTGTGTCTTGAAAGGATTTTTATGTCTTCAAACAAAAGTTTACAACCGCAATTGAAACAACGTCACGCAAGATGTGAAGCATTCGGGTTGTTAAGTGATTGTTTGTGTTCGTTTTGCCTGATATTGATACACCTGCCACTCTGTCCAATATAAGTTTTCCCGCACTTGATTGGGATCTGATAAACTATACGAGTGTTACAAGGTAATAAAGGGGACACATGCCTAACGCCGCGATAATTTTTGCTTCTTTTGCCCCCCTGTCCAAGTTTCCTATTTATCATAAGGTAAATCATATACAATTCGCGGGGGCGCTAGAAAACTGTATTTACGTCATCTCTATTGGCCACGTTCCGTAAACCGCGTGGCAACCTATGTGCATAGGGCACCACCGCAAATTTTTTTTCCTTTTTCTGTTTTTCTTATTTCTTAGCAGCACTTCTTACCCATTTCAGAAGATTTTCGCAGGTTAGTGATAACACATTAACAGGATAACCAGCTTTCTCGAGCCTATCTATATGTTGTGAAAAACTTTGTATACTGTGTGGACATGGCTTAGCTTGGCATACCTATAAGATCTGAGTATGCTATCCCCTGTTTCACAAGTTTGGAATGGCAGGAAGAAAATTCAAGCAGTGCTTTTCTTGCCCTAGGTGAATAGAACCAACAGACATGTTCCTCTTGGAGCGTTATGCACAGATCTAAAAACTGTAATTGGTTGTTCTGGATAAGCTCAAGCGTGAAACCAAGATCCCCAACACATTCCCTAAACACTTTTAAATGTACGTAACTTTCTTGGTGTAGCTATCACATGAAGAAAACACCATCTACGTATCGAAAGGTATGCACAGCCAATTCCTTAAGATTGTTTTGTAGCTTTCTATTACCACTCAAAACTGGCGCCACTTCTGAGCCAATAAAAACTCCTCATTTTTTACATACATAGAACTACCCCATTTGACAAAAGTATTTTCTAGGCAAAGCAACAAAAGCTCTAAAAAAGGTTCCCAAGGCATCTAACAGCCCTGAGTAAACCAGAATTTATCATTGTAAAGCGTCACCACTTCTTTGACAATACAACATTAGTTCCGCTTGCGGAAGCAAATAAAAAGGTCTTGCACATCTACAATGATTTCCGAGCATTACCCTGGATTATTTTCGGTTAGGAAGACTACAATTTCTTCAGAATGTCTTATCAGGGACGGGTCTTCAAGATAAACCGAATATAGCACATTATGCAAAAAAGGTTGAGACACTGTACTTCCACGTTCCTTTTTTTTTTCAGAAATAATGGCTCGAAGAGGAACTTCCGGCTTATGTGTGTTAGCGCTAAAAAATATGTCAAGATGTCAATATGTCCTTTAAATTTTTTTACTCCAGATGCGAGGCGCTCAAGACCAAATTGCTCAAGCAATTGAGGTTTTCTTAACTTCTTGAAGTTCGTCTTTTTCGAAACAAAATTTTCGTCTATAGTATTTTCAGCTCTTTGGGCGCACAATCCCTCAGGAACAACAACAAAGAAACCTTCTTTGTCTGCAGTAAGCAAGATTAGCGGATGCTCGACGAAAAAACGCAACACACCAGATAGGTTGTCTGACTTACATTGCTGAGGAGCTGTCCTTGCGATCACATCAACGCACTCATCCCACAAAATGCTATTGAAAAAAGTTTTGTTTGAGGAAAGAGCAACTTAAAAAAGTTAAGAAAACAGCAATGGAATTGCTCGAGCAATTTGGTCTTGAGCGCCTCGCGCAGAGAGTTATACAATCTAAGGGACTGCAGCATGACATATTCTTAGCACTAAGATACATAAGGCGGAAGTTTCTTTACGATCAATGATTTCTAAAAAAAAAAAAAAAAAACGTTGCAGTACATTGTCTTATCCTTTTTTTGCATAGTGTGCTATCTTCAGTTTGCCATGAAGACCCCTTCCTCATAAGACATTCTGAAGAAATGGTACTCTTCCTAACCAAACATAATCCAGGTAAATGCTCGGCAATCAGAGTAGATGCGCAAGACCTTTTTATTCGCTTCCGCAAACGGAAATAATCTGCAGTGTTAAAGAAGCGCTGACGCTCTACACTGATGAGTTTCGGTTTACTCAGGAGTGTGGGGTGCCTTTGTAATCTTTTTTAGAGCATTAGAAGTTTTAGCTAAAGAATACTTTTGTAAAACAGGGTAGTTCTATGTATGTACGAAAATCAGGAGTTTGTAGTGGTTCAAAATTTGCGTTAGTTTTGAGTGATATTTATCGAAGCCGCATCAATAGAAAGCTACAAAACAATCTTAAGGAATTAGCTGTGCATACCTTTCGATACGTAGATGACTACCTGGTGTTCTGTTCATGCGTTAACTGCACCGAGAAAGCTACGGCTATGTTAAAAGTTTTTAGGGAATGTGATGGGGGTCTTGGGTTTCACGCTTGAGCTTATCCAGAACAACCAATTACAGTTTTTAGATCTGTGCATAACGTTCCAAGAGGAACGTGTCTGTTGGTTCTATTCGCCTAGGGCAAGAAAGAAAAGCACTGCTTGAATTTTCTTCTTGCCATTTCAAACTTGTTAAACAGGGGATAGCATACTCCGATCTTAGGTAGTATGCCATTGCTAAGTAATGTCCACACAGTATACAAAGTTTTTCCCACTATATATGTAGACTCTAGATGGCTGGTTATCTTGTTCATTTGTTATCACTAACCCGTGAAAACCTTTCGAAATGGGTAAAAAGTGCTGCTAAGAAACAATAAAAACAGAAAAAGGAAAAAAAAGAGGTTTGCTGGGGTTCCCTGTGTACATAGTTTGTCATATGGTTCACGGAACTTGGCCAATAGATATGACGTCAATCTGTTTTCTCGGCCCCCCGCAAATTGTCTATGATGTGGCCTATGATAAATAGGAAACTTGAACAGCGGGGCAAAAGAAGAAAAAATTATTGCGGCGTTAGACATGTGTCCCCTTTAATGCCTTGTAACACTGGTATAGTTTATCAGATACATCTCAAGTGCGGGAAAACTTATATTGGACATAGTGGCAGGTGTATCAATATCAGTCAAAAATGACACAAACAATCACTTAACAACCCTAATGCTTCCCATCTAGCGTCGCGTTGTTTCAATTGCAGTTGTAAGCCTTTGTTTCAAAACACAAAAATCATTCCAAGTCGCAAATGTCAAACCACACGCTAAATAATTGAGCAAAACGTGAACAAGGTGAATGCAGGAGCCATCGTTTCGACAAGTGAACTTGTCTTCTTCAAGGCGACGTATGCTTTCCTCGCCACAGTATATATAGGTGGGGTTCTTCTAAAAGGGAGAGGGTGTAAGGCGGGAGGATGCGGAAACGAGGGAAAATGTGTTAGCGTGTCGAATTGAGAGTAAAGGAACGCTGTGTACAAAGTCAAAGCCAGGGCACACCCCCCCCCCCCCCCCCCCCCCGGTCTGTCAACGCACGCGCGTTAGCCGGTGTGTCAAGGGCGTCTGACACGCCGGCTGACAAAACAAAAAAGAAAGGGGGGATACGCCCAGAAATCAAACTAAGTGTTGTTGCCTATAGCTTGAAGTTTAGCATAGTGAATAGATTCTTAAAACTCCCTTTGAAACGTTTATGCCTATTGGTTGCAATGTCTTGAACTTATGGATAAGGTATGATTCTCTGTATTTTCTTTCTCGTTCAGAACGGAAATTTGACTGTAAGAGGTAAAGTTTAAGTTCATCAAAGTTATGACCTGGTTGGTTGAAATGTTCGGCGACGGCTTTGGGAAGCTTTTTAGCTGTGTCCGCGCGATGTCCGTTTAATCTGACGTTCATTGATTGTCCTGTTTCACCGATATATTGTTTCTTACAGAAGGAACATTGAAGCATATAAATCACATCCGAACTTGTACAAGTGAAGCTAGATTTGACTTCGTGTGTATAACTATTTGCAGTGCTTTTAATTTTAATGTCACTTTGAAGGTGCCTGCAGGTTTTGCACCTAGGGCGACAACATGCTTTTATTACGGGGGAATGCTGTTGGCTTACTTTGTGCCCTGGCTTTGACCTTGTACACAGCGTTCCTTTACTCTCAATTCGACTCGCTAACACATTTTCCCTCGTTTCCGCATCCTCCTGCCTCCCACCCTCTCCCTTTTAGAAGAACCCGACCTATATATACTGTGGCGAGGAAAGCATGCGTCGCCTTGAAGAAGAAATGTTCACTTGTCGAAACGCTGGCTCCGGCATTCACCTTGTTCACGTTTTGCTCATCGTCTTGAATTTCCATCTCCCGCATTCCCCGTCTTTACGCTAAATGATTGAGGAATTTCACGTGAAAAGGTTAGGAGGGACTTGCGATAGCCACAGACCGATATCTCTGTTAGAAAGCGATTCTCAATATCTTCTCAGCGCGTGTGTTAATCTCTAGTGCCTTTTGTTGTCTGGTTTATTTGGCTTCGCTACCTCTTGACATGTTTAACTGATAGTCCTTACACCTTGTCATGTTCAAATGCTGCGGTGTTGAGAGTTAGCGCTCTAGTTGTCTAGATCTAGTTGAGAGTTAGCGCTCGTCCTGTCTTCTAGTCACTGTGGGTGTCATTTCGCGCTAAAATCCAAGAGTATGTTACCGTACTAACTCGCCCAACTTTCTATCCTTTTGCTCAACATTCATATTGGTAATGCAGAGTATCATTCATCGTATGAGAGATCTTTTCGCAATTTATTTCCAAGTAATGTTTGTCGAAAAACACAAATGATGAGAACCTCCATATTAGTGTGTGTTATATGAAAGTATACCAGACATGGAGAACGTGGCATCATTGGCTATATGCATTGAACCTATTGAACGGAACATATCTTGAAGTGGTGTTTATTTCCAGTCTCTTTTCAGATTTATTATCTTTTTTTTTTTGTCTAGCAGCACCTCTTTCTTACCAAGTGTCTAAAGGAGTTCAAAAAGAATTCTTACTGCGGTGATGGAGTAGGACGCAACCACATTCTCAGAAAAGCGTGTTGAATGACATACGGAAGCGAGACAGGATGAATAGCCTGCGCCGACCGCCAGCGTGGCTCGGAAAACCTGGGTAAAATTGCGGCGCACTCCCGCGGATTACTTCTTGCCATACTTTGTTTGAAGACACGTGCAACCGGAGAAAGCGGACGAAACAATGACCGCAAAAGCCTTCCTGAGAAGCGAATTCCACGTCACACGTTGACGAAGATAGATGGGACCGCTGCGGAGATTTGTCTCGCATTACCCGGCAAGACCATGGCGTCGAGTGATCAGGGAGACGGGTAGGGGGGGGGGGGGGGGGGTGAGGGGGCGGAAGGGTGTAAAGCCATTACGTCGCATACGTCTTTCACTGAGTTGGCCGACCGCAAGCGAATCGGGACAGGAAGTGAGGTTGGCGCTCGAAAGAAGCACTCAGCTCAACAGCGGTCGCCTTGAATCGCGTTTTGGTCGTTGCGCGTATTCGCAAATGCGGAAGAGAGGCATGTTAAAAATTACACTACAGTCGTGCAAGAAAAGCCATCTCAACGACCGAACTGGAGCTAACAACGCGATCGAAGTAAACTCCAGGAAAATCGCATATGCAAGCTCTGGTTCCGGTCGATTGGGAAGTTGTTGCGCACCGCCGGTATCTTGCTTTCTCAGGGCTTGCGTTCTTTTTTTTTATTTTGGTTGCTAGATCCTGACGGCCGCCATAGTAAATGACTAGATCATTCATTCACAGGCTGAATTGCTCAGTGAAAGATTCTCTCTGGTAATATAGACCATACGAAGGCAGCAAATGGAATTGCGGCGCGAAAAGGAATGAAGTGGCTTGTATCATGGTATGAGTTCAGTTCTTAAAGCAACAATCTCGTTGGCATCAATAGACGCGTTCTAATGAAGAAGTTTTGGCTGAATTTCCGCCTCTATGTCACTGCAAGAGACAACGATTCGCTGTTCGGAGCGGATACGTGATCCGAGACATCGATTATGAAAATAATGGTGTTGGTCAAGTAAAAAAAAAAGGGAAAAAAAGCCTACGCTATAGCAGTCACGTAGACGCCTGTTTGTGCCTTTCCAAACACTGACCTTCGTACGCTCCACATTTCCCGCGGCTTATTGATTTGCTCAGCTAGAAGATGAGGCTTAAAACTTATTGCTGCGAGACGTTAGGCTGGAGAGCGTTCGACTGCTTCTATGAAAATTCTGTGATTAAAAAAGTACTTGCAAGAAATAATCAGCGAACTCGCCCATTTCTTTCTTCATGTGTAATTACATCTATGAAGCTCGCTTACTATTAGACTGGAGCGCTGGCTGATTGACGCATCGACAAGAGTGACAAGACTCACGGTTCTAAAACTACGGCAATTAGAATCCCGCACAAACTATCACCACCAGAGGAAAAGAGGTTACCATGTGTTAACTGCATCAAAACCCCGCAGACCGGCCATCTTAATTCTACTAAGAAGGCGAATGAAATCGAATGGGTATAATCTTTTTGCCAACAGATGTCCATATACAAAATGAAAGCGTGGAATACAAAAAGCAAAAATTAAATATAAACTAATTAGCACCGTTGTTTGTGAACGTATTGTTCGAGATGAGAATGAACGAAATGGAGTGAGAATTACAAAGCCCTCCTGAAGGCACCTGTCATTGATGCAGTAACTTATGCTACCGATAGTATTATGGTGATGGTGTGGTATTAGGATGCAGTAACTCAAGTTACCGCTTCCTAATATCATCTGGTATTAATAGGCTAACTCAACTAATTTTCTCGTAAAGAGATACCGGATAATTTATTTTGTTATATGCGAGCGCGGGTGTCCGTGCGTTCGTGGATGTGCGTGTGTCTGTGAGTGCGAGTTTCGTTTCCTCAATATTTTTATTACTTGTTCTTGCGTGTGTTATGCCTACGTATAACTTCTTTCTTCTGCTTTTCTACATGATCCAACGACCTGTATCGATCAGATTTTGTAATTGCATTAGTTTCTTTGATTCTCTCGCGAAGTTTTTCGGATAGCTGCCTATTTTTTGAGTCAAACTCCTCCTCTTAACCAGTTTATATATATACACAATGAACAAAAACAAAGGGACTTAACCGAGAAACCCGATTTTTATTAGTCATATCATAAGAAGCCAACAAACAAACACACCAAGAACAACATAGGGAAAAGTGCTCGTATTTACTAACTGAATTAAAGAAATGATAAATTAATGGCAATTAAAGTAGATGAAAAAACAACTTGCCACAGTTGAGGAACGATTCCACTTCGTCGTATTACGCGTGCAAGCATCGAACTTTGGTTGTTTTCAGCCTTCCCTTATTCAAACTGTGCCCTTCAGGAAAGTATGCGGGTGGATATTGCATCATCTGAGAACACAACTGTATTCATCTAGGTACCCTTGACGTGCACTTGCCGCGTGGCATCTGAATGTGTTCTTCATCGTGCCAAAACAAAAATAAGAATAAAGGACAAAACTGATGGAATAAGTCACGGCCAAAATGTAAAGACAAAAGACAAGGCTAAAATGTAAAGAAGTTACGTCAAAAAGCTCAATCAGACGCCAAGTGTTGGCATAGTTTGTCAGCTAATCAGGGCGCTTAAGGAGACATGCAGCGACTAGCTACAATATTGCGCAAGGGGAGTGAAGGCAACATCTAATCAAGTATAATACGTTCTTGGCTTATTAGCACCATCTCAGGCATCAAGGGTTTCTAGTATAGAATAAATGCGCAATCACAGTGTAGTTTAGAAGCGATCACAGCTGCGAAATATGACCCTAGCTCTGTCTGCACCAGCTCTCCTCATTGTCGGTATCCTCCTGGTAACTGCCCTGCCGAAAATGTGGACCGTTTAGGCTAGTTAATTGCGTCATTAGAGCGGCGTCCTCGTTTGCAGTTATTACGCGAACTGTGGGGAGGGCAGTAAACGAGTGGTTCCAGTCAACACCCGTTGAGCGCTAATTTAGGCGCTTCCATGAAGTAGCACCTGGTGCGGTAATACCGTGATATGACTTGCAAGTTATAGCGATAAAGGCGTGAGCATCTTTAAAACACTCCCATTCCATAGAGAAAGAAAAAAAAAACATAATTAGGTCAGCCTCATGTCTATTCCGGCAAAATTGCGCACAAAGCCAATGTATACACTTATGGCAAACGTTTCTTCTTCTGGCGCGTCGCTGGTCTTAGACATCAGCGAGTATTCGCGTACGGCTTAAGAGATGAGGAAAAGGAGTTAGAAACGATGGAGTAGATCAAGTGAAGGGACGTACAAATAAAATCCCTGTGCTCTTATCGGTGATTAGTGGTTCCACACACTATACAAATACAGTACTAGGGAACGTATTAGTTCCTGTACGCTTTCATCTGGGTAACGCGGCCAGTCACAGAAATAGACAAGGACTACGAAATTTATGATCTAAACTCCAGAATCGGAGAAACTATAACACCGATGCGGTTGTTGCGGCAAGAGGGCTTTGATGCAAAAATAAGGATTCCGGGGTTTCCCGTCTCAAAACTACACGGTGGGTTATGAGGGACACCGCAGTAGACGGATCCTAATTGACCCGACCACGAGGTGTTCTTTGAGGTGCGCATGAACCCAAGTACCCGAGCGTTTCTGCATTTCGCCCCGGTAGAAATGCGGTCACCACTGCCCACCGTACATCCACCGAATCACCAGGACGGTTGTGGTCGGATTCACTAAGGATATTTACCGCAAAGGTTTGCTCTAACAATCCACGGCACGTGGCAAAAGAGCCATGCAAGCTTCATACGTTTCTAACTGCTTTAGTAAAGTTTTGTGCAAATATACCAAGATATCAACTCTTCATAGAAGCATATGGGAAGACCATTCGCAATTCTCGGTGTCACAATATGCTACTGACACATACGAACACGTGGATGAAGGCGCGCGTGAAAAAGAAAGCAGTCGTCATAATTGTAACAAAGCAATCAAGAAACCTTTTACATCAAGATGGACGCTTTCTTGAATACATTGCAATTTCATCAGCAACAGAATTTCCTCGGGCGATCGCCTACTGCTTGCACGCTTGGAACGAGCCTAAGGAAAACGAATCATCCGAGAACCACGTAGTGTTTTCTTCCTTTGTTTTGTAGAAAAGGATTGGAACGTATAGTGGGTCGTCCTCTTCAGTGCTTTTGATCGTGAATGTCACTCGTGCTGAGTGTCCGTGCCCTGCTCTAACGTTCGGTCCCAAACGCCGGCGACTAATAAACGCCTTTGCAGTTTGAATGTTCCTTTCTTTGTTTTTAGCTGTGTAACTTAAGGAAATGGTGCAGCCGAGGCAATCTCTACATTTACCTTTTAAGAACAACCTTTTCATAACAGAACAGCTTAAAAACGAATCTCGCAAGTCGTTCGTGGAAGTGAAAAGGGACTTAAGTTATGTCCTTTAGACTCAACTCGCGTGCTATAAGAATAGCCATGGCTCTTCGGTTTAATTTGGACCACTTGGATACCTTTGACGCGAGCTTATAACCACTTACACAGACATTTGGGCAATTCGTTCCGATAGGCATGCATGCGGTAGCTGCTGCCGAAAATTGAATGCCCTAGTGATCAGCAGATGCAATCCGTTTGTGGAACATGCTGTGCATGTGAAAAGGAGAAAACCATTTCCTTTTTGTGCCAGAGTTTATGAGCGTTTATGGACCTGTCGTCTCGTTTTCTGTATAGTGTGCGTCTGTGTATGAGGGACATATAGTGTGGTGTGGCTTAAATGTGACCTCCTTTGGGAGTTTTACTCTGCATTTATGCAAGGTGACCTTGCGTTTACACACGTGTTCCATGTGATCTCTGCTGTTAGCTCTTTGTTAGTGCCTTTATGTCACCTGAATTAAAGCCTGACTTTCTTGTTCCCATGCCTGTTTTGTTCACTGCCAGCTCTTTTCGGCCATTTCAGTATCTATCCATTCAATGTGAAAATGAGGAGCCAGTTTAAGTTGGAGGTGCATACATGTGCTAAATATCAAGTAATAGAAAAAAAACTAGGATGAATCCACAAAAGCGCACAAATAGCCGCTCCCAAAAGTAGTAAATAAGCTGAAATAATTTCGATATATTCTATACAGAGAACTTACCAGAGATAACTGCTCAGGACGTAGGATATAAGGGGAAGAAAAAAAAAACGGCCGTGGCTTAGCTTGGTTAAGCCTGGTGATTGCGAAGCAATAGTGTGTTATTCTCGGATCAGCTGGTAGTATGGCTGATGGTAGTCTTGGGTTATGCTAGTGTTACGGCTTACAGTGAATCATCTAAGCACCAGCACGTCCACTGGCATCTCGGACTTGAGCACGCCGTTGGCGAACGCCCGTATCGAGCTGAAGGACGAGAGGTCCAAGTAGCGCATGACGACGTTCTCGATGCTCGACACCCGCCGAACGTCGGCGGCTGCGAGGAGGCCGCTGCTGATGTCGCGACACGCGAGGATGACTCGGGCGCCGCGCCGCGCCCCTGGTGAGAGGAGCGGGAGTTAGGCCGCCGTTGGTGGCTACCGCCTCGCCTCGCGACGACGTGAGATGGGGCCCCGTTTTTACACATCTGGTGTGACGTCACTCTAGGTCACGTGGTGTGACGTCACGCAGCGAGGTCACGCTAAAGGTCAATGGTGCCTACCACCGCTTCGCCACGGAACGGGCTGAAGTGCGATCTAAAGTAGTATTGCTTCGCAATAAAAATGGCAGTTTTGTGCGACAGGCACAGCACTGAAAGCGATAACGTGGTTTAGTGTTGCACGCGAGCACCTCAGACGGTGTTGTAAGAGTACATAGGGGTGGCATGCTAGCAGCGAGCCCGCAGACGAGCTCACTTCTGCTGCCGAGCAGAAACATCACCCTAGTGTCTACAGGGCGTCTCGCAACGCTGGCCTGATGAGCACCGCCAGCATAGCTTCGCAGGCGTCGCAACTCAATCGTGCACAAGAGGAGACATAAGGAAAACCGCAAGTGACATACTCCCATGTGTAAACAAAAGGGGGTTCTCTACCGCGGACTCAGCTAACTAACCGCGCACATGGTTACAAAACTAGCTCTGGCCGAGAGTGGCCCGCGAATGTGCCACTGTGGGTCAGAAAACGCGACGCAAAGTAAGGCTCACGCGTACACTCGCCCCAAGCGGCTCCCACGCAAGAAGGGCGCCTCGCAAACTTGGGGGAGCAAGCAGACACACAACCTTTCTCTTTGAAATGCAACTTTACTCTCAACGACACAGGCTACTGTACACCGCCAGGGTCGTAAAACGCGGGAATCGAGGCGGAGGGAGATGCCTGCGGTCAGCGAAGCGGGGGTTGAACCAGGGGTGGCGGCGAGGCTGCAGGCATGCAGCCCGCCGCTTGCGGGACTGTCTCCTCAATGTCTTCTAGGTACCTCGATTTCTTAGAAAAACATGGTCTTGTAGTGAAGGCGCAGTGTTCGTTGCTTACACATGTTTAATGCTCACCCGACGAAAGAGCGAATGAGCTTTGTCTCAATACGGAAAACAATAGTCCGGATATCCAACGGGCATGCTGAAACTAATGCAAAACAATGTTTTCGTAAAGCTGTGGACTAAATGCTACTAAAGCTTGCTATTTTGGTATCGCGTTTTGCAGCGTACCTATTACGCGCCTGCCTGGCTACAGGCGAAAAGACCCACTGCCCCCCCCCCCCCCCCCCCACCCTTGACCCGTGCGACCGTGGTTCAAACCACATGCGTCATTGACCCGCTTTACTCGACGAAAAAGCGACTGAGCTGACACGCCAAGCTCTGCGAATGAACGCATTGAAATCATTGCTTTAATAAGTAAATGCCATGCTTTAAGGAGTATATCTATTGCAGCAAGGATATTTAGGTGCCGCTGCTTGATTCATAGGGTAATTCCGTAGAAAACAGAGCCAATCACCAGCACATCTGCATACTCTTAGCACAGTAACCTTTGAGTTGACATACAGTTGCAAGTGACCTATAGCATAAAGGTTTCTCGGCTGCTCAAATAACTTGATCTATGTGCGTTCTTTTATAATTCACGTCGTGGCTACAGGTTACATGTGTCGAAGCGTCTATTTTAGAGGTTAGTGCAACAACAAATGTCTTGTAAGCTTTAGATTGTAACCTATAAAAAGTTGCAAATTGTGGCTCAGGGGACCTATTGTATTCATTTGAAGTTTACTGGTTATTGTGTCGTACTGCGATTCTGCCATGGTGTTTTCAGCCGGGACTAACCTGTAGATATATGATCTGTGGCTGGATGCTTAGGAAGGTTGGACTAAAATAAGTTTTGTTGGCAGCAGTTGGGATCTTTTGTTTGGCAATGCAAAAAAAGAAAGTTTAAATCTCGCAGGTACGCATGCTCAAGTCAGACAGCAACAATTCATTGCTCAGATATCTATAATGCACACTACTGCATATTGCATACGTGCCATTATAATCTAAAGGGAAGCCACAGAAACAATGGATATACATGAGAGAATATTGCGGCGAACGATGTTGTGCCATAACGTATCACTATAGGATAGCGCAGATAGCTATGAAAATACACAGGTTGTCCTAGCTATGAGGAATACTTAAAAAATACGCATAATTTAATGGGAGTAACTCCAAGCGCATGTTGTTCGGATTGACTTGTAAAATCGCCGTTAGTATTTTGCTCCCTGACAAGGAATTATTTAATTAAAATCGATTGGCTTTCTTCTTGTTTTTCTAATCGCTATTACATCAACTAGTAACTTGCATATAATCATAGGGGACATCAAAAGGAGATACGTTTAGGGAGATACACGTCGCGGTTTACTTTCTCTGGCGCTGTGAGAAAGCCAGCGAATCGACCTCTTCCTTTTGTAAACAGCCTGATGCCACGGACCAAGCGCAAAGCGATGTGCGAGAGGTGAGCAAAGAGCTTGCGGGCGAAACATTTATCTCGGTACCATGGCATCTGCTTCGATTAATTTTTCTGAGTACGTGAGTTTGCTGACGGAATCCCTCATTTTATCTTGATAGACTGCTGGTAAAGTGATCCGAAGATTTAGCCGAACGTGGGATTGGGCCACAGATATGTTATCCTCGTCAACAAGTCTGGACCGTACACCAAGGGAGCAATTAAAATGTACCGCTCGCTTAAGCTGTACAGATTTGCCACAGAGGTAGTTGCGGGGACATTTGGCTGAGCTCACTGAGCATTGAGGTCGGACACGACTAGCCTATACCATCGCGACCGAGAAGCTCGAGATCTGCGATCGGTATGAAGAAGCTCAATCACGATTCAACGGATCTGGACTGAGTAAAATTGCGACCTGAAATGCCCCTTTAGCAGCACTCTATCCGGATCTAGATCGACCGCGATCGAAAGCGCTCGCTCGAAAGCGATACGGCAAAAGGTTTAAATGCTTGTTCGACGACAGTAGTAAACCTGTTTTCACGCAGTTCACACTAATCAGGTACAATACGCCAAGTATAGAGCTGTCTACGTGTCATGTACTGTTTTCATCTCGTAAACGCGAACATGACCGCATTTGTCCTGGCGGTTGCTTCCTGTTCCCGCGCTCCAAATTAATATCATCCAGCATGATAGTAACAGGACACTGCCAAAACAGCAGCAGCTTCGTTCAGGTTTTGGAAAGAAGCGCTTGTGCACTACCCAGATTCTGTCGGCGTCTGACGCCTGACATTTGTTGAGGCGTATTGCCAGCGCCTACTTTTCTCACATGTCTTAAGAAACGAATCTCACCGCTTGGAAAACAAAAAAAAAAGTTCATTCTAATGCCTTCTTTCGCGCAGTTTACGCATCGAACCAGGCAAAAACTAGCCGGCGTGGCAAACCGTCTTGGTGGACGCGCACAAAACACACTATATGAACAAGAACACCAGTGACACGCGAAGCTGTCAGCACATGCGCGCGCGCGTGCGCCGTGTTCTTTGAAAAACAAAACACTCCCGACTGTGCCGCAAAATCACGTGACTAACTCGTCTTCAGGTAGAACGGAAGACGTCCATCGTAAAATCAGGGTCATTCCATGCTTTCTTTCTCAATACTATTGAAGGACCCTGGCAAAAGGTATCTTGTGACTACGCACTTGACCGCAACGGAGTGTCAAAAAGTGTAAAAGCAAGCATTTCATCTCCGGCTCGCGGATAAAGGTAGCCTTCTTCAGTCATGTTGGTACATGAATGAATATGTGATGTTTAATGGCGCAATGGCCAGGTGTGGCCAAAGAGCGCCATGCTAGATGTTGGTACATAACAATCCCCCGGAGCTGTAGGCGCGTCTTGGAAATGGCACGCACACTATTATCGTCATTGCTCTGCCCAGTAAGAGATAAACAGATGGATTTTGCACCGAGACTCTTTGATCGTGGCGCTATGTCATCGATGCGGGCGTGAAATCAAAATATTATTTCTTCATATCGTGCAGGGTTTCTCTCTTCGCGAGAAATATATACGAATAAACAGCTCATTTGCACCTTGCTGAAGCATTTCATTACGACGTTCCTTACTAGTCTGCAACGCCTCCATTGACATCTCGGAAATTCGAGCAACAATAAAGAAATTGTAGCTAATTAAATTTGACAGCCTCTTTTACTACTAGAAACAAAAATGTACTGATGGTTTCTGAACCGGACATTGATATATATGCAGTCGGTCTTAATCGTGTAGAAAAAATCCGTTTTTTTTTTTTCTAAAGCAGTGTGCATGATATCTGGGACACCTTGCATTTTCGAATTCAATATGTGCTGTCCTACGTGTGAACTATTCGGAAAACACATCAGCAGTGGCAGCCAGCACAAACACCCACGATCACCGAAGTCCGAGAGGGTTCGAACGCTTCGCTTTAATAACAAGAGCAGGCGAACGGTGCCCTGCGTGGTTCGTTTTGAAAAGAACTGCAGGGAATTGCTCACGAGGATGAAATGGCTCGCTGCAAAATGAAGCCTGCCATCCACAGGCTCTCGACGTTAAACTACACCAGCGGAGGAAGACGGAAGTACTTTTTGTCTGCAAGAACTAACGAAGCCCTGAACCAGCTCACCCAGGCTTTCACATTACTAAGCCCAGCGTGTTTGAGTTCCGCCACGCAAACTCATTTTGTTGAGGGGCAGCTGGCTGTGCGCATTTCCCATTGAGCGCGTGGGAACAGCAAGCACTGCGTTCTGTTCCCGCTGGGGCTATCTGCCTCGCTGTAGCTAGGCTCGAAAGGTGACTAGCAATTATAAAACTGAGAGAGAAAGAGAGAGAGAGAGAGAGCTGAATTAAAGCATTTGCTCTCGGCTGCGTTGGAATGGCAAAACCAACGCGAAACAACAACTTCTCCAGATTGTCCCAGTGCGTGTACTCCATCTGGTTACTTTGCTGATAGCTCGAGAGCAACCCTAACCGAAATTACCGATAGATGGAGATGGGTTCGTGCGGGCTAATAGATAATTTTACGGGTGTTAGCCTTTTGCCTGGCTGTGGACTTATTTTGCGTGATCCCTATGTTTTACTCCTTCTCCCTTTACTAACGTTCGGTTTTCAAAAAAAAAAAGAAGGAAGAACAAAACTGTTGTGAGCAAAATAACGTGCCCACCTTGTATTTTGCGTGCCTCCTTTATTGTCGTGTAGGCTAAATTGCTTGCTCAGCCTGTATGTTCCCTCCAAGCGTTTGCTTCTTGTTAATGACATGGTAGCTTTTGACCTCATCATTGACAGTGCCTTCCTCCCTGTTTATTTGTTCCCCTTGACGCCAATAACGATCACCTTCTCATTCTTTTGTGATGGCCCTATAGATAAAATGTCACATTCGTTTACTCAATGAAAGGAGTAGCGCGCGAGCCACACTGCCATATAATCTATGTTTTAATTCACATGGCATTTGAAGACATAACCGAATAATCAACGAACTTAAGAACGAATGAATTTTACAAGTGCCAGCTGAAAACGGTAGTTATAATCAGGCTGCCCAAACAAAGTAGCATTGCGGTTGCACAGTATTTGTCAGGCAGATCAGTGGGTAGGGAGACCAACTGGAAAAGCGCAATGCTAGTGGGTCGCAACATTAGGGCGACCTCCTGTGGGTTGTTGTATTTCCTCCATTCTGGAGCCAAAAAGTCCCCCTTCCCAGCGGCGCCAGACACCAGATAAACCCCCGCGCTGCGGGCCGCCGACGAAGTGGCAAGGAGAACTTCTCAGAGGCGCCGGACATTTGATACCCCTCAAACTACGTGCCTTACTGGCGGGCGCGTTGTATACAAATGGCGAGCGGCGGTGCGGTGGTGCCTTCCAAGTGTGGAGGTGGTGGTGACAACTTTATTGCACACAGGGGAGTTGCGGACACGCAGGTCCTTGGGCCCCCGCACGGCTCCACTGCACTCAAGCGTTCATGTCCCAGAGGCTCATGACCCTGGCAGCCCGGCCTGTGGCGATGGCTTTGGTGCGTGCGTGGTGCAAGAATGCTTGTGTGGCATGGTGTATTGTGACTTTCTCCTTCTCACTACTCTCTCCCATTTCCCATACCCTCTAGTGAAAAATAAAGCAGTCTTCTTGATGCGCTCGAAGCGAAAGGACGTCTGTCGTTTTTCCATAAGTTCAAAGTTCTCCGTCTCTTATTCCACTACATTTTTTGGTGCCGAAACCCGGGAATAGGGACGTCAAAGGATGGACATCGACAGAATCAAGCGAAAAAGGGCCGTGGCGCGATCATCTACAACAAAGCTGATCAATGAAGTATCCACCATGGACGACAGCGCATCAATCGGTGAGCTGGAAGAAAAGCTAAATCTTCTCACTCTTAAAGAAGACTCACTGAAAGAGCTAGATCGGGAGGTAGAAAAAGGCGTAGAAGATGAAGCTTTCGAAGAGGAAATTGCATGCTCCGAAATGTACAGAGAAAAGATCATCGTGGCGAAAACAAAGGTACAACGCATGCTACGCGACTTTAGCAGCACAAATGTTTCATCAGATCGCACACTAAACTCCTGAGATCAAAGAGAATCTAGCGCTAACGATTCGCAAATACGCCCCACCGTAAAGCTGCCAAAGCTCGAAATCAACAAATTCAACGGAGAGCTTCGAGAGTGGCAAGGGTTCTGGAGTCAGTTTGAGTCAACTATCAACGCTAACCAGAATCTCTCAAACGTAGACAAATTCAAGTACCTCAACAGCTACTTGACAGGAAAGGCGGCGGCAGCGGTAGCAGGACTTGACTTGTCGGAAGGCAACTACGATGTCGCTCTCTCGCTATTGAAGGAGAGGTTCGGCAGAAAGGAAGTTATTATAGAAGACCACATCTCACGGCTGCTTAACATCAAGCCAGTGCGTGACTCACGGAATCTCGGTCAACTGCGCAGCCTCGTCGACGAAGTAGAGACAGGTGTACGCAGCCTCACTTCTTTAGGCGTGAGTGTTGGCACTTATGGAACTTTGTTACTGACCGTAATAAAGAAAGCGGTGCCTGCCGACCTTCGTCTGGAATACCAAAGAAAATACGAGGCTACGAACGAGGGAAGTGAGCTGGAGGAGTTCCTGCGTTTTTTGAGAAATGAGGTTGCGACGCGGGAGATCATACAGCGGGCCGAAGCTCCGAGAGACAACAGTGCCGAATTGGTAAAGGAAAGGCGCAACAGCAACACTAAAGCGGCGTACATGCCTACTGCAGCGGCACTGCACACCACGATCAAGGACAGCACAGCATGTCTATTTTGTAATTCGAACGGCCATGAGACCGGCAACTGCAACGCAAAGATGTCTGTGGCGGATAAGAGAGAGGTGCTGAAGCGTGACAATCGATGTTTCCGGTGTACAACAAAAGGGCACGAGGCAAGAGAATGCCGTAAAGCTAAGTGGCTCAGGTGTGCGCATTGCAAGGGCAGACATATAACGACAATGTGCGACCCTGACTTTAGGAGACACCGCAACACTGATGAAAGGGATGCATCTTCGTCACCGGTGATTGAGCAAGCCATGGTGTTGAAGTCCTCATTAGGCACGGGAGATGACTTGATGTGCAATGGAGAGCAGCAGTTTCTCCTACAGACAGCGCGAGCTTGGACAGAGGGTCCACATGAACGTACGCTTGTCAGGCTTCTCCTGGACGGTGGCAGCCAGCGAACCTTCATTCATCGCAAGCTATCCGAAAAGCTGCAGTTAAAAGTGCTGAGAGAAGAGGAACTTAAAATATTTGCCTTTGGTGAGACATCAGCCACCACACGCACAAGAACGCGTCGAGTGGAGCTGTGGCTCAGAAGCCAGTACGACGGAAAAGGGGTGCGAGTGGAAGCGCTGGAGGTTCCTTGCATCTGTGCAGATATCATGGCTGCTCCATCAAATTCTGTTCTACTTCAACTTTCAAAATTTCACTTCCAAGTCGCAGACGCCTCGCGGGGCGACGAAAGCGAAAATATTGACCTTTTGATTGGCGCTGATCATTACTGGGAAATTGTCACGGGATCCACTAAGCGTCTCAGCTCCAAATTGATGGCAGTGGAGACTGTATTCGGATGGACAGTCCAGGGCCAGGTCGGCACAAGGAAGTCAACAGGAGTCTGCTCCTCGGCTGCTGGCGTGATGCGGATAGGAGTGAGTGAACAAATTGACAAGGAAATATCAGCACAGCTGAAGTCTTTCTGGGAGCTCGAGCACATCGGTATCAAGGAACATGAGCCAATTCGTCATGAGGACGCAGTCCTTCAGCACTATAAAGAAACCGTCATCTTTGAGAATGGCCGCTATAAGGTGTCGTTCCCTTGGAATTCGATGGTTTACGAGTTTGGCGACAACTACGAGTGCGCAGCAAGGCGTCTTAAAGCACAGACAAAGCGCCTCTTGGAAGGAGATTCGTTGATTAAGGAATACGACGCCTGCATAAGAGACTACATAGAAAAGGGCTATGCAGAGCCAGCCAGCAGGGATTACGGCACGTCGGAAGGTCCGGTGTACTATATGCCACATCAAGCAGTTGTTCGTCACGAAAGTCAGACGACAAAACTGAGGGTCGTATTTGATGCATCATCTAGTGCCAAAAATCGCCTCTCACTGAACAATGTTTTGGATAGTGGCCGAAACCTAAACCCAGAGCTCATTGATCTGCTGATCAATTTCCGTACTTACAACATTGCCATCGTTGCGGATATTCAAAAGGCCTTTCTCCAAATATCACTATCAGAGGGCGATCGGAACGCTGTGCAGTTTCTCTGGTACGCTATGACGCCAAAGAAAGGGGAAGAGCTTCCAGCTGTGGTGACCTATCGCATGACTCGCGTGCCGTTCGGTGTCACGTCGAGCCCATTTCTCTTGGCTGCAACGTTGCAACATCATCTTGAAGGCCTGCCGGAACGGTATGCTGAAACTGCAGGTATTCTGCGCAAGCATCTTTACGTGGACGACCTTGTAACTGGGGTTGACAGCCTTGACAAGGGTAGGGTAAAGTCTTGTGCCAGGAATCCAAAGATATATTGTCTCAAGCAGGGATGCGGCTACACAAGTGGATGTCGAACGACCGCGATCTCGTCAACTTCTTAGAGAATGGCAATGTGGAGAGAACGAACGCTGATGCTGGACATGCTGCAGCTACAAAGGTATTGGGAGTAGGTTGGAATGCTCAGACTGACCACTTTGAATACAACCTAACTTCACTCATCGACTTCCTCTCCGCAAGAGCCGACAACAAGAGATTTGTGCTGCAGGTCTCGGCAAGAATTTTCGACCCTTTTGGATTTATTGCTCCCACAACATTATGCGGAAAGGTAATGTTCCAGAAGTTGTGGGAGTTGGGAATTGGTTGGGACGATCCCTTGCCTGAGACATTGCAGCCTGAGTGGGACTGCTGGTGTAGGGAGCTTCCATGCATTGAAGGAGTCTGTATTCCAAGACTGATAGCGGCAGACTTTAGAAACGATGATACGGAGAAAGTGGTGCATGTTTTCTGTGACGCAAGCCCGAAGGCCTATGGTGCTGTCGCATATATCGTGACCAAGTCTCCGTTCGGACTAACAAATGTCAGCTTGGTCATGGCTAAATCAAGAGTGGCCCCTTTGAAACGCCTCTCGCTGCCCCGATTGGAGCTGATGGGAGCCCTTGTTGGCGCGCGACTATGCCACTACGTTACCAAGGCCTTGGATCTGAAGAACGTTGCTACCATCCTCTGGACTGACTCTACAGTAGCTATGTACTGGATCAAGGGAAACGCTGGCAGATGGAAGCCCTTCGTGGCAAATCGAGTCTCAGAGTTACAAGCGCTGACAGATCCCAGGGATTGGAGACACTGCCCAGGCTCAGACAACCCCGCTGACCTAATCACCCGCGGCATTCTCCCATCGGCCCTGCGGGAAAGCGAACTGTGGTGGAAAGGACCCCGATGGCTTCAGGAGGATGACACGTGTTGGCCAGTGATAAGTGAGCCGAGCTCGAATGTTAGGGAGTGCCAAATGGAAGAGCGAAAGGTGACGGTGATGCCCATAGTATCATCGTCATCCATGGCAATTTTCAATGTTGAGAATTATAGTTCATT
Organism: Dermacentor andersoni; assembly: GCF_023375885.2. Classification (NCBI taxonomy): domain Eukaryota; kingdom Metazoa; phylum Arthropoda; class Arachnida; order Ixodida; family Ixodidae; genus Dermacentor; species Dermacentor andersoni. Next base: position 83,096,463 of record NC_092819.1, read on the forward strand.
CAGCAGAGTCGTGCGAGTAACCGCGTGGGTCCGCCGCTTTGTCGACAACTGCCACAACAAAGAAGGAAGGACGATCGGCCCATTACGAGCTGAAGAAGTAATCAGCGCCGAAAGATACTGGTTGGCTAAGGCTCAACGAGATGCGTTCAGCGACGACATTTCAAACCTGAAGAATCAAAGACCGCTGCACAAGAGCTCTCCTGTTTTGCCTTTCAACCCGTACTTCGACAAAGAGGGCCTCATGCGAGTGGGTGGACGCTTGCAATTCAGTGATAACAACGAAGAGACTAAGCATCCCATCGTTCTCCCTGGCAGTCACCCCCTCACATCACTTCTCATACGGAAGGAACATTTGAGAATGCTGCACGCGGGCGTACGCGATACTCTAGCACAGCTACGAGAATCGTATTGGATTATCCGAGGACGTCAGGCCGTAAAGAAAATTATCAAGCAGTGCCTCGTCTGTCACAAGCAAAGTTGCCCTCCAGCTACGGAACCAGTAGCACCACTTCCAGCTGACAGAGTGACAAAGGGAAACCCGTTCGACATCGTTGGCATCGATTTTGCAGGGCCCTTGATTTGTCAACAGTCACGCGACAGCAAAAAATGCTACATCGCTATTTTCACCTGTGCTATGACACGTGCCGTCCACCTTGAGCTTGTCAGCGACCTGTCGGCTACAGCCTTCCTGTTGGCCTTTAAACGCTTTGTGGCACGCCGTGGAATTTGCTCGACGGTGTATTCGGACAACGCGCTCACATTCAAGCGTGCAGCCAGGGATCTAAAGGCAATGTTCATGCTGTTACAGGTCGAGGAATTGCAGTCATACTTCGCCGGAAACCAAATCAGATGGAAGTTTATTGTTGAACGGGCAGCTTGGTGGGGTGGATTCTGGGAGCGGATGGTGCGATCTGTGAAAGTAGCATTGCGAAAGGTGTTAGGTCGGAGCAGCTTGAGTTTCGAAGAACTGACCACCGTTCTTTATGAGGTGGAGGCCGTGATCAACTCACGCCCTCTGACTTTCATATATGATGATGCTCAAGAACCAGAACCGCTGTCACCGGCTCATTTCCTTGTCGGAAGAAGGTTGACGACTCTTCCTCCACACCTGCTGCCGGACAAAATTCCTGGCGGTGGAATGCATCTCTCACGACGCTGGAAGTACCGGACTGCCATGGCCGATGGTTTCTGGAGACGGTGGCGGAAAGAGTACTTATTGGAGCTCAGATCGGCACATATGTGCCGACCAACGACATCGAGTGATCTGAAGAAAGGCGCATTGGTGCTCCTGAAGGAAGACCGTTTGAAACACCACATGTGGAAGACCGCCAGAATTAAGGAAACATTTAAGGGTAGAGACGGCAGGGTGCGGTCCTGCAAACTGGTATTAAGTGGGGGAACTGAGGTGAAGCGACCGATACAGCTGCTGTATCCCTTGGAGATTGTGGAGCAATGAGCTCAATAATAGTTCGCTCATCCGGGGGAGGTTGTTGTATTTCCTCCATTCTGGAGCCAAAAAGTCCCCCTTCCCAGCGGCGCCAGACACCAGATAAACCCCCGCGCTGCGGGCCGCCGACGAAGTGGCAAGGAGAACTTCTCAGAGGCGCCGGACATTTGATACCCCTCAAACTACGTGCCTTACTGGCGGGCGCGTTGTATACAAACGGCGAGCGGCGGTGCGGTGGTGCCTTCCAAGTGTGGAGGTGGTGGTGACAACTTTATTGCACACAGGGGAGTTGCGGACACGCAGGTCCTTGGGCCCCCGCACGGCTCCACTGCACTCAAGCGTTCATGTCCCGGAGGCTCATGACCCTGGCAGCCCGGCCTGTGGCGATGGCTTTGGTGCGTGCGTGGTGCAAGAATGCTTGTGTGGCATGGTGTATTGTGACTTTCTCCTTCTCACTACTCTCTCCCATTTCCCATACCCTCTAGTGAAAAATAAAGCAGTCTTCTTGATGCGCTCGAAGCGAAAGGACGTCTGTCGTTTTTCCATAAGTTCAAAGTTCTCCGTCTCTTATTCCACTACATGGGTAAAATGATGGTGCAGTAAACTTTAAAAGCAGCACACACACACATACACACATACACTTTGAGTCAAGATTAGCATTGAAAGTGTGTGTAGTGTGTGGAAAAAAATTACAAGCTAAATCAGAATTATTTCAGTGATTAGGAAACTCATAAAAGTACATAAAGTTATGACGACATTCGAAAGCATAAATGAGGCAAACTCAAACCGAACATAACTCATCATACAGAAGAATAAGAACAAAAAAGACACTAATGCTTGTTTATAGCCATGTAACAAATGAGGCCATTTATTAGCTAAAAGGAGGTGCATTCAAAGTAATCATGCTGAAAAGTATGCAGTACATTTCCCGTAATTAGATCATGTGGGTTTGTGTCGGGAGTAAAATGATGTTGTTATGGACAGCGAATCCAGTAGGATTTGTGTTAGTGAGAGAGGGCTTGCAGAAAGTGTTTACAAGAAGAAATTTTTTAAATGCTCATAACAAGGTTACCAAAATATTTGACGAGGTCGATAAGTGGCTGCAGTCGTTGTTGACGAATGGGCACAGAAGAATTACTACGCAATTTAATGCGTTAGATAGCGATACTCCCACTTTATTACGCAGTAAATACTGTGAGTTCGAAAAAATGCATGGTAGCGTGTAAACAAAGCTGACGTATTTAAACATGATCAGGCCTTGAATAATATTCTGTTGCCAGGTGCTAACTCTCATTTCAAATTAATATTGTGTTTTAAGTTGTTTATGTCCGAGTACAATGTGCCCTCCCCAGAATGAGCACTCAGAAGCAACAAAAATGATACGATGGTTGAAATGACCTGATGCATTAGATAGTGGATACTTTTGACTAGAATCAAATCACATCTTTACTGGGAATGCATCAGTGCCCTCTATTCAACCCTCACAAGCATCCTACGCTTCTTTAACTTCGACTAGGAGGTCTGGTCATCTCCATTGGAAGAGACATGCCCTATACTATGGTAACTGGCGGTGGTCTATAAATACACCTCAATGGGTCCATGCAAATGGACTCGACATCAAGGCCCAGAACACAGCTGGACACCGATACAGACGACTCTAAGAGAGGTTATTAAATAAATTGCGTGATCACTCATTCGCATCTTTTAGGCTTATGATTTGCGTAGGCGATGTCGAAGAGCGTTTAAAGGCATGTAATTTTCCAGTGGCCATCTGAACACCATAAAATTGCCGTTAGCAAGCTGACTGACACCATGAACGCGCTCCTTGTGAGTCGGTATGGTGGAGTGGCAGATATTAAGCCACCAGTTAACCCGTTCCCTTACCTCGTGCTGATGGCTGCACTTGAATCACCCTTACCTGTCAAAGAAGATGGCCCAGGGTCATCGGTGTTACCGCTCGTTTCATACTGCGCGGCGACATTTTCGGAAGAACTTACAGTGACTCGAAAGGCCTCACCGTGGTCTGACGTGGCCACAGCCGCGCAGTGTTTGAGTGCCACTGCCATATATGCTCTGCACTGGAGGCTTTCATTGCGGAAGGTAATCCTCAGCTGACGCAACTATCACTGTCAACGATGTCGTCATAACTTGCGCAGTATTTCAGAAGCCAGCAACGCGTCGACGTTTCCCCTGGGCATAGTGAAACGGCAGAAACGAGACCACTTGTTAACAATTTCTTTTATCTGGTGCTCGTTGGTGGCGCTCTTTCCTATCATTGCAAGAAATCGAACAATGTATTTCTGCTGCACTTCCCGTGTCCCGCTATTCTCTGTTTAATTATATGTGACTGTTTCAAAGTACCCAAACTATTATTCACGTGCGCTGACGTAGAAAATCCTGACCCGGATTATCTAAACAAGAATATGGCAAAGCTATAACTGCACACGTCGACTCCCGCCATGACGAGCTCAGGATAATGCTTGATGACGTTAAAAAGAACCAAGAAGTACTGGAACAAACTGCATCAAAATTAACACAATGCTTTCTGCTGTCGAAGAAACCGTAGATAACTGGGACCAATGTTGCAGTATACCCGTCCGCGGCAAATTCTATATGACGCAGTCCGAGACGAGAGTGCCAAGCTGAGAAGCCCGGCAGATGAATTTGGAGATCGCTCTCGAAGGGACAATCTGGCCTTCTACGGTTTAACTGACTCGGCAAGCGAATACTGATTTCAAGTAGGACAAAACAGTAGTGCGCTTTTGTCAAACTCTTTAGGCACATAAATTTTGCATGACACTATATCGCGAGCCTATAAGCATGCAGCGTGCATGTTTAAACAATGTCGCCCATAATAGTGAAATTCTCCCAGTTAAAAAAAAAGAACGAGGCTAGTCTTTCAAAGAAAGCGAAACTCAAAGGTTGAAAATCACTGTTGGAGACGACTTTTGTAAGGCCACCCCCCCTCAAGGAAGCAGCTCATCGATTACGGAAATGCAAGCGCTCAGCAGTTCTGTTTGAGATACGGTAGGTTGTTCATAAAAAAAATGTTTTATCTACTGCGCTCCGACCGACAGCATATGCGATGTTGCTCAAGTACCAAAGCAAGTGTTCGCAGATTAGTTCCTGAAAAGTCGCAAAATATATAGCAAGCCTCGATAAAGAGGAGTCACGCGGCTGCTGATAACATATCGTTTGTCTTCACTAATATTAGATGCGTGGTCAACAAGCGCGCTGGCTTATCTTCCATTGTTGATATCTGTGCTTTAAGAAGTTGTCGTATTGACGAAAACCTTGCTGCTAGCAATGATGACAGCCAAAGTCTTCACTTTGTGAGTAATTTTAAATAATGAAGACCTGGTCGCAATGAAAGAACAGCCGGTGGTACGTATATTCATCGCTTTATCAACGAAATATTTTCTCCCAGGTTATTCCTATCAATTTCCCGTTATAGCTGTTATGCACATGCGTCTGCCTCGGCTATACACAAAGATCTGTTTATTTGTCGATGGTACAGCTCTCATCAGTCTTCTATGCATTGCGATTCTCTGCACGACACCCTGAACAACGTTTTTGTTAGGTTCCGAAATTCTGTTATTTTAGTCCTGGGAGATCTTAATTTTCCTAATGTATCCATGAAACATCACTAAATTCACTGTTTCTTCCCATGTGTCCGACACCACAGATTTCGTTACTATGTGTTACTTCAATTTTGCTTGGTTAGTAAAAGAACCTACGCGACTGACTTCCTTTTCATCTAATGTGTTATATTTGATTCTCACAACTACGCCAGATGCGTGTTCTACTTCGAATAGCTTACGTGGGTGTACCGACCGTTTCATCCTTCATTTCGCTATAACTTCCCATTTTAACGAGGACTACCGCACAGCAAATATATAAGGGACTACGTGAATGCAGCTCATGCCGCCGTTAATGCTGACCTACACTCATTCTGTGAATCTTACATAAGTTACTTTTTACATCGCTGTGTAGAAACGAACTGGGCTCTGTTTAAAACCAAAATACTATATCGCCTATCGAAAAAATTATGGCATAGCTCATCTCCCGGTGACTGTCCACGGTAATGCGAGTAGCAAATGAGCAATATAGCGACATACCATATTGGAAGTCACGATCATTTAACACGTGTAGTGGTAAGTCTGAGATTTTAGTTGCTTCCGCTGTATGCCACATGCTCAGACATCGTCCCACTCTGCAATGACACCCGCTGGCCAAGGTCGCCTATGAACATGGTAGCATGAAGACTGCCTGCCGCCACCACAGTGATGATGTAATCAAGAAAAACTGATATGCAAGGGACGATTAAGCTGCTATAAAGACGATGGCACGACGGCAATGAGATGTCCATGTTAAGTTATGACGTGCGACGACAACCTGACAAAGAAGACATGCAGACAATAACATGACGATGTCTGCATGATGACGATGGCCTGACGACGACGGTATAAAGAAAACTCGATGAAGAAGCCAGACTGACGACGGTGCAACTACCACGACAGCACGACGACAGCGGGATGACGATGATATTACGACGTGCAGATGAAGCAGGAGTGACAACGATGGAACGAGCACTACATGACGACGGCGATGCGACATCGGATGCATGATAGCGTCTGTCTGACTACGTGATTACGACGATTACATGACAACGGCGGCATAATCACAGTTGACTGACGACGTCATGATTATGATAGAATGACGAACAAGAAATGACGTCGAAGAATTGACAAAGGTGGTATTACAACGGTGGCGACATGACGACAGTGGGATGATAATATTGAAGTGATCACGTACATGAAACGAACGCGTGATAACGATGGCCTGACGACAACCTTACGAGGGATGTTTGACGATGATGGATCGCGATGACGGCTGGAGGAGAATTGGATGTGAAAGCTAGAATGACGAAGATAGAACGACAGCGATGGCATCTCGGCGATGCCATGACAACGAATGTGCGACGGCGACTCTAGACGGCAATGTAAATGCAAAGGCATACAGACAATGACATTAAGACGAGTGTGTGATTACAATGCATTGACGGTGACTGTATCATAGAACTTTATGGCGAGGATGGCGTGATGACGACGGCATCACAAGAGTCGAATGAAAAAGCTGAAGTGACGACGATGGCACAACCACAAATAACGACGAAGGTCTCACAACGGAAACGTGATCGCGACTGTCTGACGATGACGGTATGAGAAGGGCGGCATAATTACGTTTGACTGACGACAGTATGATTAAGATACATTGGCTAAGAAATATTTACGTCGATGGAATGACGGAGGCAGAATATTGATAATGGGATGACATTACCGAAGCGATGACAGTGATAGAACGAGCGCGTGACCACGATGGCATGACGAAAACTGTGTGACGACGATGGCGTGATGACGATGGCATGACGAGAGTCGTGTGAGAAAGCTGGAATGACGACGGTGCGACGACCATGACGGCTTCACGACCCTGGACGCATACCTAGTGGCCAAAGCTACTAGATAACTTGGGCCACTGGATTGGAATAGTAAGCGCGACGACGACAGCATGGCGAGAGCGCGATTACGAAGCTGGAATGACAATTGAACGACGACGACGGCAATACGATGGTGGTGTGACAACGAATTCATGACGACTGTCTGACGACGATGACGGCATAACGAGAGTCTGATGACAAATCTGCAATGAGGACGATGCAACGACCACGATGGCATTGCGCCCACGAGCCCATACCTAGTGAACCAAGCTATTAGAAAACTTGGGTCACTGGATCAAGGTAGAACGCGTCACGACGACGGCATGACGATATTGAGATCCCGAATCTGTAATGACGACAACGGAACGACCACGACGGCATCACGACCAGGGGCACATTCCTATTAACCCTAGCAGACAGGACCACTGGATTGGCGTCGGAGGCAAGATAGATAGATAGATAGATAGATAGATAGATAGATAGATAGATAGATAGATAGATAGATAGATAGATAGATAGATAGATAGATAGATAGATAGATAGATAGATAGATAGATAGATAGATAGATTCAAAATGGGTAAAGTAGCCAAACAAAGCCATTCGTAATAAAATTTGTGCCTTGCGTAAAATTTGTTCTGCGTACTGTCCTCCCTCGCTCCCACCGTTCCTCAGTCGCTTGTGCAACAAAAGCATATTTACAGCGGCGTGTTATGATGAAATCAAGCGGAACGTTGGGCAGTTTATCACAACTACGTTTCTGAATACAACCGTGAGCTCGAATCGGTTAAGGGTAGGTTTTTCTCTATCACACTCCCTTCTATGCTTCAACAGAAGCAGAGGGAGTTTTGAAATATTGAAACGTGTACTTAGTTATCATTTTCTCGGAGACTGTATTTCACCCGATAACAGTTGAAAGTTATCGCTCCTCGCAAGACGCACCTGCATGGTTTGAAACGTATTCGAATGTTATCGTTGATCCTTTTTGTAGCGCATGTTCTCACCTGACCTTTTAGAATAAGATTGTACGGGCGGCACAAATTCTGCAGTAGTTTCTGGAAGGCACGCGGGCACCAATGATTACCCAGGAACCTCCGACGAGTCATGTATGAAACCCGACATGCTTGACTCCCAGAAATATTTTCAACGATTGCCGACTGTGTTCACCGCTATCGTTGTGCTTGGTTTTTTGTGCGCGCCGGTTCGCCCAATAAAAGTTATTTTCCTGATTTACACTTCACGCTACTCTTTTCTCCACCGCCACTACAGTGTCACCATATGGTCGCCCAGTCCCTATAGCATTATCAGGTAAAATTTTGAAATGCATTGCAACTTATTCTCACATCATCTTGCCTAATGTTTTGAATAGTCTATACAGTATGATGCTCTGCCGAACGATTGGAAGATGGGGAAGGTGGTGCCTGTTCCTAAAGGAGGCGACGATGCTTCTCCCAACAACTACTGAATCATTACACTGACAAGTATTCTCAGCAAGATGTTTGAACATGTTATCTATTCCCGTCTGGCAGAATGTCTCCAATCAAATAATTTCTTTCGTAAACACGAGCACGGTTTCAGAAAACATTTTTCCGCAAAACACAAATACTCACGTTCACTAATGACTTGTTTTCCATCCTTGGGACTTTTTTCATAGACTGCATCTCTTTAGATACTCTAAAGCCTTTGACACTGTATGCTACCGCCTGCTCTTGAAGTTAAGCAAATTCAGCATTGAGCCCAACGTACATATGAAACTAGACTCATTACTTTCTCTGAAATATTTCCCAGTACGTCTGTGTTAACAACTCTTGCCCTGCAATCTAATGTACACAGCATGCCTCCGTCCTCATTCCCTTATTATTTCCCATTTATGTTATCGATCTTCGTAATATTCTTTCTTTTACCATTCGTCTGATCACCGATGATTGTCATCCATCGCGAGGTAACCCTGAAAATTATTTCTTACTGCAGGCATAACTTGATAGTATGTCATCCCGGTGCAATCTTTGGTTAATGAAATAAACGTTAGGGAATGTAAAACGATGATCCATATTGAGTTAAAACACTGCTAGGCCGTTTCCTTACAAAAATTAACAATTTCATATTCTCTCCCTTCACTTCCTATATTACTTAGGCATTCGCATAGCAAATAATCTGTCATGGCAGATACGTTCTCATGCATTTTTTCATGCATTTTCGCATCTTTTCTCATGCTCCTGTTTCCCTTACGCTAACAGTATATAAATCATTCGTACGATTTATAATGGAGTATGCCTCATTATTCTGGTATCCACGTACCTACCATATGTACTCGAAAGTATTCAGTATCGCCCTGCACACACTGAATAATTTCAGCTGTGTAATTGTTTCTGGCGCGGAAGTTCAACTCCGCCTGTCAGAATTGTCAGTTAAAAAGGCGAATCACCTCCCTATGTTCTTTCTATAAGGTATATTTCACAAGCCCTTAGCTGAAACAAGGCCTGTTCATCCCGGCTTCGTTCACCTCCTCGCGCGTGGACCACCAGTTGAATGTGCACGTACCGAGCTGCCGTACGAACCTTTATTTTATTTCATTTGTGCCGACGAGAGCCGTCGAATAAAACCACCTTTCTGCCTCCATAGTCAACAATCCTGACCACGAAACTTGCCAAGCCGCTATATCAAGTTTTGTATAACGGAACTCACTCACTCCTCTTCTCCGCGCCAATAAGCACTGGGGGTATTTTAAATAAATAAATAAATAAATAAATAAATGCTAAATTGCGTTCACCGAATAAATGTTTTACCCTTGGGTAACCAAGGCGGTTTAACAAAAGGCATGTTAAAGAGTGGGGTAAAGCACGGAACTCACTTACCAAGAAATAGTGTTGTTCCACAACATTTCCGCTCTTCCGCCGTGGCAGGAATTCACGACGTCCCAATTGCCCGGCACTTAGGTGTCTCTCGTACTTTTCACCGTACGACAAAGGTTTTTCCTGGTAAGGCTTATATCGATCCGTCCGACGCTTTGTTGCGTGTTGCTAGCTCTGCGAACCAAACGCCGCAAAAAGCCTGCATTGCCCCCCACCTGATCGCCTTCTGCCCGTTGCTGTCCCTACGAAGCTATTTCCCGCTTTCCACGAGATCTCCCGGTACCTTTTTCCACGTTGACTTCTAGTAATGATGGGGTGTCGTTGCCACAGATTACGTCCCGCGGTACGCAAATCACATTGGCTATCGCCACCAGCTGTGCCATCGACGTCGCAGACTTTCTTCTCCACGACGTAATTCTACATCATGACGTCCCTCGCGAGCTTATAGCATATCGCAGGTGGTGCCTTCTTTCGAAATTTTAGGACGAACTTCTGCACTTGTGGTCGACTCGCCCCAAATGCATGACAGCGTATCATCCCCAATGAATGGAAGTAGAGACATGGCTTCCCCGTACGTCTATGACGAACACCAAGACTGGTACACCGCATCACCTTATATTACGTTAGCATGTGTTTCTTCACAATATGACACTGCCAGCTACCCTCCATTTTACCTTTTGTTTGGCCGGGATTCACTCCTCTCGCTCAACAAGTTGCTCCCTTCTGACGCGACTTCGAGTTAGGCTATGTACACATGCCTTGCCCATGCTGACATTTCCTGGACAATTGCCCGCAATGGTCGGTCCATGTCTCCAATTGCTCAAAGGGCCAGTCACGAGCGCGGACATTTTGAACTACACTTAAGATTTTGATCCCTCGTCTTGCACCGGACACCTTTTCGTTGTGCGGAACTCTCTGAGAAGCTCCTCTCGCACTATCGCATCCCATGCCGTTTCTTGCGTCAAGCTGCCGAGGTGACAAATGAGATGTCGTTTCTGGCTCTCGGATCGTCATCTGCTGAATCAGCGGCTGAAATTGTTTGTGCTTCACGTTTCAAAGCGCACTACACGACTGCTCGCTCTTCACCCTAAGGTGCAACGGAATAATGCTTTTGCCGCTGGAGGTTGCGGGACGGGTATTTTATGTATCGGCGAAGATGACGACAGCCTTTTGGCGGCCAAGCTGTGCTTCTTCCGACCTTAGCATTGGATACAGCGGTGTGCAATATTACTACTGTTTTTAAACATAATCTCCCCGTAACAATATGACGACACAGGTGTACTTGGTACTTACTTTGGTACTTGGGCAAAGCTATGAAATATCCTGCGGAGTAGAATCAACTGACCGATGGACACCAGCGGATGGCATTAACAAATATTCTAGCGTCCTCGCGAAGGAAGAAATTGCGAGTTTAGAGTCAGCAAAATTGTGCACTTAGCCGCATTTGGACTTGTAGTGCGATGGCCTGTCAGATGCAAAAATTTCTTTGAAGAATAAGCATGGTAGACATTCAAGAGTTTTGCGGTCACATGTTCTCCATCTTGTATCCAACATCGGATACGAACAATATACTTCAATAGCTCCAAACGCTCATGCTGTGATAAATTATGAAACAAACAAAAACAAACTTATAACACTTATAACAGTCTGCAACACCATATAATATACATTTCATCAGGTGCTCTTTGTTTTCATGTGATCGCATGAGCATTTTAATACACGTGCATTCAGGACGCTCTCCATAAATTACACATCAAAAAGCATACACTGGAATGGAATTTTTCGCAAGAAAATGCAACTAGAAATATACAAACATAATTTGACAATATTTATGGATCGACTATAAGGTTAATAGCGAGAATGAATGATTGATAATCGTGTTTGAGTTGCTTAGTCTGTAATGTAGGGTCAATATTCAATTCATGGAAGTTTAATAACTGCACTATTTTATATTCAATGGCCTGTTTGCCATAGTTTGTGCGTATATTCTGGTTTTCCGGCGAGAACTTCTGAATCCTCATTTTGTGGATACAGTGCTTCGGAAGGCATCCTGTAATTTGTGTTTATGTAGGTGTTGCATCAAGTTTAGATTATATACTTTTTTAACAGATAGGATTGCATGTTTAAGAAAAAGTGGTTTTGCGACTAGGTCCTTGGCACGATCCTTATATCTTTCTAAGATACGAAGCACGCGCTTTTGCAAGATTATTAAGCTATCATAAATGGTTTTAGTTGTTCCCCACATCAGCATTCATTCATTCAGCATCCATTCATTTATCGTTTCTTAATTTCATTTTATAAGCACAAGTAATTTCTCCTCTGTTGTCCTTGGTGCCAGTGTTGGCTTCTTATGATACCTCTAGAAATGAGGCGTTTATAAGATATGCTAATAACCTTGGTCTAAGTATATATGCGACAGTCTTAACTGGTGCCACCTTTACGTCATCATACCCACTTGAAACGTTGATCCTTATTTCATTTAAGTATCTGTAGACCTCTTCTGGTGATACTTCGTGTAAGACTAGACAATTGAGCTGGTTACCTACTTCTATTTCATATTGTACTGAATTCTCATTACCAACAGCCACATTCACAAAGTACCGATTAATTGCATTATCAACCTCCCTACCCTTTAGAATAACATCGTTAACTTTTACTTGTTTAGGTTTATTGCATGGTACGTTTTTTCCAGTAAGAGAATTAACTTTATTCCATATTTTTGCAGGGTTCGACTTTATGCGGGAAAACATGTCTATATGATAGGCTATTCTTGCTTTTCTAGTATCGCTGTTGAACCCGTTTCGGAATCGCTTGAACTCTCGCAGTATTGTAATATCCCTGCTAGCAAGACATTTGCAAATAACCGCGTTTTTCATCTATATTCTTTCCAAGAAATCGCTATTTATCCATGATTTTTTGTTCTCAACCTTTCTTATTTTGAACTGTTGTAGCATCCAACGAAGATCTCTAGAAAAATGTTCCTTTATCTAGATTTTCTTGCGCACACACACGTGAGCAGTCAGCTCATTGAAATAATTCGCTAAACTTAAGTAGTGATTTGTCATTATTATTTCTATATTGGGAGAGGGTTCGACGTTTACCTTTAAGGAACAAGCTTTGTGTGCTAATATAAATAGGTAGGTGGTCACTAAGGCCTGAGCCCAATATGCCGGCATTGTAGTAGTATTTGTTTAGGCTTTTATACAGACGTCGATAGATGCGGAACTATTGTGAGTAACACGGGTAGGGCTCTAGGATAGCATTTTCCAATCCGCAGGATGCTATAAGGTTTTTCAGATCAAGCGCACATAAATCTTCACCCATCATATTAATGTCCACGTCGCCCATGATGAAATATGTTTCTTATGTCATTAAAACAATCCAGAACTTGTTCCGAATGGCTTAGTAAATGGCGCTTTTATCCAGTTGGAGGTCTGCATACTACAGCAAGCAGAAACGAATTCATTTCTATTGCTAGGCATTCAATGCCACCATTACACGTAGAAAGATCATCAAGTATTTGAAAGGAATATTGATGTTTCAGGTATATAGCTAACCCTCTCCCTCTTCCGGCGCGATCCATTCGTGCTGCAGAATAATTGTTGAACTCGAGGGACATCTCAGTATTACACAACCACGCTTCTTTAAGCAATATTGCATCAAGGTCTGCGTGAAGAGAACTCAAAAATAAATATAGCTCTTCCTTCTTATTCTTAATAGTCCTTATATATTGATGTAGTATGCTAAAACGAGATCTAAAAGAAGCATCAATACTCACTGGTGCTGTTTCCTCCACTGATAAGAAAAAGAAAATTTTCTTCTCGTTTTTCCTCCTCCTCCTACTTCTCGTTTTTCTCGCTTTTTTCACTTGATATGATATCTAAGTCAGCAGCGCTGGTTATCCGGATTACATCAGAAGTTTCATCTTTGCGTGCAGGATCTTTCCTTCACTCGTCCACACATAGTTACATTTTGCCGACATTTTGTGCGATGGTTGCCACAAAGAGTTGCTTATTCTGTCGTGGCAGGTGCTTGTTAACGTAGATGGACCTCTCCGTGTCCGTGTGACCGAAGTCATTCGAAGCCATCTTCTGTTTCTTTGCTTTCGCGAGCAGCATATTAAGTTTTGTGTGCGAAAGGAAGTGGACAACAATGTGCTGTTCATATTTTTTTTTGCCGTGGATACCGTATGGCGGATTTCGAGATCAGTATCAAAGATTGGCTTTCCTACGAGCTCACCTATCTTTTTAGAGCACAGCTCTTTGGCGCCCGTTCCCGCGTTTCGCGTCGCCGTCCGCCTCGCCGTTGTGCCTCGCCGTAACCAGCTCCGTAGCCGAGGTCAGCGCGCTGCTCTAGTTGCGGGCGCTCCTGGCGCCATCTCCCGCGCTCGGTGCGAGCATCGTCTTGCCTTGTCCTCCAAAGCCAGATCACGTGTTCTCGTATATCCTCTCGCCCCCTTCCTCCACGCCGTACCGTTGCGATGACTTTCACCGCTACCGTGCACTCCGTCCTCGCCGTCCCTGCTCCCGCTGTCGCGGCTCTGCCGCGGTGCCGGCAGCGGGCGCTCCTTGCCGACTTGCGCATGATGCACCGCTCTCCACTCCTCCGTCTCCGCGTCGCGTGGCTGTACGGCTCTCAGCCGTGTCTCTCGCTTCCCTGTTTGCGGGGCACATTCCTCAGTGGCATTTGTCTCCTCTGGCAGTGCTTGCGCCTGGCTATCCTTCTCCCGCCTCCACTCTTGCTGTATACCTCCTTTTACCTGGCGCAGTGCCGTTGCGGTGACTCGAAAGACAGTTATAGCGTTTCGTCCCCTTACGTCTGCTTCCCACCTCAACCTTGTGCGCCCACATTGAGGCCTGTCTGTGAGTGAACGAGTGTGTGACCTCTACTCTATACTCCTGTTCTCCACCCGTTTCCTCATTCCACCTCTGAAGAAAGGTTAGATAATAATAGCTAATTTCCGCCCTTCTCCGCGGCGGTGACCGACGATAACATGGCGCGATGGCACATCGCTGGAGCGCCGGCTCTCTAGCGGCGGATCGCGGTGTGTGCTGCCCAATCCGAAACGCAGAACCGCCTCCGTTCGGCACTGCGTGTTCTGTACGCGGATGCCTGTTGTTGAAGTAAGACACCAGCTGAGCTCAAAGATCGCATTACCAAGAAACATAATCGTCGGCCAGTTTTTTTACCAAAACAGTTGGGTCAAGCTCCTCTGGTGCACCTTTTATTTCAAGATTGTTTTTCCTTTGGTGTTGCTAAAATGCTTTGATTTATTTTGTTTTCAAGCCATTGATTTTCGGTCTTCAGTTTTTCATTCTGCGAAACTAGTGTTTTGATTTCGGCTCTAATTGCCTTGATATCGGTTCCTATTTTCTTCACGTCATCACACGTATCGCTGCAGAATTTTAAGCTTGCGTTCATCGATCTTTTCTGAGCACGTATTTCTTGCTAAGATGAGACATTAGTGTCGATATATCTTTCTTATCACCGTTACTCATGATAAGAAACTTTAGTCAACATATTGAACAATAAAATCAGTTGTCCGGCAAGAGTGTAAGAAAGCATGGAAAGTAGCACGGGAATACTTCTTGCTTACCTGTATGGGATTGCAGATCTACTTTTAGTCGCCCAATCACTTTATGCACTGCTGCCGAACTGCACAGGAGGCCAGAATTCCAGCGCTCGTAAAGTCAGCCGATGATCAGCTGACAGCCTTGTGTGCCGAATCCGGGTTATTTCGTTCTGGCAATCAAGTGAGCTGTGACGAGGCGCCACTTGTCGCAGCACTAGAGGCCATGCGTCGACGAAGAGCAGTTTGGCTGTAGTTTCCCGCCAAGGGACACTCGTTCAATTTCCTCGTGCTCACCTGCAAGGGATTGCAGATGTACTTTTAGTCGCCCAATGGCTTCGTGCACTGCTGCCGGAATTATGAAGGGTTCTTTCGATTATGTAAAAGAACTGCTTTAAAAACGACGACGGACATACGCACACTTTGAGATAGCAGCTATAAAAGCTAATTAACTGGTACTGTTACTGCAGTAACAATCTTGAAAGCGAAATACTCTCACTACATGAATGCATTACTATTAGATATATCGGAGGGTATTTCAATGAAATATTTTTACCACACTAATGCAACCCTGCCGCATCAATTATGTGAAAATCGTCAATGTAGAGGAAATTTCACGAAAGGAAGAAAATTGTTATGCACCCCAATGTTTCGCAAAGCAACAACAACAAAAAACGATGTGGTTTCTCAGAGAAAGCTGCAAAGTTGAAGAAAATATATGCAGATCCCACGCGCTGTGGGAATCGATGTAAGCGAAGCTATGTCTGCTGTTTGCGTTCATTGGCGTTATTTGGGGGTGATGTTGACGGCATAAAACAGTCTGGACGTGATGTGAAATGTTACCTTCTGCTCGACTGGTACTTGTTGTTCTTGCTCCACTCGACCCTTTATGCGAGCCTCTGCCTCCTCGACACTAAGTGCACGCTTCAGCACCATTCTAGGTTGTAGCGTTGTAACTCACAAAACTGCCTTCTGTCTTGCTGCTCCTTCTCTAAAATTATCCCCACCTCTTCCCCCTACGGTCATTGCTGTTGCGGGTCAGCACGGAGACAAGCGTGGCAAGTCGTGCACTGCTTTTGTTTGGGGGAGGGGGGAGGGGAAGGGTCATGCTTAATTGTGGCGTCCAGAGGGCATCGTGCCCGTGGGACGTGGCGTAAATGTTGACACGAGCTTCTCCAGTCGTCTTTCATATCTTAACGCGTTAAGCGCCCTGTGCCCCAGAAAACCCGGTGTCGGCACCGGGCCTCGCTTGGCGAATAATCATTCTGAAGGACAACCACGCAGGCTCTCCACGTGGCTCACGCCTTCTCTTACATTCTTTACAATGGTATTCAAATCAAATCAAATCAGTTTATTTTCATCTCAAGGATGAGGGCAGGCTCGGGATAAAAGTGACATCAGTCACTTGAGGGGAACCCGAGCCTCCCTGATACATGGAATGCATTGAGGACAGACGAACAAAATTCGTTCATAGCAAGAAGGGGTTTATATTTACAAGTCGTGATACACATAGATTCATTAGGAACTGAAAATATAGATATACAGATTCCTTTACGGTGAAATTATACAGTATAATACATGAAGACAAATTCCAATATACACTGAAAGTTCAGTTAGTGATAAATAATATTGCGTTGATTTCATGATAAAAGGGCTTCCCTAATAACACGTATGCCACATTCTTCAATTATTATGTTTTTGTTAATTAATGTGTTTAATAAAAAAGGAACAGTGAAGCGAAGCATTTGTCGATCAAAGTGTGTTCTGCACAATGGAATGATCCAGTGCTGTTGGTGACGAGTAGGGTATGGGATAGTGTATGGTTCAAGTTGAAAAATATCCAAAAAAGCTCGATTGCTATTGAGTAGGGATTTTTTATCTTATTGCTAGATAATACTCGTAAAGCTGATGAATTGGGATAATGTTAAACCGCTTAAATAATTCACCCGTGTGCGCATAGTAGTAAACATTAGCAATGTGCCCAATCGCTTTCTTCTGTAGTTTGTATAGTCTATTAATGTTCGCTGCTGTTGTACTTCCCCATACCAAAAAACAATGACTGACACGCGATAAAAATTCCGCGGAATTTTAGGAATGAGACCTCATAAACAAATGTCATGAAACAAAACACCGACAGCGCTTGCCCTATATGTTTTTGTGACATGGCCACGTCTCAACCATGTCCTGACGCGGCCAGCATTAGTGGCCTGCGTCTCAACCACGTCCCGACGTGGCCGGCGTTAGCGGCGCGCAAGACCGCAGCAGCTGCGAGAAACTCGAAGAAAGAGGCAAAGAAAGCTTCGCTTTAAAAATTCATCCTGGCTCTGTGAGCAGCATTATTCAGTTACGGGATATTGTGGTTGGCAATCACCTGCAGTAATGTTGTTCACACTGTGCACTCTAAACACGGTGACGTATGACAGAAGGGCGCATTCTCACGCTTACATAAAATAGAAGTAACATTTTAGGCGATGTGCTGTTTATTAGAAGTGCATGTTTCTTTAATTACTAGCAATTTACAAGTAACATTTCAGTTTCGCACATGTTACCTTTTGTATACGCGTGCACCATGCCTGAGGTTAAGGATATTAAACTTGAGTGTTACGTCTACACGTGTAGTCTCGCACGAACTTTGTTTATAGAATTTCAGCTGTTGAGTATTCCAGATGTATTCATTAGCAATTAGCTAGAGACTACCTCCAGTTGGATAGCATGCCTAAGAAAGGTGCCCTGAATGCACTGATATTGCACATTGTAGTGTGCCACAGTGACCAAGTGTTTGTGAATGACTCACACAGTAAACACTAATTTAAACAACAGTTTGGGAACCCACACAATACCAATTTGATGTAGTAAAATCAGCACCGCTGCCAAGTGCTACAAACTTTCAGTGGCTTGGATTCCGAAATTGAATTTTGTACACCAGATATATGTATATAGAATGCAATATTTACAGTTTATAACAGCGCTAGCTATAGTTATTTTAGGTTCACAATGACTACGGCGTATATGCTTGTGGAACGAAGTACATGTCGCAATTATAGACCTTTAAAAATTTGCATAGCCTTCAGTGAACATCCAGTACAGTAGCGTACATGAGATAAATCAGCACAATTTGCATTCAAATTGTTGAAGATGAATTTGTTATAACAGAAGTGATGTACAGTTTATATGTAGTTCATGTGTTCGCGAATCTGCTGCTAAAACACCACACAGAAAAATCGACATAGTGTGTTAAATAAGGCATTCATAAAGCCTTAAGGCAACTGTTGGAAAGAATGTGCGTTCACTAAGCAAATAAATAACACTTCGGAGATTTCCTGTCGATTCAGCTGAAAGTATACACAATATTTGTCAGTAGATATACAGTTTTCGTGCAACAATATTAGCTTCTGTGCCTACCTCCTCTCTCTTTATATTAATGCAGGTATCCGCACAGGAGCTGCGTTTTGAGTCGTACGTGTCTTGTTACGGAAACGACCATCAGGCTCAGGGACGTCCCATCTGCGAGTTATTTCTTGAAGATCGGTCCAAGGAGACAGGGAAAGAGAAAGCAAGCAGAAGAAAGGCCATCATGGTTTGGTACTCTACAAATGCAATAAGGAAAACAAGGAATCAGAACAGGGAATAAGAACAGAGTAAGTAAAACGTCTGCATGCAGGAGGTAGCACAGGAAGACTATAAACCATCACTGGGGGGGGGGGGGGGGGGGGCGGTGCATTTCAAGAACTGCACTAGTGCGCGAACGGATCATATCACCAGCGACGGATGTGGCCATGGTCACACTATCTTTAAAGCAAACATTTCTTTGCCTACTTTCCCATGTTTGGCAGGGCTGCACGGCTGCTGAATGCAGTTGGGGTGGTCGATGTCCCAGGAAATGTATTTGTGTTTGTGGATACAAAGGATATATGAAGGCGCCCACGAAGTGGCTCATTAAAAACCATATTTGCTGACTCTGCATGTCCAGTTCTGTTCTACGTAAACAAAACAAACACTTCCTACATTAAACCTCAACATCTAATGACCGCTCACAGGCATACAAAGCACACCGATTTGTTAATTGAATGACAAATTATATTCGACGCCTTCATTAGTTTACAGTACTTTCTCTGACTTGCCAACGCAATATTTGTCACTTCTTTTTCGCCACTTCTACAGCATGAGCATGTCCAACTACAAACGATTCCTTCATAAAGCATCAAGATGTAATCTCGACTCACGGATATCTCTAAGACACATCGATCTGTTATAAATATGGATCATTATATATCAAGACTCTTTATTAACATTACATTCTTTGATTTAGCCATTACGTATGCGCTACTACTGGTGGTGTGGCCGTTCTTGACATATCGCCCAGAAGTGGTATGTCCTACTGTGAAACAAGGGGTAGTGAATTCATAAATGTTACTTGATACGTTTCGTACTTTTCTCTGCATACACCTGTCGTCACAAATTCTAGGTGTCGCCTTTAGTTGTAAACAATTTATTTAGCCGTTTCAGTAAACTTCGCTTCGCGTGGATTCCAGCATGTGCGTTGGAAGTTACACTGAGAAGATTTTAAGGAAATGAAGGTTATGGAGATGTATAAGTATTATTGTAATGAAAAACATGTATGGCATAATCGAATAATTCAAACAGGCTAGGTGACTGCTTGTCAGAGTCCCGTTTGAGAGGGAACGCCATCAAATCATCATCATTATCAGCATCGTATCATGTTACTTGACCCGCGATGTGACATGCGAGCCACGTAGAGTCGATAAGCACAAACGTCGCATTGCAGTTCCGTTATATTCCACCAGCTGTATTGCCGACATGCAGCAGCGGCATGTACCAGTTGAATGGTGCCTGTAGATGGACCTGGTTAGCTCAAGCAGCCTTGGTGAGTATTTGTCCCCACCCGTCGTTATTATCATCATCGACAACAGCAATGTAGCGTGCCATTGGCCAAGAGACGTGGCATCAGCGCCACGTAGTTCCAAACACCTGTCCGCATTCTTCGGTACACGTTCTGTCGCCTCCTCACATGGTACGAACCGCTGCTGCGGAAGGCAATGGTAGAACTAAGCTACTGGTTTCAACCTAGCAACATCGGGCCCAGCATACCACTGTGCAGGGAGCAGGACAATGCGCATCACAAGCCGCAGCTCGCCGTCGACGTCGGGCCGGCAGTTCTGATCGTTCTCTTGAAAACGACGCGAACAGACTTCGCTGCGAAGTCTCTGTAGTGCATGGTGCCGAAAACGGAGGTCCTATCGAGCCGGTGCTCCAGCTTACGGTGGGACTCTGCTTCGTGTGCCGCGTGGGCCTGTGATTTTTAAATATCTGTCAGCGCTTATGCTTTTCACAGACGGCGTGGAAGGCGAGGAGGTTTCGGCTGAGGATCGCGACATATCGGAGGCGAAGAGTTAGGTCTTCACGCGTTGCCTTTGCTTGCGGCTTGTTAACGCTTTTGGTCTCTGTGCAGCATCGATCATTCGTGGTTATTCGTGGTGCTCAAAGAATGTGCGCAAGTACCTATTCAGGTGGTACTTTTTACAAATGTCACACGCTATCCTTGCAGCCTGGAAGAATTAAAGCCAAAGCAGTTATCATCATCGAAAGAAATCATTGCGATATCTCTCAATAGGTTTTGCACAACTTCTTGATTGATGTTGTTGCTTGTGAAGGAATAGTTTAGTAGTTGGCTAACTGAATGAACAAATCCTTTGTTCGTCCCAGTCAATTAGGAAAGGTACCCCACGCAAGAAGGCTTCAGAAATTTGGCTTAAGGTCATCTGGTGCACAGAAAACAAATACAAGCATTTTTTAAATAGAAGTACAGCAGGTAGACACAATGTCATCAGGCAATGGCGAAATAATATTTCGAAAGCACACAAGAAGTAATATGAAATATTGTAGAATAGAAGATCTACAGCAAAGTATACTGCAAGAAAAATGCAAACAAATTACGCATTATAAAGTAGTTTTATTTTAAACTTTTATTAAAATATAGCATAAAGTAAGCGGGAGACAGATCGCAAACATCATAGAAGGCATCATACTTGTTTACCGCCGTGAGGCAACCAATATTGTAGACTGCGTACACTGTAGTTTCTTCATACTCGTGGAAATAACGATTGCTTGTTTGCCTTGTAGAAATACATTGATGTATACGTCTGATTTTATAGAGTGCCTTACGATGTTCAGTGACACTTGGCAGAGAAAATCTGAACATATATAATAATCTGCATTGAAAATGACTGTCCACACAAAGAATATTGTATTGAAGAAAAAGGTTATATGTATTAAATATCGTAATCATTGATCTACAGTCAAAGTAAAGAATACCCTGAATTGCTAAAGAAAGTAGTGAAGAATACTGATACATGCATATTGCGTGTTTCTCGTGGACGACGCACGTGGGCACCCCGACGAAGCCGACGAACGCTCTCTGGCTCTGGAGTTGTCGGCTCAACTGGCCAGCGCTGCAGTTATCCTTTGTAAACATACTTTGCAAATAGTCTCGAGTTCTTAATCCTTCCTCGCGTAACAACACTAAGTTAGTTTCAGTCTGTAAAACAGGCAGGAATTTTCAGTCTTGGCACGAGTTAACTAAAACACCTTGTAGTTGAGACTGTTTCCAACGCTTCAAATTTGAAGTTTCTTTTCATCACCTGCTTTAAGCAAGTGCGTTGTAGCGCCACTTGAAGGCACGGAACTACTGTGAAACAAAATACAGTCGGCACCTTGAAAAACAAAAGAAAATGCGCTAACGTATGGTGGCGTCATGTGTGGTCAAATACGCAGCCGTTCGTTGAGATCATTGCTCAAAACTGTACTAACCCAACTTCACTTGGAATTTTTCGTTCAAACAATACCTTCCCAACGCGCTCCTTCAAATTCTCCTGGCTCACTTTCCCGAGGAAAAGTTCCCCGTCTGCGCCTCTTCATCACGCAGTGTTTACACATGAAGCGCATCGGCCACGTTTAATGCGTCAGAATATCAAAAAACTCTGCTACCGCTAGGCACCGTGCGCTATAATTTATGGTCAAGATTTATGGAAGCGGTTTTCTATGGGGTCTTTCTGAAGAAACTTCATTTCGACGAAACTGCATTCCTAAAGGCGCCGCATGTTAAATTCCATGCTGCCTCGTCCTCTCAGCACCGCGCTGTAAGGCTAACGTCCGCGAAATCTAAACTAATTCCATTGAAAAACGGTGCACACTCCCCACGCAGTAGCTTTGCCATTTTTCTTCAGACCGTGCATAGTGCGGTGTTCGTTTCCAGTCTTCGTTTCTACTCGTAACTCACCCAGAAACAAAACTCGCATATTCGAAGAACGGGAGAGCGCCTTTCATATGCTAAGGGCGTTATCACTGACTCCTCAGCTTGAGACACGCCATGCTGAGGCTTAGCGGTTATGGCTTTATTGTGCTCACGGAGCCAGTACTTCGCGGCCGTCCCCACTGGAAACCTTCGCTGTCGCCGCCATATACAGAGTCGACGGAAAATTAGCGCACAGCAAGGGCCGTATACCGTAAAACTATTCCAATATGTTTTTATTCCAATTTCCTGACGTCAAATTTGCCTAACCGCCAGCGCAAGCATCGGGCGCTCACTTACAGGGTTGTCTGAACAAACCAATCAAATGTTCTCCTCGTTCATAGGAGGTCACTTTTGTTTGCTTGAAAAATGAATAACTTTGCCCACACTAAGCGGCTTGCCTTATATAATTGGTTCACAAGAGGCGAGGAGTATGCTCAAGTGGAGAGGGATTCGATGGGGCCGAACCGCTACACTGAATATCGATAACCGAACTAAGAAGGCGGTGCCGGCGTCAGCGATTGGTCCGGTTTCTCTTACTTAGCTTGCGGTGGCTCGTCGACAATCGCGGCGGCATGCAACGGAAGCTTATGACGCTAAAACGGATCCTCAGCAAAGAAGAGTTGGCAGAACGAGCTCGTAAACGTGCCGAAAGTTCTCGAAAACGTTACTTTGACGCGGTAAGCTTTTGCGGTTTTGTGACGTCGCGTGAAGGCAGCTGAAGTGGGTGCAGCTCGGAAACTTTTGACCAATAGCTGAGGGCTAATGGCAAAAAGGCGTCGCATCAGAAATAACTATCTTTTTGTTCGGTCCAATTATGCATAATCGGTGTGTACACGTCATATCAGATGGGGAGCTATTGCGGTTTTCGTGACGTCGTGTAACAGACAGGTGAAGTGGGGGTGGTCCAAAATAGTTTTTGACCAATCGCGGTAGGCTGATTGCAGAACTGGAATAGAAAAGTTTGGAACAGACCAACAAGGTAAAAACCTAGTGACAAGGTAACCAAATCATTAAATCTACAACACACGTTCAAGAAACTCGATTTCTGCCCTGAAGAGCTTCACAGACGTATCGCTCACACATTTTATCTGCCCTTTTCCTGATATAAAAGGCTTCCGATAATTCACATGCAGTCCTATCGCGACCTTTGCCTAGGAATCTTATGTCACTCAGTCGCCTTTCACACGCTGTGCAGTTGGTGCAATGATCAGCCAAATTTGGCCCACCTCCCTTAATAGCCCTCAAATGATCCCCTTCCTGGTCATTAATGCAGCGCCCAGTCGGGCCTATGTAAGCCATCGCACAGGTCAACGGGATCCCGAACACAACCCCCGTACAGCAGTTAACAAGCGGCTTGGCATGCTTGTTCCTCCATCCGCTCGGATTTTGATAATTTGAATGTTAATTACTGTAATTTCGCTAATTAGCCACGTAAGTGTGGCAATTGCTCTGTTTCTAAAGGCTACCATCCGTACACTTGAATGGTAAACATAACCTTACCGTGATCTATATCTTCCTAATTTAAAAAATTTGGTGCAGCTAAAGAAAATGCCCTGAATGTGCAGGAGCATGCAGCACCTATGGTCGCAGACAAAATGGTGCCGCTATTCTGCAACCCTCGGCTGAGCGTTAGTTGTCTGCTACGTACACGCATCGAAACTTCGGTGTAAAAAAGCAGTTTCCTTGCTACACTTCTGCTAGAGAGAGAGAGAAGGGAAGAAGGCAAGGCAGGGAGGTTAACCAAACTGAGTCCAGTTTGCTACCCTACACGTGGGGAGGGGAGTGGGGAGTGAAAGAGAGAGAGAGAAAACTTACGTGTAGGATGTCTGTAGTCGGGCACTCAAGTCTGTTGCCTTCAGGTAGTGAAAAAGCGCTCAAACTGCTTTCTGGGCTAATTAAAAAAATGTAGTTTTGGTAGAAATACTTAGCTTTTGGGCACCGGTAAAAAATAAAAATGGAACTTTCTACCCAAACTACCCTCGTGTAGCCAGGGTATATATAACTGTACAAATAAACCTTGTGTTTAACGTCCCCTAGAAGCACTCCTGGTATCATAAATACGCCGTAGCGGTTCTGCACAATTATTTTGCCAAGTGGTGATTGACTAACGCATACCCATACTCTTAAAACATATACTGAGAATATTGAAACCGCCGCAGATGACAATTTTACCAGGAATCACTAGTTTTAGTGAATACTTCATTATTTGGTAAACTTAGCAAGTGCTGCATCTACAAAGCAAGACTTGTTGCCTTTGTCTAGCCCGTGATTTAATATGCTGTGTAGTGGGGGTCTTAGTGCGACATTTCTATGGACGGCTGTTTGTTTCATTCAGTTGGATTGTTTACCACGTATTTGTTACTTATAGTGGGTCACATGTCTGCAGGATGTGCACTATACAACCTTTTTTTCACAACTTTGTTCATTTAATGCAATAGGGGGCTCACAGGTAAAACCTAGGCTCCCAAAACAGTGGCTACATGAACACATAAATTCGTCCTAAAAAACGTGCTCTGAAGTATCTGGGTCAATGAATTGCGCGCGTTTTGTTCGCTTTCGTGGCTTCTTCGTTTTTGTGCAATGCATTCACCCGACGCATAATTTTCCTGGCAAGCATGATCATTAAATAACCATCAAATGATGGGGCTAAAGAGTGAATGAACTGCGTAGCATTGCCATTCTCCTTATTTTATTTCCATTTAGCTGGGTAAGAAATGCTACTACCTGCGCCATTACACCGGACTTACTAAGATGTTAGTGAATGTCGTGATACGCAGGTACTAGCTTTTTGTAAGTAACTAGTACTTCTTTAACTAGTAACTGAGTAACTGGTTACTGGTACCTATTTGTACGTCTTCTTTAAGAGTGCAAAGTATTTCCATAAGTGTTTTCGTACATATGAATGTGGCTGACGCCGTCGAGGGTCTAACGCACACCCATGTACTTGGCTTCAGAATGCCACGGTCCATGAGTCACTGTGGCGATTAGGCGAAAGTTCAATAAAAATAATAAATAAAGTGCGCAGGGAAACGAATGGCGTGGTCGAATGGTCGGTCACTGTGCTGAAATTTCCGTGAATTAACCACTGTTCGGTTACCTGGTCTATAAGTTTTTAATACTTATCCTTACTTTTGTTCCAGACGCATTACAGTAATATAAGTTCACTTTTCTAAAATGTCAGCTCTTTCTTGTACAACTTTCTTAATGGCAGACACATTCTGAAGGATCCTACAATATATATTACAGCTGGCTGCTCTTACATATCGTTATACGTTGAATATCTCCGTATAGTTATCCGAGAAAAATATACAACTTCCCACAAGTTCCCTGTGTAGTGTGGTTTAGCAGTATTGGGAACCAATGTTCTTGCAACACGCTACAGTGCTATTTGTTTTGCAAACGTTAACGATGTTGATGATGATGTCACTCCTGTATATAGCACGTGAAGGCGAAAGCCTGCATCATGCTTGGTAATTCACCGTCTCGCATCGTCGTATTGCTGCTTTCGCAGTTCGGCTTCTTCGATTTGTTTTCGACGCTTAGCTGCGGTTTCGCGCGCTCGTATAGCGGGGTAAGACTCACGCCAACGACGTTTCGCTTCGACTTTACGGTGCATCCTCCGATCAGGGGAGTGAAACGTATGCTGTTCGTTGTGTGTTGTATGGGTGATTCCAATGATTGTATGCACTGCTCGCTTTACTTTCCAGAGTGCTTGTAGACTTGTAGGGGATGAGCCATTGCATCGTTTGCTGGCTTGCGGAGGTATAAGCCATTGCTTACGGGCGTACGAGCCTTTGACAAAGTCACGTGTTGTTTTGTACCACTCGTCTAGACGCCGCGTTTGTGTACGTTGTATGCATGGTTCCAATTAATATATGCACTGTACGTTTCCCTTTATTGAGAGCTTGAAGCCTCTACACTACAAGAGGCATGAACCATTAAATTTTTTGCTTGCTTAGAGGGGCATGAGCCATTGCTGATGGTGGTAGTTTTTGTACCATAGGACCAGACAACCCGCTTGTTTCAAGGCTATTGGGGGTATGAGCCACTTAAGACTACGTCGTGCAGTTCTTCTGGTGTCGTGGTTATACCAACGCGAGGAATTACACTGCGGTTCAAGACATCGCATGTCACGACCTCAACGGCGGCAGAACTAACGGCCCTGCGTCGAGCACTGGAATTCATTGATTCTGAAAGACCCACAAAATGGGCTGTGTTCTGTGATTCAAAACCGGCATTACAGTGCACACAGTCAGTTCTCCGACACGGATGTCATGACCGATTGACATACGAAGTCGTGAAACTTTACCATGATGTCCAACAAAAAGGTCACGAGGTCGTTTTTCAATGGGTACCTGGTCACTGTGGCATCAGTCGCAATGATTCTGCCGATAACGCTGCCCGCACAGCACATCAAGAAGAGCACAGCGTTCCAATTCCGCTTTCGAGGACTGACGCTGCAAGGTAGCTTCGACACCTGGCACGCAGTCTCACAGTAACCGAGTGGAACTCGCCAAACTTACAAATTACGCGACTGCATCGACTAAACCCCTCCCTGCAACTCCGACCTCCACTCGGACTTCTTCGACGTGAAGCTGCGCTTCTCTGCCGCCTTTGGTTAGGAGTGGCCTTCACAAAGGCATACTCTACATTAATTGGAGAGAGTGACAGTGGAGCATGCGAGGTCTATGGCACCGAAGAAAACATCGACCACCTGCTGTGCCACTGTCCAAGATATGCCCCAGAGAGACAAGAACTTGTCAAAGCTTTCCAAAAACTGGACAATCGGCCGCTTTCTGTGCAAGTGCTGCTGGAACACCGCCCCCATCGCCCGTCGGCCCATAAAACGGTGAAGGCGCTTTTGTGTTTCTTAAGGACGACGGGTTTGTGCGACCATCTGTGACTTAATGCAATTTTTGTAAGACCACATACGTCAGCGAACTCGCCGCAATTTCCTTCTTTCCTTCCCTCCTCTCTCTCCCTGTGATCTTTGTTTTTCCCTTTCCCATTCCCCCGGTGTAGAGTAGCCAACCGGACGTTATTCTGGTTAACCTCCCTGCGTTCTACTTTTCTCTTTCCTCCTCCTCCTAAGGCTTTCGCCTTAGTATTCTAGTCTGAGACGATTTAAGATGAAAAAGCATGCGTTGTCAGCGTTTCGTTCCATGACATTTGTTTCTGGGCGGTCATTCTTAAATTTGCAAGGAATAACTTTGTCAAGAATGTAAGACAACGTATAAGCAACTTTAGTGAGAGAATGATGTGGCAATATAATCCGCATATACTGCATGTTATATAGCAAAGCGCGGCATATACATATACATATATATATACGGAACTTTTGAGCTTCCGTACAACTCAGCCGATGCCACCATCAACACCGGATTTTTTCTAACAATGGCCCTTAACGCTATTGCATTAATGCGTAAGCTTAACTTGCCTGACGAAAATGAGTATCACGCAAGTCACGATTAATGTATATAAGGCAATATTCAACTTCATACAAGCTTTATGGAGGCATATTCAATGTTTCGCGCGCCGTAAGTGGGAGAAAATTGCATAAAGAAGTGTATTAGGAACCACAGTTCTGCAAAGACTTGCCAAACATCACACAGTTTAATAGGAAGTTGCTAATGCAAATATAAGCGACTGAAAAATAAATATACGTGTTATGATGATGTGCCGTGAGAACTAATTTTCAAAGAGCTTGCATTTACATAATATCGCAATAATAATATTGGCAATTTTATGGGGAACTTCAAATTGCTTGGGTCATGCAGTGGCTAATTGAATATTGCAACACCAGTGCTTTCTGCCTGTTCTGAAGCATCATTTGAAGCACTTACGAAGCTTCCCTGCTTCCTTGAATAAATCAAAGATGACACCAATGTCATACTTGGAGAGCGTTGGGGCCATTTTATAAGCGAACTGCACTGAAAGTTTGGAGTTTATAGGTGTAGAAAGTGTGTGTTTGGGAAATACCTATTGATTAACAGTTTTCTCCCTATATTCATGCGTTATAAGACGCCTAGTTGGTTTACTAGGTCTTGTTTGGGGACTAAACGAGGGAGGGTGATCATACGTGGCTAAAATAGGAAACTTAGAGGTGCTTTATTAGTTGTAAAATCATGACGCCGTTTGAGACATGCTACAAAGGATGCTGAAAAGAGAAGATTTTGAAGCAGAATACCGTTAGATATTTTATTGCATCACATTAGGAGTACATGATATTTTATGTTATCTAATTAGATTGCTTTGTTTATGGAAGGCGAAAATGTTGGACTGCAATGCTGAACCAATCTTTTCTTTAAAATTTTACCTAATTCAAATGATTTTTATTTGAAGAACACGTATGACCTAACAGAGTTTCAACTGGACTGTTCCCAGCTCTTGACCAGTGACCTGGCTTTGCCAGTCTATGAGGTACGAAAATGCTTGTAGTTTTCTTTGTTGCAAGCTGTAGACGTAGTTATTTGAGACCATCGATATGTCATTTGTTGGCTAGTGCTTTAGTCGCTTACCGTGTTACGATCGATACACTTACCACAAACGATAAAAAACTGAAACAGCCTTCGACTGTCAATATGCGGGTGCTGAGTTTGGATCCTCGCAGTTTAATGCCAGATTCTTACCCAACTTTCTTTATTTATTTTCTACCTGCCTGACCAAGTCTCCTTTGATAAAAAAAATATCCGCTGTGTCGTTACTGAAAAATTATATACTATTACAGCCTAATATACATCTTGAGAGTCTCCTTCATATCTTTAATAAAACAAATTATTGGTTTGAAGCATCGTCAATACAATTTAGCTTCATGGGTGCGTGAAGCCTAATTTGGCAAGCAACAGCCATCTGCCTACTAGATCACTACACAAAGGCTGGCGCAGAAATTGAGAAAGAGAGAGAGAGTACAGAGAAAGGCAGGGAGGTTAACCAGAGGTAGTTCCGGTTGGCTACCCTGCACGGGAGGATGAGTTAAGGGGGATAAGAAGAGAGAGAGTGGAAGGAGGGGATAGAGAGAAAGCGAGATGAGCACTAACAAAGCGCGTACACTATAGAGCGGTAAGGGGCGGCGTTATTGAAGTTTATCGTTAAGCCCCGTAGACGGCAGGAACCTTAATAATGTGAGTAAGGCCTTTAACGCGGATGTTCTTTCAGCGCACTCACCTAAAGCTTTCAGTTCTGATAGTGGATGATTGTCCAACTGGTGCAGTACTCTGCATATCACTTGTCTCTGGGCATTATATCGCGGGCAGACACAGATAATGTGTGTGAGCGTCTCTTCGCTGTTGCATGTGTCGCACGTGGGGCTGTTGGCCATTCCAATAAGGAAAGCATACGAGTTCGTAAAGGCAACGTCTAGCCGCAGACGGTACACCATAGTCTGTTCACGTCGTGGTAATCCAGGCGAGAGGTGCATCCGTATCTCCGGAGACAACGAACGCAAACGACACATGGTGAAAAAGTTCGAGTCCCACAGGGGCAAAGTACAATCACGCAATATCAATCGCAGCACAGCCGCAGCGTCTGTTGGCGAAAGCGGAATGATTACTGGCTGACCACTTTCAGTAGCAGATCGGGTGGCTTCATCGGCGTGATCGTTCCCACTGATGTTGCAATGACCTGGAAGCCATTGAAAGATTATGGTCTGTCCCTTGCCGTGGCTGTGATGATATATGTGTCGAATTTCTGAGGCCAGTTGTTCATTGGGTCCGTGGCGCATAGGGCTTTGTATGCACTCAAGGGCTGCCTTGGAGCCACTAAAGACAGTCCATTGTTGCGGTGGTTCCTGCTTAGTGAAATCAAATGCAACACGGAATGCCGCGAGTTCTGCACCCGTCGATGTGGTCACACATGAAGTTTTTACTTTGATTTCTTCAGATTTGGCGGCGATGAAGACTGCAGCAGCAGAGCTGTTGAGTTTCACCGTATCATCTGTGTAGACATGTTGTCGGAATCTGTGTACTTTGCGAAAGTCTTCCAAAGTTGCTTGTTTCAAAGCTTACAACGGCGCTCCAGCTTTGTTTCTGATGCCTGGAATTGTCAACTGCACTTGCGGCCGGTCCAGACACCACAACGGGTTGGATAGTCGTGTAGCAGGCGTAAATTATGATGACAAGTAGGACTGATGTCTCACAATATTTTTGGCAAAAGTTGAATGTGGCCTTTTTGCTGGCAGGCAATCAAGATGGTGGAAGGGAATTCGAGTCAGGTGTCGGATGTGTGCTCTCAGGACATCTGTATCGATGTAGCCTGTCAAAGGAGCGTCTCTGGCAATGGCCAATGTCGCAATCGATGATGTAGTTTTTGGGAAACCGAGACAAGTTCTGAGCGCTTGTGCTTGCACACTCTGGAGTTTGCGGATATTTATAGTGCAAGTATTTCTTAGTACAAGTAAGCTGTACCGCAGGTAGCCCAAAAACAGTGCTTTATACAGTTGCAACATTGAGGTGTTGCAGTTGCAACATTCTGGGGTACTGTTGCACCCCAGAACTCCCGCCGAGAAATGCAAGAAGTTCCACAATGGCGGCCAAACGCTTTGTCATGCACGAGACGTGAGGGCTCCAAGACAAGTCCCTATCAGTGATGGCGCTAAGAACGCGGTGCGTTCGTCTGTATCATACAGTTTGGTCATTAATCCGCAAAGCATACGGGGACATGGCTTTGCGAGTAAAAGCAACAAGTGCACATTTCTGAATGGAAAGCTCCAGGCCTTGCCTTCTTAGGTATGTTGACACGGCCGCTGAAGCGTTCTGAAGTCGTGCGCGTACTTGTACACGTGTCACTCCTGAAGCCCATATGCAAATGTCGTCTTCATATATGAAGAGCTGAACGGTTTGCAGTAAACAGTCGACGAGACCAACGAGCACCTGGTTCAATAGGGCCGGGCTGAGTACTCCACCTTGCGGTACACCACGAATCGCATAGTTAGACGGCGTTGGTCCGCCATCGCTCAAAGTAAAGAAATATCTTCCATTGAAATAGCTGCGTATCCAACAAAATGCGTGTCCACCAATTCCTACAGCTTCTAAGGCGTCCAGAATCGTATGCTGATGGACATTGTCGTACGCACCTTTAACATCAAGGAATAAAGCCGCAGTGATTCGCTTCAGGTGTTTCTGGTGGTGTACATATGTTACAAGGTCAATAACGCTATCTGTTGACGAGCGTCCGCGTCGAAAGCCAGCCATTACTTCAGGATAGACGTTGTAAAATTCAAAGTACCATTCTAGCCGTGTAAGCTGCCAGTGCTATCGGACGGTAGGATGAGAAGTACAGTGGAGACTTGCCAGGCTTGAGGAGTGGAACAAGGCGACTGGATTTCCACGTGGTAGAGACGAGGCTGTCACGCCATGATGCGTTGCATAGGCCAAAAAGTGCTTCTCTGTCCTCTTGACCAAGGTTTGCAAGCGGAGAGTATGTGATATCATCGGGTCCTGGTGACGAAGATTGTCTGCACCCAGCAAGTGCGGCCTCCCGTTCTTCGATGGAGAAAGGAGCGTCCATACGAGGATCTCGGGAGCAAAGGGGCACAATAATAGGATAGGTGAGCAAGGTGAATAGGTGAACGCCGGACCCGTGATCCTTGCGCAGTAATCTTCGGCTACGTCGACTTCTCGGCGTCCTTGATGGAGGGCTAACGATTTAAATGGACGACGCTCTTGAGGAGCTGTTCGAAGTCTGTGGATGGTTCTCTAGACAACTGACAGAGGTTTACGCGGATCGAGAGAAATTGAGAAACTTTCTCAGTACCTAGGAACTTTTATGGGCACTTTCCTTAATACCATAGACTGAAAACGAAGCAAATTCGTTTTTTAATAAGAAAGCGTTATATTCCCCGTAAGGCGACATATTCGGCGTCCGGCCTTTTCATCCAATGATACGAAAGACCACGTGACCAAGTGATGACGTCATGTTCCGGGCGCGGTACCTGCGGCTGCTCGCACTGTGAAATACCACAGTGAATTGCCATGGCGTCGAATCTACGCCGTATCCCACACCCAAAAAACTAACCTGGCCCATTCCTAAAATTTGATTCAGGTGAATTAAATTGGATTAAGGTAGATTAAGGTTGACACAAATAAATGCAAGGTGAATTGAGGTCGAGGCTTAATTTAACATAACAGTTCTGTCGAAACTCGCAAGGTGGAGAATAGTAGTTAGGAAAGAGCAAATGAGACATCCGCCTAATCATAGCAATTGCCACGAAGAAAAGAGATACGGGTTCCTCGAAAGAAAATCGTCGTAGTTGAAGGAAAATTTGTCCAGCTCCGGGACACTAACCGGGGACCCCTGCCCTTCCTGGGCAGCCGCTGTACCATCTGAGCTAACGAGGTGGCTAACAGATCGTAGGGCGAAGTCATACCTATCAACAACTCGAGTTGCTTCGAGTTTGCTTCTAGTGGGTGATAGGTTCGACTTCGCCCTACCATCTGCTAACCCCGTGGTTAGTTCAAATGGTAGAGCAACTGCCTTGGAAAGGCGGTGGTCCCGGGTTCGATTCCCTGATCAGGACAAATTTTTCTTCAACTACGAGGCATTTCTTTCAAAGAATGCGTATGGGTTTCCTTTGTAGCAAATGCTACAATTCGGTGGATGTCTCAGTTTCCGTTTACTATAGGTTTAATTTAAGGTGGTAACTTAGACAAGTCCTCATGGCAGTATACTGGTTTGGGCTAGTTGGTTACAATTCCTGATCAATGCTATTTGCGCGCCACTTGGAACGAAAACTGGGGAGCGACAGACACGTGAGCATAAGCACGTGTCGTCGTTCCCCCAGTCTACGTTCCAAGGGGTGCACAAGTAGCACTGATCATGAGGTACTCGTGCTTTCGTGTTCAAATCACGTAAGGATGCTTAAGTGACCATCAAGCTTTTCTTAGTACTGCCCGGTGTTATTTCTGAATGTAAGACAGATTATAGGGAGAGGGGGAAGGGGTACACATATTTTTGTGTCGCCACGGCAATAACTGAGATGAAATTACAAGGCTATGGGCTTGCTATGATGCATCGGGCGCAGCGTAACTACCGAAGCAATCCGCACAGAATTGGCAGTCTCTCTGCTCACGTTTGAGACATCTCCGAGCATACGCGCATCTTCGTTCTCGATGAAGACACGGAAAATGCTTGTTCTGTATGCTGACCTACATGTCGATGAAGTGGCTACGAAAAGATCCTGCCATGTATATTTAGGCCAGATATTCTCGGTCACAGTGAGTGAGATCATTGCCAGAGCGGTTCTTGCCCATGAAGTTATCCCGCCCCAATTTGCCGAATCCTGGCCTCGGCGGCAAGTGAGGTAAGTGTAGGCTGCCTCTCAGACCGAAAAACAATGCATATGCGCCGTGTCATCTGGCACCAAGAAATTTACAAAACTCTATGATATAATGTGTGGTGTGGATTTTTTGCATAAAAAGAAAAACTGACACAAATATTACGTAATTTACCTCAGTGCGCTTGAATTGCTGGGCAAATTTAGGTCTTTTATTTCTTGCCCGCTTTTATTACCCATGGAACAAAACAAGACTGAAAAGTTTTTTTCACCGATAATTCTCTTCTTTTTCCTAGCCCTTACACCCTTATCATAATATAGTCTTCCCTAGCTGCAGGAGAAAAATCTCTTTTTTTGTCTCAATATAAAGAACAAGTTGGCATCACTCCTTGATGATCCGGGTCCTTTGGGAACTGACACCATTTCACTCCTGCATCCCCGACGTCTCAAACATATCAAACGCCTCATTTCACGCAATGAGGAGCAGTAGCTTTCTCTTACGTCCACCTTCTTGCTTTCCTTTATATGTTGCCTTATAAATAACCCTTACTAAACCTCCCTAGAGCAGGGAAAATTGCCAATAAACGTGAAAACAACCAGAATTCTTATTCGTTCCATTCAGCGGAACGATCAAACAAATTAAAGTGGTAACTCTAGTTCCCATGTTTAGGACTTGTTTGCAGAGGTCCGGACGAAGCAATATGAAGCACCACTCAGTGAACGCGATCCCGACAGGACCGGCCAAGAGGATCTGGGCCGAGAGAGAGCATGAGCACCTGCTGCGAGGACTATGAAGATAGAACGGCGTTTAGTTGGGGCAAGACGTTCTTCGTGTCTAGTACCGGAGAGAAGCTGAGCGCAGTGTGCTTGCGCAGGCAGATTTGCTCAGTGCGTGAAAAAAGGAAGCAAGAAAGAGAAACAGTGCTTTGTGTTTGGTAACAGGCTTCGGTGCACCGCTCAGTGCAGACGCTCTTGCGGAAGCAATTTGCCCCGGCGACGCAGCACTTTCGCGTCGCAGACAAAACTAGCACTAACAGCTATGGCACCCCAAGGAAATGCCAAGAACCAGGAAGAGATTTACGCCGTCGGGACGGGGACGACGCGTGACAGAAGCCATCGGTTCGCAGATTACAGCGACCGGGACGACACGAGAAAAGCAAGAAGGAGGAGAAACATGGGTGGCCTTCTAGGAGGCAGCAAAACAATCATTTTACTGCTTTGCTTCTCTGCAGCTGCAGCGTATGAACAAATCTCTCCAGGTTTCGCTCGCAGGCGCTGCCGGTACATCTCCTGCGCTTAGATGCAAGTACACGTGTTCTGAGGCTTTTGTGCGCAGTTAACACAAGTCGAGGAGTGGGAATTAATTTGCACGACTCTTCTGGGACGCTTCGTTGAACTCACCTCGGCGCAGCCGGGCACACCAAAGTGAAACATTAAAACGTTAAGAGCGCTTAACTTTAACCTCTCATACGGGTTTCCTGTTTGGTGATGGCTGCGGTACGAACGCTTAGTGCTAACCAAATGCGGTTAAAGTTCAAGGCTTTTGAAGAATCAAAAAGGGTTAAGGGCTAAGGCTTCTCGAGAAAAAAAACAACTTGTCTAAGCAAGGACATTCCACCGTCCAATCAAGGTATTTTTTGAAAGTATAAAGAGGGGGAAAGACCGCGACATGGGCCAGATACCTACAGACTGTGTCGTTATGCACGCTATGCACGCGCAGCTTCTCTGAAAAATAAATAGACAAGAAGATACTTATGGAACACAACACTTGTCATACAAAGTGCAAACTTACAACGGTATACTTCAGAGAGTTTAGTGAAGCCCCTATGCGCGCGGCAGTTAAGAAAGTGGGCTAGCCATCCCGGCCCTGCCAAAGTGGATGTCCAGCGAAGCTATTCCAAACCACCACTGCAACTGCTGATGGGAGAATGCAATGCTTTATTGCTTTTGAGTAATGTTAGTAATAGTAGCTTTGGCATTAGGCCATCGCAGGTCGTATTGCTGTTTCTTTTGCCTCTGCCGCCCCTCGTGTTCACGCTGCTCCTCGGAAGTCCTAACTATCCGTTACCTATCCAAACCGTTGCCTACCCATAGCGTGAGCTTCCGACGACGCGGCTGCTCGCGCGGCATTGTAAACGTATGCGGGGAGCGCTACCTTGCTTTGCATTGTTATTGGGAGCACATTATCATCAATAATGTTGCTTGAATGCTTGTTTTCTGCTCGTTCAATAATGAAACAAATGTTGTGCTGTATGTTGTATAGTCAATAATGAAACAAATGTTGTGTTGTATGTTGTATGCGTGATAGCAAGGTATGCATGCACTT
The DNA here is from genome assembly GCF_023375885.2 of Dermacentor andersoni. NCBI lineage: Eukaryota > Metazoa > Arthropoda > Arachnida > Ixodida > Ixodidae > Dermacentor > Dermacentor andersoni. Next base: position 83,132,733 of record NC_092819.1, read on the forward strand.
AACGCTGCAGCATGCGAGGTTGGCGGCACCGAAGAAAATATCGGCCACCTGCTGTGCCACTGTCCAGGATATGCCTCGGAAAGACAAGAACTTGACAACACTCTCCAAAAACTGGACAATCAGCCGCTTTCTGTGCAGGTGCTGCTGGAACACCGCCCCCATAGCTCGTCGGCCCATAAAATGGTGAAGCCGCCTTTGTGCTTCTTGAGGACGACGGGCTCGTGCGAACATCTGTGACTATTAGTGCAATTTCTATTATACCACACGCATCAGCGAACTCACCCATAATTTCCTTCTTTCCTTTTCTCCTCTCTCTCTTCCTGTCATCCTTGTTTTACCCTTTCCCATTCCCCCTGTGTAGGGTAGCCAACCGGACGTTACTCTGGTTAACCTCCCTACCTTCTGCTTTTCTCTTCCTCCTCCTTCGCTTATCGCTGCAGTCGCTGAAGCTTTTTTTCTTGAGGACGCAAAAAATCCCGACCAACTAAAGGCTAACAGCTTCGCTTAAAGAACCCGCAGTGGTTGCTTAGTGGCTACGGTGTTGGGCTGCTAAGCACGACGTCACGGGATCAAATTCCGACCACGGCGACCGCATTTCGATGGGGGCGAAATGCCAAAACACCCATGTACTTAAACTTAGGCGCACGTTAGAGAACCCCAGGTGGTCCAAATTTCCGGAGTCACCACTACGGCGTGCCTGATAATCAGAAAGTGATTTTGGCACGTAAAACCCCATAATTTTTTTTCCGCTTTAAAGTTAGTAATAACGGAAAGAAGAGCCTTAACAACAAATGCGTCGATATCTGATAGCCCATGTGTAAAGTAAACTGATCATGGTACCTTTATAGAAAGTATGACGATCTATTAGCTTCGTTCTTCGCATCAACTGAATTTAGTTATAGGCGAGTTTGATTAAAGGTGCGCTTCGTTGTTACACAAGGGATGCTCAATTGCAAAGCTGTTTATTTCCCTTCCTTGCTCAGCATTTTGTTCCTAAGAACATGTGTTTAACTCCCCGCCAAACTTTCCATAATAAGCTGTGGTTAGCTAACGTCCTTTTTAAGAAGCTTCCGAACATGCCTCGCCTATTGATCGTGGCTGTGGATGTGGCTTCTTCCGGCGGGGCTACACGATTAATCGCCGAAAGAACAATCGGCAGCCATTCGCCGCCCCTATCTGGCACCATGCCATATAACAGCCGTGGAAACGCATTTCAGGGTTGGAAGCAAGGCATTCATCCCGCAGGGAAATTGCAAAGACACCAACAGCTGTGTACCTTCAAGCAATCGCCCGAATAGTGAACCAGCACAATTCACAAAACAGGAGGAGCTTTCAAAAACGTGGGAAGCATGCGGCGATTTCCCATTATCTTGCAAATCGACAAGAAAATCTCGTAGTAAGATGAAAGGCTGGCGCCTTCAATCTCTGTTCTTTGTGGCAGCTCACCCCTTTTACAATTGTCCGTTTTCTGAGACGGCGGGTCCAACTTCATAATCGTAATCACTTGGCGTCGCTGGCGCCGATTTCTACTCGTCTTCGTCGTGGCACCGTCAATTTTTCACAGAACTTGCAAGAGCAGAGTAAAGAGGATATTACTAAAAACAGCGGTGGGCGCAACATTTGGTGCAATGGGTCGCCAAGTCCTCGCCGTTTTAGTGCCGCCTTCATATTGTTCAATACCGCTTTAGTTCAGCCTTCAGACTGTTCTATAAAGTGTCAAGATACCTCATAGCTTTGTGTCGTACTGGTGCAGACAACAAAGAGAAAATAGGCGAACTATATCTCAGGTTCCTTTTTTTTGTTGTTGTTTTCTTGCCTGCGAAGAACGTCTTCTGCTGTTATGGTGCATTTAGAAAAATATTTATTTGAGGCTGCCATATAACGCTTATACGGACGTTACCAGCTTTTCAACTTCAAGTATAGCATGCACAACCTTCACGGTACTGCAGGAAGAAAAGTTTCACAGCGTACGCCACAAAACGTCAGAAACTGGTGCAGGCACATTTCAAGAGGTAAAACTATTGTATACATATCGACAGGCTACTCGTTTTGAATGCTGCAACATTTTCTGGAAGCAGTCACCGTAAACAATAATAGCCATTCTGTACCGCTCGTGCAGCAACCCTAACCACTTTCGAAAACTTTACTTCGTGCCAGATGTGCTTTTCTTTTAATGTGCGGCTTTCAACAACTTTGTACAATAACTCTCGACATGTGGACGACAAGAAGCTTTTAGCCACAGCTTAAGAGGAAATGTAAACGCTTTCTGAGCCCGTGACACTTTGTCGAAACAGCCTGAGCAGCGAATGCGGCGCTTGTACTTGAAGCAGCTAGGGCTAGACATGTATACCAAATGTCCAAACTTCCCGCTTATCAATTAAACCAGGATCTGTGGGTTTCGCTCTCTGTTTTTTATTTGACTAGCACATTGAAGTAGCGCCGTGTCATGTTCCGGACTTTGTGAAGTTCTAAAGGGCTGCCACTGCTTCATTTTTTTGTCCGGCCGAATAACTTGAGGGTGTGCTGCTCACTTGCGATATATTTGTTCTTGGTTCGCACAAAGGCATGTAACACAGTTCTGTACTTCTGAATAGCTTGTAGCAAATACGTATTATTATTAGCCACCCCCCTACATTGTGGACAACTTCTCAACGCGAGGCACTTCGAAGCCGCCAGGGCCACTTCATCTTTCTCCCTCCTTTCCTCCTCTCTCAATGCAGGGTATCATCGTCATTTACTGTCCCTTGAGGACCCCTTTCAGGGTATTACATCAGGGGGGGGGGGGGGGGCAAAAGCATCAATAAACACTATGGCCATTATTATACAATGGTTAACTTATTTGTACAACGGGAAACAAAACTTAGTATACATGCTAGTAGATTACCCGCCGTGGTTGCTCAGTGGCTATGGTGTTAGGCTGCTGCGCACGAGGTCGCGGGATCGAATCCCGGCCACGGCGGCCGCATTTCGATGGGGGCGAAATGCGAAAACACCTGTGTACTTAGATTTAGGTGCAAGTTAAAGAACCCCAGGTGGTCGAAATTTCCGGTGACCTCCACTACGGCGTGCCTCATAATCAGAAAGTGGGTTTGGCACGTAAAACCCCATAATTTGATTTTGATGCTAGTAGACGATTGGCAACAACAAATAAAAATAAAACAAAGTAATGTACGAACCGGGAGTAGAAATGGCAACACAACCGGCAGTATAACAGCACTAAAAAGGTTAGACATTAGAGTAACAGGGTAGTAGTGGTAGGTTAAGGGTTTAAAAACAGGAGAATAGGTGCCTAAACTTATCTGGATCACTTTCATTTACTATACTGTTGGATAGCACGTTCCACAATTCAATAGCACTAGGTAAAAAAGACTTGTTGAATGCATTAGAGGAAGCATGAGGACGTTGCAGCCTCAGGTTGTTAAAAAGACGCTTAGAAGAGCGGTTGGGTGGAGGTAGAAGAGTGCTCCTGATATGTAGGAAATTATTATAGAGTTTGTGGAAAAGGGCAAGTTGTGAAATCGTCCTACGAAGTGTTAGACTAGGGATGCTGAGGGATGATTTAATGCCGCTTATACTTGCATGCCATTCATAGCTTGAAGCGATAAAACATGCTGCGTGATTCTGCACTGCTTCGAGCGAGTTAATAAGGTAAGTGTGGTGAGGGTTCCAAATTGCTGAGGCATACTCAAGTTTTGTCCGAATGAACGTTTCATAGGCGAGCTTGCGTACGGGAACAGGAGACAGAAAAATCGATCCTTTGAATAGGCCAAATGATTTAGAACAGTCGTTTATAAGTTGACTAATGTGTGCAGGCCACGTAAGCTGATTAGTGATAGTAACGCCTAGATAACGGTAAGAGTCAACTTGAGTGAGGGCTGTGGAATTAAGAGAGTATTGATGGTTAGTGATTGCCCGCTTGCGAGTTACACACATGTACTTGCACTTGGAAACGTTGAGGGACATGAGCCAGAGCCAACGAGAGCACCAATTTGCTATTTTGCTTAGGTCTTCCTGAAGTATTAGTTGGTCATTACGGGAGGATATGCGCCGATACAGGACGCAGTCATCAGCGAATAAACGGATTCATGAAAGAATGCTGTTAGGGACGCCATTTATAAAAATGAGAAACAAAAGAGTCCCGAGCACAGAGCCCTGTGGTACACCTGACAAGACTGGACTACTTGACGACTTGAGGTTATCGATGACAGTGCGTTGTGAACGATTTGTGCGAAAACATTCAATCCAGGACTGCTCGGGCTCAGCCTTGTTAACCTCCCTGACTTTGGTTTATCATTTTCGTCTCACTCTTTTTGATTCGAAGCAGCAGTTGCCTCGCTTGTCATAGGGTTTTCTTCAATAGTTGCTAGAGGCAACGCTGGCACTGCAATCGTTCAGCCACCGTAGGAATGATGGTTAGCAGATGAATCTGCTTTATGTTCATGCTTGTAGCTTCCGCGGTTCTTGCGACTTTGTTCACTACGCTTTATCTGCCTTGATTGTCCTGAATTTCAAAGGAATGTGCACTTCTGTCTTAAAAGTGGAAGGCAATAACACTCTGGAGAAATGCATATTCGCTGCTAAATGAGCGGTACCGCTTGTCCATGCGTCTGTGGCATATTGGTTCCAATATTGGGTGTCTGTGCTAGAGGTCTTATGTTCTAATGCAGGCGTTGGACAATTTTAGGAACATTTATTTAACTATTTATGCCGCAGTACTTTTTCAAAATCAAAAAGAATCAGTTTGCAACGTCACAGAGCCGTGTATAGGTAGAAGGACGAAGTTTAGGCAAATACATGCACGGGAGTGTAGGCAGTTCAGACATCACTCCCGTACTGGCTGAACCACCCGGCTTGCAGCTCCGGTAGGCACTAGAGCCACAGTTTCCTCTAGCACTTTTATGGAACCCTACGCCGCGTGCTACGTCATGACATGGTGTCACTTCCTTGTGTGGTTTAACACCATCCGAAAAGCTTCACCGCCAAGCTGAACCTTGCTCTGTCGCTTTCAATGCTTCGCCCTTCGCTCAAAAATGAAAATTTTCGGCCGCCTTTTTTAGAGGGGGCAGCTGGTGCGGGAGGCTTCTTTGCAAACCTCGCGTGAATATTTGGTGCTGTGTTGCCATTTCCTGATATAGTACGTTCAGCTAAGTGCCGTGGTTGGTTTATTCAGTGTTGGCTACTTCCTCCTCCAATTCAACAGTGTCTTGCCTCCCGCACATTTAATGTTACCTTCTTTCTTGACGTCATTTAGTTCATTGCTGGGCATCTTCATTCTATTTCTGGCATTCGCGACATTGAGTTTCAACTGATGCGAGCTCTCATTCAAGCGACTCAAGTTACTCTTTTCATTTCTTCGAAAGCACGATTACAAACTCTTTGACAACTTTGTAGATGTTACGTCCTTCCTCAATTCTAGACCTATATCATGTGTTACTCCAGTAAACCTTGAGCACATTTGCTGCTAAACTTTTCTCGCTTTCTTAATGCTCTACCAAGTTTTCTTGCTCAGTATTTTAGTGAAATTCAACAATATGCAAGTTTTAGCTCCTCCTAAGTCATTCTTGTTTTTCATCATGATAGCAATTTCGCTGTTCACATAATTAGAGTGGTTATAACACCGAAACTGATAACTTCAGCAATATATTAGCGCAGTCCGGAGGCCATACTGAAACAGTTAGCACAGAGATAAGAAAAACGGTATGTTGACCTATGACAAGGGCAGCGTTAGCAAGCCTACCCACGCAGCTGCCAACCCTGCTCTGATGTCAATACAGTAAGGCCATTGGTCGGCACCCGGATGTCCCTGGTGTTTCCTCGATGTCTTTACCGCACATGGACCTATAACAAGAGACGAAATAACTAAACTTGTGGTTAGTGATCTTGAAGACATATGACTGTTTACTGCAGCTATCATTGCTAGGCCTATAACATTCAGCAACTGCCATCTTGCCAGACTATCGATTGCACCTTGCCATTGGCCCTTGATTTGCAATAGGCCCCGAAAGAAAAAATCGTTAGGTGATCGGTAACTTGCCGGCATCGGACGCATGGGGTCTTGGTTTTCGCATCAACAGCGCAAGCCGCCGCAATATTATGAAATCGTCATGTATGCAGTCCCATTCATTTGCATATGTTACGTACAAAAGGGAAGGATTTCCGCAGTAAGTATATAAACGTGCATAATATTGACGTGAAGAACATTTCTATTATTGCTAGCAAAATCCGAAACATTTTGAAGCAATTTTTAAACGTGCAATTATGATTTCATGTTGTTGCTACATTAAATTATCATTTCTTTTGTGAGGATTGCAATTATACATACGATTGAGGTGCACTTGTGCTTCAGGCGACAGTGCTGTCGTGCTGTCCCACTTATGAATGACGTGTGCTCTGTCCACGGGTGTATGTTTGGAAGGCTTCCAGAGACGCGCAAAATTCATTTGGCTGCTAAAGCGACGAAGCCAAGCGGACGCAATGTCACGCTCCACTCAGTCGGCACTACCGCAGCCATGGCAGGCACCATTCTGGCTTCGGCTGCTGGCATGAGCGCTGGGCGCGCACACACGTGAGTGTTCCTGCTGAGCGGGCATATCCATATTGGTGGTCCACACACCGGTCGCAGTGAAACGGACAGAAAAATGCCGCGCGATAATTGATGTAATCCTTTCTTTGGAAGCTAACAAACGCGCCCACGGCCCTCCTTAGATCTCACCTCGCCCGCCGATCGAAGGGCAATTAGTGCAGCGCAGCTTGTATGCTCCTCCTCACGAAAGTGCTATGAGACGCGTTAGGCGCGACACCAAACATTGCTATTGTTTTCAATGCTTCGCCTGCGGGCTAATCTCAATACTTTAGTGTTATTAATGTGAAAGCATTATATGCACCATTACGCGAAAATCCGTCGGTGGAGTCGGCGTGACCGAAAGATGGTACCAAAAATGGCCGATGGCGCAAATTGCAATATCGCCTCACAATATACTCGCATTGACGTAAAATTTCTCAGGGAGGTTCATGTAAACGAAGTAAATTATTGGCATTAAAGAGAAAATTTGGTAATTTTTCTGTCTGAGTAGGAATTAAGCCCGAGTCTCCGTGGTTCTCGAAACAAGCACGCTTACGTGACGGCAGACCGACTTCACAGTTCTTGAATAAAGATGTGCCTAGTGCATGCGTAACTGCACAAGTGATGGAGCAGCCACGTCTTGAGTGTATAAAATGAGTGTGTAAAGTAAAAAAAAATCCTGACTTTCCTGTAATCGAGAGAAGACTTAAGCGTCAAATGCTTACATCTTTTAGCCGATTGGTTGGAGATGGTACTAGCCACAATCTTAAAATGGTTGTAGTGCATGTTCGCAACGGCACACCCCACCACACCACACCACACCACACCACGCCACATTGTGCACTGGTTCATGTGGACGCAACGGTTTCCTGTTACATACAGAACCTCATTGCAAGTCTCGTCTCAAACAGCAATTCTCGGCTCGCCGGACGCTGCCGGCTTGGATGCTGACGGACGCTGCCGGCGCGCTGGACGCACCGCGGAACTCTCGGACCACTGGCGTTGAAAAGTGCACTCAGCGCCAAAAGGTGACAATCAAGTGCACAGTGCCCTGCATCTGCATTTTGAACGTCCCTATCGGAAATGACACATATAACTTCACCGTACTAGAAGTTACAGCTTGAGTGATATTGTGAACAAACATTAGGAAGAACTCGAAAGCAATATTTTTGTAACTTGTTACAGAAGTAACTAGCTTACGTAATGCGGTCTTGTCTGGTTTCCCAGATGATCTGATTTTAACGTGACGGCGTTAAGGAGCTCGTGTCGCAGAAAAGCCGGTGTCGTAGGTGGCGTTGGCCGTGAGTGAAAATGGCGGAAGGCAATTCACAAATAAAAACAGCTTGCAAGTTGGGCAGGGTGGGAATCAAACCAGGGTATCCAGAGTGTGATATGGAGACGCTACCGCTCAGCCATGAGTTCGATGGTCCAAACAGGACAAAAGCGCCTCTAGTGAATGCGGTGTTGCCTTAGAAACGTGCCGTAGAATGTTATACTGCGGTGTATATCGGTAATTATGAGCATGTAAATTACAGAAGTCGCAGTTAAACGGGTAGCGAAGTTCGTTTCGGCTACATTTCTTCTGCGCGTGGCGCACACGCAGAGCCATCTTGCGGTAAACACGGAAGATTCCCTCCTCGAAATGTACGGCGCTGCCCCGACAGATGGCGCGCCACACGCCCGCGTCTCCCCTTCGTCTCGTTTGACTGCGTTGGGGCCGTGCGGGGACCGGTGCGAGGATGCCCCAATACCCTTGCGTTTAATAAGTTTTCTCGCTCTCTCCCCTTCCAACTTCCAGCGTGCGTCACTCAAACCCTTGTGTTTAGGCGACGCGGCTCCTCTTTCCGCTCAGCGTGATTCCTAGGTGCTGCATCCGATGCGGGACGCCTCTGACGTGATCACTGCACGGTAGCGCGTCTGGTGGGAAGACGTGCCCTGCGATGTGTACCGTGCTGCTGGCGAGGAGTCATGCGTCTGCGTAGTGCTCCCAAGCGAGATAGAGGATGATCCCATCGAGGCCTCCGCCTTCATGGCGCGTCGCGGCCCGGCTGTCCCTGCCGATCACGACGTTTGGCTCGCGTAGATCGTTTCTCCCTCTGAGACACCGAGTTCTTTGGTTCGTTCCGCTTGCTCAGGTGCACGTTTCATTGCTGCGCCGAACACTGCGTTGCTCGGCGCTCACCGCGTGTCTTTGTGTGACTCAAGAGCATGCCGAGCGAATGAGTGGGTTGTGCGAACGGAGTGCGATAACGCTATCGCGTTCCACTCTTGAAGGCGAAGCTTAAGCGTCCTCCAATTTTTGTTCTCCTAACTTGGGTGGATGCCCTCGCTTCAGTGCCCTGATAACTGATCTGGAAGCTAAAAGCATTTCATGCTTAAAAGCATTATAGTCCAATTGAACGGTGATGAGCGGTCCTTCGAGTTATGAACTGCTCGCGGGCAAGCGAACACGTTGAGACGCTTCGTGCGCTTTGATTTAGCACCGCCTCTCATTTTTTTAATGCCAGCCAAATGTGGTGGCGTCCAACCGGTCACCACCCTCTCCTACCATCATTTCGTCCTTTACCCCGCCGGTTAGCGTTCGCGCCTGCTTTACGGTCGTGGGGGAGAGTAGCATCTCGGTGGCGCCTCATGAAGGGAGCCAGACGAAGACTGACAGACGCGTGATAACCTGACAGATACAGGAACGGAGCGTCTGCCGTCTCTCCACCGGAACGCTAGCGGTGCGCGCTCAGACGCACGCGTGAGGCAAGCAGTCGAACCATCTGTGCAACGGCGCATCGCGGCAACTTACTGAAATGAGGCGCACCAACGGCTTCTATTGCGGAGCGAGCGATTACGCGGGCATTGAAAGATTTGGCTTTGCCAAGGCGAAGTTACGACGCAGGCGAGAGTTTACGCGGACAAAGAACGTGCGAAAAAAAAAGACATTTCACCGAAGACAATGTTACGCTTTTGCATTCCCGCCTAAGTGTTATTGCCGTACGTTGCGCGATAGCAATTATATCGACAAGCGAATTTTAAAGCGATAGCGTTAAGAAGCCCGTGTCGCAGAAAATTTGGTGTCGGCGTCGGACATTGCACCGGCGAAAATATTTTCGAACCACCCATACCCAGGCCCTCCATGTGACGCCAGGAAATTACTGAAATAATTGAATTTCTCAAGCTAATATACCTGGAAAAATTGTAAACTTTCATTACACACAACCTATAGACATGATATCTCTCGGATTGTAATTTGACTGTACGAGAAAACATAATTCTGTTACGCGAAGACTCAAATAAATTCCTTTTCCAGCGTTTCTACCATTCACAAACCAGCCGCGGCGTCCGCCATTTGCGCGCGCCGGCGAGTGGGTGTCTCGGGGTACACGGAGCGGCGCACCCGGTTCCTTGCATACCTCCAGCTGGCGCTCGACTCCATCGCATCGCATCGCACCCCACGCAAGGGGCCGCGTTTCTACCAGAATGCCCACCTTCGTGCATAGCGTTCGCGGCCAGCGTTTCCCGGTAAACATTACGGTTGCATACGCTCCAGTTGTCAGGAAACGTAAGAAGCAGTCGGGGATCTTTGAATGCTATCGCTTTCCACTCTTAAAGGCGAAGCACAAGAGTCCTCCAGATTTTTAGCGTTGTCATGGCTTTTGGTGTTCGCGTGAGGTTCCGTACATATTTACATATATGTATGCCATATGCCACTCCATGCTATACGACATGCGCGATACGCAGTTTATATTACCACCCCATTCTATCACTAACCTTGCTGATACACGGTCTTAAATTCTTCACAAAATTAATCCTCAGAATTTTGAGAATGGCAGCCCTTAAACAAATGACATGAAACAAAATACTGACAGTGCATGCCTTTTGTTTTAAATATTCTCAGTCTTAAATATAAATGTTTGAAACAGTAACAGAGCTCAAACCTGAAAATAACGGAATTTCGTTGGCGTGGCTGTTCACCACCTCCTGGATAAGCCCAGGAAAGACGCATGAAGCATATCAGATACGGAAAAGTGGACGTGAAGTCGCTCAATATAAATGAAATGGTCCGATGGCAGTATTCAAACATAGGACCCCTAGCAAGCAGGTCGTTTATACTGAGCTTATGTTTATTTCAATTCACACTTACACTACAGCTACGAGTCTTAAACATTGTGTGATATTCTAACGTGTCGGTATCGCATTCATCGATTCGCCTTTATGGCGAAGCTGAGATGTTTATTCCTATTATCCATGCAAACATACAGGGTGATCACTTTCAACTTTTATAAAATTAAAAAAGAATCACATTTGTCAGATGGGATAATTCTTGTCCTTGATTTGGATTATTCGAAGAGGGTGACATTAATATCACGAGATATCGAAACACATATTCAACTAATTCACATTTCACAAGAAATCACTAATTACGTTCTTCATTATTGCTTTACGGCACATATTGCAAATTACGAATTGTAGCCGGCGAGCTTGCAAGACGTATCCACTTGCTTACTACAAATGCTACTAACAAAAGATTAGCTTCGACGCACAGAAAGCAGTATGGAAGCCTGGATGCCTTCTCAAGAAAGCGACGTCACGTATTCAAGAGGCCGCGTCTACGCCACACGTGACGTCAACCTGGACAACGAGTATAATGTTAACATAGGCACATGGACAGCAACAAAGAGTGCCGGCGAACGAAAGTTTTCGAAAATTCGGCTCAGATGCGGCTGCCAAACGTGTTACTATGGAGAAGCTACGGCGTAGGTGTGTGAAATTGCTTTCTCTGTCTCTCTGCAATATATATATATATATATATATATATATATATATATATATATATATATATATATATATATATATACATTATCAAAAATGCGCGATGAAAAATGACCCGACCATCTTCTGGGGTGTGCTTTCGGAGAGCGACGTCTCACATAGCTTTCTGAGCTTTCACTAACCCTTTGCATATATCTTGTCAAACCTTTCGTTTTTTATGTTGGCCCGCACGTCGATCTACTTCTACTTTAGGGCGTTTTATGTCTTGATGGGGCTTGACACATCAGTTATATATATATTATTTGACGTGAAGTATGCTTCGACACTTCAAAATCGGAAAGGAAAACTGATACGAGAGAGATTTCAAAAATGTGAACCCGAGCAAGAGCCCCTATATATATCGCCTGTAGCACACATTTTTTCACATTATTATTTGGGGTTCGGAAATAAACTGAGTGCCTATTCGCTGGTTTGCAATACATGAGATGGCTTTTTGCGACGCTGAATAGCAACAAAACTAATTTCTTTTCAAGAAAAGCTCGTGGGCGTACCGCACATGTCACCAAACACGAGAAAAATGAAAGACTAAACTTGTAAAGCTACACCCTAAACCTACATGCCCGAAACGGTTTCACATTTGTGGCATATATTTTTATGCGTATCTGTCAACGAGTTAATGAGCTGAGGTTTGAAACAGACCGGTTGCTTTAACTGACTGCTTCCCAAATCTTCCTTTTGGTGCTTACTAATCAGCGTTCAAGGATGGTATAGGATGTCACGTTTATGGGTGTTACATAAACGGTTAACAATGAAATAAACGGTTTATGGGTGTTACAAATGGTTAACAATGAAATAAACCAGAGTGAGAAAAGGAACGCTCTTTACACACGTTACCGAAACTGGGACCAAGGAAACATTTCAATAAAGTAGAAAGAAAACCAAAAATGCCTTGTGCTCTCGATAGGCACCAGGATAACAGTTGCTGGAGAAACTCAATATATAATTACCGGGTGCGTAGGTGAAGGCTATAAATAATATCAGGCAGCTTTAGGATATCATTGAGCGCCTAACGTACATGCGCTGAACGCAAGTCCTTTGCAGAACACTGTGGTGCGCGCCCGTTGAAGACTGTGTTTTACAGTACGGGGACTTTGAAAGTAATGAAAAATCAAAAGAGAATGCGCGATCTGGTACCACGTGCTAAACCCCTGTATCTAAACACGTCCAAACAAATACACTAACAATAATTCTTTCGTTTCTATGCCAACACGTCCTGTCATGCCTACGGACGCCAGAATCGCCGAACGACTCACAAAACTGGACGCGATACGTGTTTGTAACTAGACTTTCGGGCCATTTCAGATAACGCGAAAGTTAACCCATTAGGGACCTGTTTCCTTTTTTTCTTGCTATCTCAAAATAAATCTAATATATTAGCTTACCTTGATACTAATAAATCACATGCAAGAATTTATTACTCATGCCTAATTAGTTTTCGAAATATAGCCCGTGACCATATGGTCACACTGGGCCCTTACGCTACAGCAAAATACGCAAAGTTAAATACATTTATTTCAAGCCATGAAACATCCCAAAAAAACATACATAGCGAATAGTCGAGCACTTATTTAGTGTGATATGGTTTAAATCATGGAATACACATGCCGACGTCATATTTTGTGCATTGTGTGTGCACCGCGCTGTTGCAATTATCTCATGCACACCTCCACCTCTTGCCATTAGGTATTGTTGCAACAAAGTGGGCCGCTTGGTCATACCGTGACCATTCAGGACATCACCAGTCTTTGGGATTCTGTGTTGACCAGGTCTTCTAGGCTTATTGTCCCATCGCATCAGGTAGCTTTGTACAATTTGCCTGCGGAATTCCACCTGCGTGACGTTGAGCCCAGTGCTACGAATTAGCGGCCAAACGTTGCTGATAGATACATTACAAAGTCAAGTGAAAATCGGCCACCAACACTTTTTGCCACGGATTGCAATCCTATAGGCACCTACATTTGCATCCATCTGGTCCGTACCTCCTATAAAACTTGTACTGAGCAACAGTGTTTGGACGGGTTACCTTGATTCGCTTCTTCTCAACACGAGAGTACCTGTCTGCAGATGACATCGGCTCTACGCCGTGAATGGTGCTTACGATCGTTACTACAGAATCGTCCATCCAGCGGACAGCAATTATCCCATTGTCGCTGAGCACGGGATCTTCGTGCCCGCGAGGTTGGCACTTGATAAATTCTGGTCAAGCGATAGGGCACTCTTTGGGAACACGGTTCTGCTTCACTGTGCCCGTGCCTTCGTAGCCCTGTGCCTTGAGATGCCTGAGTAGCTTCATGCTTGTGAAGAAATTATCAAAATAGAAAAAGAAAGGAAGGTCGTGCGTGTCTGCTGCGAGTTCTTCCACCATTTGAAGAAGTGGCGCCGCTGCTCTTCCGAAGTCCTTTTCATATTTTTCAGATGTTCCGGAATCTCCCCTGCTTGCCTTGATAGACTTTGAAGTTTGAAAGGCATCTGTTCTTGGCATTTAGGCACCATACTTTATACCCGAAGCGGATAGGCTTTCCGCCTTTCAGCGCCGGCTCATAGCTGCCACCTGCTTAGATTGTCAATGAGCCCACCTGAGCCTTCATTGACCGAGTCTTCATCCGAATAGGTGCTAGCCTCTGGCGGCTCGATATAAATCACTGACACGACGTCATCTTCCTCTACGACTCTCTTCGCTATTTTTTCGGACATCAACCTACTCAGACAATAAAATAAAAAATAACCACTGCGAGAACGCGGCAGCAGACGTGCAAGAGATGAGAATGCAGTTAAAAAAATAAAAAATTCGGTAGCCTAAAGGCCCAGCGTGACCATATGGCAACGCGAAAGATAACACGTTCGTTCATGGATAAATCAAACATTATTCTTTCACAAATGCTCATCGAAGGTCACATATTCAAAGGGCAATACGGAGGTAAGGATATCTGACTATTGCTTAGACAATTATTGAAAAAAAAAACACTTACTCCTTGGAGCGATGCATGGCAGCGCTACTCGCAGAGCAACACTTATTCCCGCTTTTGCGAGGGCCTCCCACAAAACGACTGACAGCTGCTGCCACTTGGTATCCATAAAGGGAACTCTAATCTGTCAAACGGCACGTCAAAGGCGATTTCGGTGCCGCTTTGTTAATCTTAATTAATTGAAATCCACTGTGAAGGCTAACGTGACCATATGGTCACGCTGGTCTTTATGGGTTAATTTCAATGTTTTTTGCTGATCAGCGACAGCGAGAGCGCAGCCTCCACGATAACTTACGCTGAAGCTGGAGTGACAGGTGTCGCCAAGTTTGACAACGTTATCTCTACCGAACGTTAATTACACATACGTAAACACGCCATAATACGTTTGTTAACACATCCTACGTAAACCACAGAAACACAATACCATACGTAGCATCCAGGATGACGGTGAGGGCAACGGTATTTTTTAACACTAAAGTGTTCCCGGCCAGGCTCTAGCAAGCTATATCCCATGTACGTACATCCCGCACCAATCATCACACAAATCCGCGAGATGGCGATACTTTGTCCCTTTGTGCCTACGTAACGGTTAGAAAAGGAGGCGTAGAACGGTTAGAGAAGCTTGCCTTATTCAAGGAACTGTGGTCTTGATGAGTCATGTTTGTTACAATGAGGATCAATGAATGAATCCGTAGCAAACAAAGCTGGTCGTCTCGGCACCTATAACGGTAGTAAAGATTGTAGTAAACATCAGCTAATCGAGTGCCCTGTACTGAGCCACTGCAATGAAGAGTTGACCACAGAGGCGCACACACATGCAAACCAGGCTGAGTACATGATCTAAATGGTGTTGAGCCTGTTTGAGCATGTCGTCCTATATGCCAGCGGAAAACTGTCAGATGCTGAACGTCACCAGCAATCCAACTAGCTGAAATGCCTAGCTGCTGTGTGAAGCGTCGATGACAAACACAGGCACTATCAGTTATGGTGGCCACTTTAAGGTTGCAAAAGTATAACGCAATGCAAAAATGTTCACAAGCAATGCAAAACTCAAGCATAAGTTCGCGCGCTGCACAATGCGGGTCCAGAAACTTCCAGAAACACTAAGTCCGACAGCGCGTGGGAGCGTTGAACCAAGTGGCTGACGCATTCTAGTGAAATATGAGTGAGGGCGACTCGTCCCAAAATGAAGGAAGCCTGGATGTCACAGCTGGATGCCAGCGAGGCATAACGGCGAGACACTGGTGTAGCGGCTATTCTAGCTTTATTTGCAGATGCGCAAATCGGCAACAAATTTGTGAAGCGCGACGCAACTCTATATCTCGTCACTGGAAGAGGTAAAATGAAGAACACATTCTAGTCAGCCCTGCTTCGTTACGTCCTAAAATCTGTCATGCCATCCAAGACACACCTGAAGGCGGATATATAGGTCAGCGAGCGGCGCTGAAAAAAGTGCCGCAACGTTTTTAGTGGCCAAAATGGGTAAAAGCATTCGCTTTTACGTGGCTGGTTTGCCGGCCACACAAGCGGCTTCCAGGATGCCAGCCTCGCCTACTCACAGCCATTCTACATGTTTCTAATACATCTTTCACCGATTTATAACCGACCACGTTGGCCCCCTACGAACGACAGCCGCTGGCAACATCATGGCTGTTGCATGGCAAGATCATGGCAACGACAGCGGTCAACATCATGACTGCTGTTGACCGTTTATCCATAATATAGGAGGTGCCGCGATGCCTTCTCTGGCACCCAGCTACACGACAATATTTAACTGAAACATGGCCTTCCGAAGAAAACAATACCTTATCTGGAAACCTGCCACAGCTCCGAACTCGGCGAGCCCTCCGCCAAGCAAGAGTTGAGCACCACTATGCTTCAGCGCACCATAAGCATACATACAGTCTGACCGAGATAATTAATTAGACAACTCAAGCATGCTTTGCCCCCAGCTGCAGAAATAGTGAGCCGGCCGAAGCAGACTCGGACGAACATTTCCAGGCAGCTGCATGTACACTGACAAATCCGCTACAGAGCTCAGCTAGGACACTGCCATATGATATAGCCTATAGCTTACTGCGCCGACGAAATCAGCTGAATTTCCACACCTCCATAAGACTATGACGGTCCGTTGGGAGACAGACGGCATGCCGCAATATTAGAAAAAAGGTTCGCAAGCATGCTTCGGAAGCACACGAAGTTCAAAAGTATAATTACGACCACTGACATAGTCCAACACCGCAGTACCAGATAGATTAGGCACGGGCTTAACGAGGTAGTCTCTCGTCATGCAAGAAACTAAAGGCCAAATTTCACGTTTCCTTCGAGATAACTGGAACTCCTTGGAGAGAACGTTTGACAAGCTCGTACTTTGGATCAACAGAAAAGCTTGGACAAGACAAGAAATAATAATATCACCGTCCACGTGTTCTCTCCGAAAAAAAAGAAGAATTTACCTGCAAACCGGACTTTGTATGCTAAGTTTTAAATACCGAATGTGACCGAATGCAATGAAGTCGAAATGCAAATTCGGTAAGACACAACAATGGGAAAGAGGAACAAGGAAGGCACTAGCACAGGTACCCGTTTGAAAGGTCTGGCGTTCGCTGTCTGCCTTTCACAACAGTGTTATTTATTTATTTTTTTAAAAATAGCACTGTTTTCTTTCGAGCCGTCGTGTCAGTATCGAAGGATGTTGCTAAATGGCGGATACGTGGCATTTAATGCGATAACTAACCACAGTCGCCTAATTAGTATTTAATCTTTTAGACATGGGTGACTCATCGCAGAGGCAAATTGAGGGGAACCGTCCGTATAGATGCCAAATCAACGTTTAAATGTGGAGCATCGCGATCACCTTGTAGTGGCACGAAGGGGGGTTATCTGGTTGCGCAATATCGAAACTCGGAGGCTAAGCTGCGCGTGCAGCGACGCTTTCGCGCTAGCGTCACTAGTTTACATCACTCAGCGCCGGAAAGCCAGAGTGCCGGGGCCAGCATCGACACAACATGGCTGAAGTGATTAGATGGAAGATGTCTAATTGACAGTACCCCTAACGACCTAACCTCGAACCTACTTCGTACCTACCTCTACCTAACCTAACCTGACATATTTGCTTACTTCTAACTGTGCCTCTAACTGTACCTCTAACCTACTCCTAACCTAACCTAACCGAACCGACAGGACTTATACCGGGTGACAAGTTTACTCTTGCGTTATTGGAGCACTCTGGGTAGCTGCAAATCTATTCTTCATAGTATATATGTGAACTTCGTTTTCATCCGGCTTTCAGCACTCCATATTTTGGCAATTATTTAAGACAATCGGAAACGCTCCACCGTCATCAAAATCTTACAATAATAATGCTGTGCTAGTCAAGAATAAAGGACAACACCTGACCATTTTCTGTTTATTATCAACACATCAACAGGACAACGAAGAAATACGTTTATCTTTTGCCCCGTACGGACGATGCACTCGGCTGTCTTTACGGCGAGCAATATTTCTCGTCTGTCAACCTTCACTCATGCTATTGGCAGAATGTTGTTGATTCAATGGACCACAATATTATCGCATTTGTCCATCCTGATGGCCTGTGTCATATTAGAAGCCCTGTTTTTTTTGTTTTTGCAGTGCGCCGACCACATTCGACCGCCTGATGGTTTCGCTTCTTCGCGGCTTCAAATGGTCAACCTGCTTGACAAATGGTGAACCAACATCTGACAGCCATCTTCAGCGCCTCTCCGCTGTTGTCGAGGTGTTCCGTAATGCCGGCTTGCAGCCAAAGTCTTAAAAATGCCGTTTCGGATGCCGCGAAATAACACTAACTAACAATAACAATTAACAAATTAATTAACAAATAACACTGAAAAAATAGCACTAAAACACTAACATTAACAAATAACAATAAATAACAAATAATTGGCCATCTCGTCAATGCGGCCGGTGTCCAGACCAATGCTGACAAAGTTCGCGCGGCGAAAGATCTTTTTCCGTACACTGTTCGGCTAAAGAAGCACGAAGCTCATTGGGTTCTTGTTCCTATTTCCGCTACTACATTATCCAGAATTTCACCGACATCGAGCATCCACTTACTCAGCTCCTCAAAGAAAGAAAGAGGTTGCTTTTACACGGGGCGCGCCCCAAGCTGCTGCCTTTTTGACCCTTATCGACATCCTCATGATTTCTTCTATTTTAGCCCATTTCGTTCCGACTGCACAGGCATAAGTTCGCACAGATGCCAGCCGGCATGCAATCGGTGATGTCCTTGCTCAGCGACAGTGCGGAAACGACCACGTTATTGCGCACTCTAAACGCCTCTTGGAGGAGAAGAATTTGTTAAGGCAGTTAAGATATCTGACTTTCTCCATTTCACATTTTGTCCATCTATCTCCCGCGTACGTACATGCCTAACGGCCGCCCCATATTTGGCTAACTAAGCGTGACGGGACATTGCATACACTGCTGTCAGACAAAGGCGGTTTCTATGGAATTGAGTTTCCTATCCCAGTAAAGCGAAACTCTCACGAGAGACATGACTCCTAATGGCCGTATCGTGTCATCGCGACACACGACAGCACAGGTGGCGCTGCAAGTGCAGCTGTACTGTCTTTGAAGCCGGTGCCGTCACGGAACCAAGGAAACAAGAACAGGAAACGCACCAAAAGGTATATGTTCTGTTTCTACCACTGGTGCCAGTTCTTTCTATTGCTGTCGCTAGGTGAAAATTAAAAAAAAATATTTAAAACGCGTGTCGAGTTATCATCAATGGCTCATACCACCATGAGCAACGGCTGTAATCAAGCGAAATATGCAGTGACTTACAGTCCTGTAAGGTCCATGGCTACTCACATTGTGCGAATTAGCTGCGATGACACTACCCCTGGTGTCGTTGTCGGTGATTTCAATGTCGATGTGTCGGTACCGAAAAGGAAGCGGTTTGTGCGTTCCGTGTTGCAGTCATATCCCTTGCAATGCCACACCAATCCGGCCCAACCGACCACCCAACGACGTACATGTATCGATTATCACATTATCAAAGAATGTGACTGCAGTTGCGAGGAAGACCCATCAAGACAATAAATGAGTGTGCGTACCTTTCGTCATGATACCCACCCATAAAGACAATGATTGAGTTCATACCTTTGTTCAAAATAATGTGTCACCTCTGTTTCGTGTGCTAAACAGCTTCGCCGGTCAGCCACCCTCACTGAGTGGAATGGCTCATGATTTTTCTTCCTCTAATGTCAACTTGGTTGAGACGATAACACTGGTTATTTTCCTACTTTTTCCAGACAGGAATTTTTTTGTAGATGTTACGAAGGCAGCTTAAGTGCTGTCGCCAGGAGAAAGGGACTCGTGTAATTGCAAATCGGCGACGTCACGCAGCTTCAGATATGATGGAGAACTTCCAACCACTACGTAACCACTCCAATTTCCACCGCGTCTACACTTTCGGCAGCAACAGTGGTCTTCCCAGCCGAGCTAATGATGTCCTTTCACGAGAGAAACGGTGACTGAGTGTTTTACCTTTTGTTTATTCATTACTCTGCTGTGTCCGTGTCTGGTTACTTCCTGCCCGGCGTGGTTCGACAACTGTATCAGCGCAGGACGCCATTTCCCAAACGACCCAGACCCGCGAGATGTTACGCGACCACCTTTCTGTATAGCCGGCGTGACTGATGCTAACAGTTGGCTTATGACAACACTATCGAAGTATGACAACACTATGGACAGTATAGCGGTCGTCACTTACGGAAGTGTTCTGAATACGGTCTCAGTTCCTTTTCATAACATTCAAGCCAGCATTATCAGGGTCGTTCAATAATTTACCATAGAAGTACCCTGGTAAGAATTTGTTATAATTATGTGTGTTGGTTGATTCTCAGAAGCCGTGCATCAGTGACTGCATATTTTTAATTATCTTTATTACGGTTTATTTGTAGTCTATTAATGCTCATTGTATTTACTGTGACTATCCGGTTCGCCAAGTGCTCGAAACTGGGCCAACTATATATGTCCGTTTGTCATTTTGGCTACGCTGTCGTTGTCGCGCCGCCGTGTCGTATCATCTCTATCGCCAGGATAAGTCCAAATGCTCACCAATTAACGAAGATGAGCAAAACTTTTCCACCACTGGCCATAAAAATCAAATTCGACCAGTACGGTAATCTTCACTTTGTAGCCGGACGCGCTAAACACTGAAATATACCTAGCAAGATTAAAGTTTTAAAATTCTGCCGGGTTATTTAGGCTGCGTAAAATCTGAGTGTGGTGCCGTCTGCGCATGTACAGTCGCGCTTTCAATATGAATTGCAACGCGGTGCGCGTGGTCGAAGTGTTCTCCAAACTGCACGGTGGCGCCTGCATGCGCAAGACCGGAGAACTAAACACCGTCCTCCTTTACTGGTGTTCAACTATTTAGCAAACCATTTTTTCGTATGTTCGCAACACCATGCAGGCTTGGAGCCCTTTGCACGGCGGCGCAGCTAATAATGAACCTGACTGTATTTCTGAGGGCGCGTCGGGCAGTGCTCCAATGGACGAGGGTGTTGCTGTTCGCGCCGCAGAAAAGTTGTTTTCGAGAACATAGCGATCCTCAGTTTGTCTCAGCGAAGCTTCTAACTAGCCGATATTAGCAAGACCTGACGGCTACGACGCCAATAGGCAGGGTGGCCAAAGTTTAATTCCTATGCGTGAGCAGAGGAAAGTCGGCTTCTTCCGGAAGTTCATTATTCTTATCGAAATTAAAAAATAACAAGTTATCACTTACTTCAGCCTATTTGTAAAACTGCGTCAGTAAACATACAGAGTGACAGTAAGAAGGAGCGCATTTATTCAAGAACTCTTTTTGACTGATGTTAAGTAATGGAGAACAGCAACCGCGTATGTGGTTCTGCTGTATTGCGATATACAGGGTCGAGAAAGAAGTGAGGAGCAGGCTTTTGTCGAAAAGAGAGTAAGAGAGAAAGGGGACTTCGCGCTCCAATTGCGAGCTCAATGCACCGCGCACAATTGCGAAATTTGAGTGAGATGTTCACAGCAACGTAGGCTATACGTCGACTGTGTTTCTTCTTCACCAAGCGTGATGGGTGGTTCTGGACCTCCTTAAGCATATCTATTTCGTTCTCGCATCTCTTTTCCATCTATTGTGATGACTTGTCGTGCACCTCCTGTACTCGAAACTCGTACAGCGAATGGTCGTAGTTCTTATTCCATGGTTCATTCAATATCTGAAACGTTTGTTATTGCTTGATTTATTCAACTTATTTAATGTTTTACGTTTTATCCTCTAAAATCAATTTCTTTAGTGATGATCTGTAATGAGCGACATATTTATCGCTTGGCATAAGTAACTCGCCCATTCCTTGGTAAATATTTTTTCATGATACATCAATTCATTCAAAAGAAGGTACATGGAGGTATGATAAACAGAAATATGTTCTGCAGTGCAACTGTTGTGGCGGAGTTTCCAATATGTTACGAAAAATCCTGAAATTTTCGAAGTACGTATAAGCACGACAGTTGTGAAACGAAACTATGAAAGAAGGAGAAAGAAACGGAAAGCTAGAAAAGGTCTAACACAACTTAAGTAACGATTGTAGTGTTTTTCAGACAATCAAATTTTCTTCCTTGAATATTTCGCATACAGTAAGAAATTCACACAAGAAAAAGCCATCAGAAGCAGAAGAGAGTTGGAAAGTTAAATTCACTATAACGAGCTCGACAAATCTTTCTGTCTGATCTTCAGTGGCTGCCTTTGACAACCAGATATTTTCATTAAGGATCGCAACGAAGGCTCCGAACCCAGCTGGTAATTTTCAAGAGTGCTCACATTAATTGACAGAACGACGCTTCGAGCACTAATTCTTAATGGTCTTCAAGTACGGCAGCTCGCTTTTTGCTTGACACGTGTAACGCGAATCGCATTCAAAAGCAGAGTACATCGGCGCGCTGGCGTTTTCGATCTTTGCTGCAACGATAATCTGGTTCACATTGCGCCTGTACCATTTCCGACTTTCTTAAGGAACACGGGCTACTAGAAGACTCGTACTGAAGTTTATTCCTGTCACGGGCAACTTATACTGAAGCAGTAATGGATTGAAAACACAGCCTTAAGCTGTTTTGTTTTCTCATTTCACATAAATCATCTTGAGGAGCCGCGCCTTTTGAAGTGAATTCTAGCGAATGTGGTGTGCAAAGCGAGCACGTTGCGGCTGCGGCCGGTGGATTAACCGAGCACCCTATTTGCATAGCACGACCAGCTTTCTGTAGCAGTCGTGAAGTGAGCGAAGCGGTGTTGCCGATTTCTTCATGGCGCAAAGAACACTCCGTTTCGCGGTTCCTGTTAAACGTGGAAGTGGCAGTTTCACGGGAAACCAAGCAAATGAGCATAAAGCAGAGACAGTTTATTAAAGCTGACGAAATTTGAGTCAAGGAACTAAAGGCGAACTGAAACAAGAAAGAAGTTTACAGGCAATATGAAGGATTGACGGGATCAACAAAAGGTAAAACAAAGAATGTTGCCGTACCGAACATTTTCTCAAGGAGACTAGTCCTTGTCAAGGAAGCACGTGCACCCCTTTGCGGTGTTTTTGTGCGTTAGTTGACGTCTCCATATCCTTAATGGGGAAGGAAGAGGAGGAGAATAAGGTGGAGCCTAGGGTAGGCTTAGGGAAGTGGTGAAAAAGGTAGCGGGAGGATCTAGTCATAGAGGTTAGCTGTGTCCTATGTTTATTTCTTTTGTGCAATAAATGTGCAAAATTAATTGCTTAAGCTCCCTGCCAAACGCATTGAAGAAAAGAAGTAGCCCGTCAGTAGTGGGGGCCTGAATATTGACGACAGACTACCTAAGAGGCAATTTCTTCAACTTTCAGCAACCAAGCTGGAAAAAGGCCTGTGACACCCCCTACCCCTCCTCCTAAGAGCCGCCGACACAGGATAGATGAAAGGCGATGACGTGGCCAAGTGTTCCGTGCGTGTCGTCTGACGAAGCGCCAAGAATAAAAACAGATATTTCCACTTCGCCGAGAAGTTTGAGCACGGGTACAGTACCTAATCGTTACACTTGTTGTAGCCGAACTGACTGTCACGTCTTCGCAAAGCAATCTGATTTCTCCAAGCGCAACGACGTCACGATACTTGTTGCACGTCGCCTTTTCCGCGGATACCACCCGGAAGCTTGCTTATGATATTAATGACATTAGAATTCTTTGAGAACTTCACCCAGTTTCCCGCACATCAGTATATATCTGTGTCCGCCCCATTTCTTCTTTTTTCTGCCAACTTGGGTCCCTAGGTATACCTTTTGGCCAAATGTACAGAGCACCGGGCTGTGTTAGGGGAATCGGGTGCAAACCTAACCGCGGGACCAACTTGTGCCGCTTGGTATGTAAGTCTGAGTATGTGGCGCTCCTCAGTGAACTTTTTTGCTGCCAAATTGGGTCACTGAGTATGTGTCCGCGGGTAGGTGTCCGTTTTTAATGACCCGTTTTGACGCCAACTTTCGCCACTGGTAGTGCACCACTGCGTATATGTCGCTCTCCACTAAACCTCTTTAATGCCAACGTGGGCCACATGGTATGTGTCCTTGGGCGTGTGCCGCCTTTCAGACTGCCCATTACATAACGCATATTATTAGGAATTACTCAGCAGCCATAATAAAGATTGTTAATTGCAATAAAGTCACCAATCATCTCTAAAAAATGGATGCACCTACAATTTTTAATGTGGTATATCCCTTTGACGCTGTTCAAAAACGTATCCAACATAAAGAGTGATCATTGCTACTCCAGGTGAGTTGATGAGGGTTGAAAGAGAGGAAGAGGTACACGCCCATGCATGCTCACACACACGTACGAACGCACACGCGTACACACAGACAGACATACCGACAGGCACCCCTACAGACAGACATCACACACACACACACACACACGCACGCACGCACGCACACACACAAGCGCGCCAAATGCATAAGCACACAAGGTGCATACCGAATTTCAATGGGGCATCTATTCCGCACATGCTATAAGCGCCCTAGGACGCGGCCGCGCTCGAACAACCTACTGAAACTCAAGCCGCCTGTCATTTTTAGAGCTTTCTTAAGCACAGCCTTTAAGTTAGTAAAGCATCCGCAAATGCAAATCAAGTAGTGCGAGTCCTCCACAACACCGCCGGTGAGACAATTACGTCGTTGACAAATTATGTTAGAAAAAAACAAGAAGGCACTTGTGTTAACGCGGCACGTGAATCGTCGTCTCCAGAGAACATCTTTTTTTTTTTGCATCAGCTACGTAACACGTTCATGCGTCATGTACTGCAAGCTAGTTCACAGTTCTGGCGACGGGCAAGGTACAATACACTTATAAATACCAATAAGCATATCATGACTTGGATGCTGTTCAACGAGAAAAACGACCCCGGAAAGACATTACGGCAAGGATATAATCCACGATACGTTGGGACTTTTATGCGCCCGTATGTATTTCTTTCAAAGTGCATGAACTTTATATGTGCATACACAAAGTTAAACAATACTTGATGAGCTCAAGTAGACATTCTTTACCAGGAATTTGATTGCTTTTGTGTAAATTGAGCAGTTTTCATGAGTTCGAGTTAAACGCAAACAGAATGTTTTTGGATCTCCCTATGCCACCACATGTAGATGTAGTGGAGGAGTGACGTGACCAGCACACAGGGTGCGTGTTGAATACTGACGAACTTCAATAGACGTTCCGACAGTTTATACAAGCACAAGGATACTTTGTTGCCCACCTAATCACTGAAACCAAAACCAGGTAAAAGATATACAGGATACAACATATTTACCCTCTCCCTCTTTTTAGTGAATGTGTTAGCACGTTACTTGGTTAATTGCGCTTCGTTTATACATGACAACAAAGAAAAACATAAAGGAATACAACCTGAAATACACATACACATGAAGAAATACAACATCAGAGTAAGTAAAAAGTATACAGCATCATTAAACATCAGTATTGCGCAAAAAAAGAAAGAACTGTAGACATTCACAGCTCGTCTCTATATCTGGCCAATGGCCGCCTGTCTCGGTGCGGCTCAATACGAGAGCTAGGAGGAGACGACACAAGTGGTTCCCCTTCTGTAGTGCTCAAAGGAGAGCAATGCACAGTTTTTGATGCAGGAATACTTTCTGTGGCTAACTCATCAGCGAAGCTGGATCTCGCCCTGTTCTATGCACACGTTTCGCTGTGGAAATAGTTGACTCGGCCGGTACTGGTTGCCATGTTGCAGTGAGAAGTAGCGCATCAAGAGGATCATCATGATTTGGTCGGTCATGCCATGTGGCATCTTGCCATGTGGCTCTTGTGGCCAGAGGGGCGAGCGAGCAGCTTGCATATCATTGCCGCGTTCCATGTTTTGAAGAAGGGTACTGGACCACGTTGCCCGATGGCTTCCCTTGGCTCTGAGAAGAAAATGTCACCCTCGAATGACGCCGCTGGTTTCTTGACCCACACCATATCTCCTACCGCCACCATTGTCCCCTTTGCAGCTAGCCTCCTGTCGGTGTATGCTTTGTTGTACTGTTGCCCGCGCTTGGTATGCTGCCGTAACATGGCCATTTCCTGGTTAGGTGTCTTTGCGAATGACTCAGGCGATACGCCGAGGATGTCAAGTCTTATTCTTGGCAGCCTGCCATGAAGCAGTAACGCCCGGACTACTCCTGTTGGGGCGTGTGGTGTGCACCGGTAGACGGCGAGATAGTCCCGTACAGCAGTATGCAGCGAACGCTGTTCCAGATGTGCGAGCGGGGTGTACGTCTTAGACGTGTGGTTAAACCGTCTGATCTGTCCATTTGCCTGCGGGTAATAAAGAGATGAATGCGACAGATGTATCGCTCGTTCTTGTAGGAAGTCCACAATTCCTTTTTATGTGTACTGGGGTCTATTATCCCAGATTATGTCTTCGGGATATCCTTTCCTTGCAAATATATTAAGCAGGAACTCGTTCCCATTTCTTGTAGAAGCTCCCCTTCAGAACTGCACCTCTGGCGATTTTGAGAAGTAGTCCACGAGCGTCAGGTCAAACCTGCAATCTTGAGGCACCCTCTTCAGGGGACCAACAATAATATCTATTTCAAGTTTCTGCCATGGTCTCTCCGGTAGCTCGACAGGTTGCAGACGGGCTGGCGACATCTCCGCTGACTTGTCTGTTTCCTGAGTGATGCTACACTTGTGGACTGCTTCCTCCACGTGACGGTGCATGCTACCAAAACTATTCACTTAGCCCGGCTTTTGTTCGCCCGATGCCCTGGTGGGTTTCATGCGCTGCTGCGACAAGCTGAGTCGCTCGTAAGTGTTTGCGTAATTACCACGTTTGACCGCTTGGATAGCTGCAGACCCTACTTGGACCCGAAGATTACTTTATGTTTGCCTTGGGGCAGGCGCGATAGCTTGAAATGCAGCTCCTTGGCTTTCAGAGGCTGCGTGTTCGGAAGTCCGGATAGAGTCCAAGGCGCGGGCTCCCTGTTCTCCTCTCCGTTAGCGTCAGTAGTGGCGGCGGTTGTTGCAGCGGCCTTTCTTAACGGTTTTTTTTTCCATCTTGCACCACGCACTCTGTATGTCAATAGTTCTCCCACTATTAATGTCAAGGATACAATCCATCTGCGTTCCATACTTCTCTGTCCCAGATGTAGGAGTTGAAGGCGACGCTGGGTTCAAACACATGTTGCCGGGTAGTTTCTCGGCCACGAGGCACCAGGCACGAGCACGACGCTCGGGCTCTGACGCGATGCGCGAGATTAGTGGCCCCGGGGCACGGGACCTGGCTCTTCTGAATGGGCCTAGCTCATCGGCCACCGCTTTGCAACTTTCGCGTTAAGTAATTACCTGACAAATGTACTCACGGACTTGCGCATGGTCTCTCTCGATGTTGCTTCTCGAGCTGCGTTACATGGTATAGATGGCGGAAGGCTTCGATGCGAAAATCCGCGGAAAGTCAACATTGAAATGGGAGCACATGTACAGTATATCGGCTCCGGTTGGCCGAAGATGATAAGAAAGAAGCAAAAATATACAAATTCAACAGGTCATTGTGTTGGACTCCATAAGAAATTACGGGAGAGCTGAGCAAACATCCCTGTGACTGAGTCCTTGAGAGTCTCCAAACGAAAAACCGCAACGCAAAACCTTTCTATCTCTGCCAATTCATCGCCCTTCAGGCGAAGGTGCCCATATTTTTTCAACCATGCTTCCTCTTCCGCGTGCAGTGCTTAATTTAAGAACTTACATACAATCAAATACGCTTAGCTATAGGAAATATGGAGCAACTCGCACACTCGACAT
This sequence comes from Dermacentor andersoni, assembly GCF_023375885.2. Lineage (NCBI taxonomy): Eukaryota > Metazoa > Arthropoda > Arachnida > Ixodida > Ixodidae > Dermacentor > Dermacentor andersoni. Next base: position 83,160,407 of record NC_092819.1, read on the forward strand.
AGACGTGATGGACGTGTGTAGTGCACGCGCAAGAAGATAAGGCCGAGGAACTACCGGAAAAATGCAGCCAGACATGTTAAAGGAGCTGATTCAATAAGAAGGCTGTGAAAGATGACGGCAAGCGAATTACACGAGGCTGACAGCACAACCCCCCCCCAGCAGGAACTACGGGCAAATGACCACTTGTTCAGTCATGTGAGAGCGACATGAACGAAAGTTCATGTCGCTCTATAACCTCTATAAAGGTCGCGCCGGTATGATTCCTCGCGTTGTCGCTGACGGGCGGTATGAAGCAATTTTTCAGTGTTTGTTTTAAGAAGAAGAAAACCACTAGTATGTAACGTAGGCAATTTATTTGGCTTTTTTTTTCCTTTGCTTGGGGCACTGTAGCAGGTCTGCAGCAGCCTTTAGTCGCCAGGATACGAGCCTTTCTCGGCTATGTATCCATGTAATCTTGCGCTCGTTTCTCATGTCTTTGCAAATATGTTTTTCCACAGATTTAAAATGGCACTTCTGCTCCCTTCGCGGATACCAGAACCCTCAACGGCAATGATTGACATTTTGTTCCCATCTTGCTCTATTTAGTTGTATAATGGATTGTCAAACGTCTAGCTTGAACCTCATATTCATATGATTTTTCATCGTCGTTCTGTTTGTATATTCATTATTTATGCTCACACTGTCATACTTCAGTGCAGATGATAGTCTGAGTGACAGACAGATTATACCGAGATGCAAGAGCGGTAAGATGCGCTGTATCGTGATGAAACTGAGAACGTCACAAGACCCATAAAGGAATCAGAGCATACTGTAACAATGAAAAATTGTGGAAAGGGCTGCAACAAACACACGACTCCTACGCCACAAGGACAATAGTATCTCGGATGCTATACATCAATTCGTGTGTTTGTTGGAGCTCTTTCCGCAATTTTTCATTCTTGCAGTATGCTCTGATTCCTTTATGGGTCTTTAGTGGTGGCGCTTGCATATATATATATATATATATATATATATATATATATATATATATATATATATATATTTGCCACCGCCACCACTCACAAACCTTTTCAGTGGATGTGGAACATCCTTTCTGCTGGTTTGCGAGTGGTGACACTAGATAACACTCCCAGGGTTAGCTCTCGGACTAACGCATAAATACCCCAGAAAATGCTTGGGAAAAACGGCTCCGCGGCAAGTCAATTGGTAGAGAATCCCACCCGTACTGCGTAGACTAGGGATCGTTATCCACCTGTGGCAAGTTCTTTTTCATGCACTTTTATTTTCATGAATTTATCATTTATTTAATTCAATTGGTAAGTGCAATTCCCCCTGTGTTGTCCTTGGTGTCTTTGTTTGTTGGCTTCTTACGATATTGTTATATGACAGACAGACAGACAGACAGACAGACAGACAGACAGACAGACAGACAGACAGACAGACAGACAGACAGACAGACAGACAGACAGACAGACAGACAGACAGACAGACAGACAGACAGACAGACAGACAGACAGACAGACAGACAGACAGACAGACAGACAGACAGACAGACAGACAGACAGACAGACAGACAGACAGACAGACAGACAGACAGACAGACAGACAGACAGACAGACAGACAGACAGACAGACAGACAGACAGACAGACAGACAGACAGACAGACAGACAGACAGACAGACAGACAGACAGACAGACAGACAGACAGACAGACAGACAGACAGACAGACAGACAGACAGACAGACAGACAGACAGACAGACAGACAGACAGACAGACAGACAGACAGACAGACAGACAGACAGACAGACAGACAGACAGACAGACAGACAGACAGACAGACAGACAGACAGACAGACAGACAGACAGACAGACAGACAGACAGACAGACAGACAGACAGACAGACAGACAGACAGACAGACAGACAGACAGACAGACAGACAGACAGACAGACAGACAGACAGACAGACAGACAGACAGACAGACAGACAGACAGACAGACAGACAGACAGACAGACAGACAGACAGACAGACAGACAGACAGACAGACAGACAGACAGACAGACAGACAGACAGACAGACAGACAGACAGACAGACAGACAGACAGACAGACAGACAGACAGACAGACAGACAGACAGACAGACAGACAGACAGACAGACAGACAGACAGACAGACAGACAGACAGACAGACAGACAGACAGACAGACAGACAGACAGACAGACAGACAGACAGACAGACAGACAGACAGACAGACAGACAGACAGACAGACAGACAGACAGACAGACAGACAGACAGACAGACAGACAGACAGACAGACAGACAGACAGACAGACAGACAGACAGACAGACAGACAGACAGACAGACAGACAGACAGACAGACAGACAGACAGACAGACAGACAGACAGACAGACAGACAGATAGATAGATAGATAGATAGATAGATAGATAGATAGATCAGTTGCAAAATCGACGCAGGAGGCACAGCGACAGGTAATTATACCATGGTCACACGGCGCACTCTTAATTGCCATCAAGCCAGACCCCGATCGAATTTCTCTGTCAGGATTGGCTTGCTTGCTCAATCTCCGGAAGTGAGTGAACCGCGGTCGAAAATTTCAATTCATGTCGGGCTGGTTAGCGACCAAAAGTGGCCGTGTGACCCCGTTATTGGTTTCATGGCAGGCACGTACCCAAGGGGGGGCCCGGGGGGGCCCGGGCCCCCCCCCCCGAAATCAAGTGGCATAACCCCCCCCTCCCCACCCACGCCACCACTCCTCAAACATTCCTAAAACGCCGCCATATCAATGTTGAGACTTGGCAGCTGTTCATCGGTCAGCATTACGCTGCCTTTTTCACTCCTTTTAGATGGCGGTAGTTATCGGCATCTCTTGTAATGTGAAGGACGGTTTTTTCATAGATTCCGCACCCGCGCGATTAACTCGAGATGCGTTCAGTTGTCACCATCTATTCAACCGTCACGCGCATAGCTGTTGCTTTTGTTAGTTCAACCTTCTTTGTTTAGGCTGATCCTGGGACCAGGAGAGGGATGCGCTTGTTACTCAGCTGGTCTGTACTCTCATGGAACGAATTGCGGCCGGAAAAAACGCCAGTTGCGTTTAACTTATCCCTTTGCTTCATTATTTCCTCGAGTTACGGCTCGCCGCGACGCTGGCAGATGCGCCGGAAGCGCTGCCCGGAACGTGATATGGGTTAGATAAGGTGGGAAATAAAATAATGTGAAAGAGCGTCCATCATGAAACCCTGCAATAACCCTTAAACCCATAAGCAAGATGACTGTCGCCCGTTACCTCGTCTGTTTTTCCCTAATTGTATAGCACTTTTCGTGCAAAATTGGCAACTGGAAACAAAAATCGCAAGGAGTTGAGAAATCAAGCGATCTACTAAGGGAGAGAGCCAAGGCAACAACCAAACTAATAAAAACGTTAACCGTTGTTTATGAGAATATTTATGGATCAACATCTTTTTATTTAAAAAGGAAATAGAGAAAACGCCGCCGGAAGTAGAGAACAATTGCTTGTTTTGAATGACGCTTCTACAGTTATCGGTCGAACCGCCTCACGTAGCCGCTTCTCTGCTGTGCTTATGTGGGTGTTTTTCTAACCTTTCGCGGTGAGCGCAGTACGTCTAGAATCGCAGAGTCCTGCGCTCTACGCGGTTGTATGGGACTGGCGGCCGCACAGCGTTACGCAATTCGCGGAACTGTCAAAACTGATCAACAAGGCGATAATAACTGATATTCGAAACTATAACATGAGAAAGACTGAAGAAGCCCTAAAATATGAACGCAGCCTGAAATCAGTAAAAAAGAAACCTGGCATAAGACAAACCATGATGTATGCACTAAAAGAAAAGAAGGATAATATCATCAGCAAACTCGAAGATATAGTAAAAGCAGCGGCAAAATTCTAAGCTGACCTGTATACAGTACCCAGAGGAGTCACGATACCTCACTTAGACACAGTAATGAACAGGATACAGAAACTCTTCTATAACTAGCGATAAGGTCAGAAGGGCCCTGCAAGACATGAAACGATGAAGAGCGGGAGGAGAAGGTGGAATAACAGTCGATTTAATCAAAGATGGAGGAGACATAATGCTTGGAAAACTGGCGGCTCTTTATACGAAGTGTCTATCGACTGCAAGGGTCCCAGAAAACTGCAAGAATGCAGGCATTCTATTAATCTACAAAAAAGGAGACGTTAAAGAATTGAAAAATTATGGGAGCATTAGCTTGCTCCCAGTATTATATAAAATATTTACCAAAATAATCTCCAATAGAATAAGGGCAACACTGGATTTTGTCAACCAAGGGAACAGGCTGGCTTCAGGAAGAGATGCTTTACAATGGATCACATCCATGTCATCAATCAGGTTATCGCGAAATCTGCAGAGTACAATAAGCCTCTCTATGTGGCTTATATAGATTACGAAAAGGCATTTGATTCAGTAGAGATACCAGCAATCGTAGAGGCACTACGTAATCAAGGAGTACAGAACGCTTACGTAAAAAGCTTGGAAAATATTGCTACATGCGTGTGGTATTTGTTTGTTTGAACGAGGCGCGTGGGCGCCATCACTCCAGAAAAGAGGAGGAAGAACGAACTGGGCTCGCGCTGTGAATCTAACCGGTCAGCGCTGCAACCATTGTAAATATAATGTGTAAATAGTTTCTCGTCTTACTGACTCGTCCTTCGGGTAAGAATATCTACAGAGGTTCTACAGCTACCTTAATTCTACACAAGAAGAGCAGGGAGATACCTATAGAGAAAGGGGTCAGACAGGGAGACACAATTTCTCCAAAGCCATTCACTGCGTGCTTAGAATTCAAGCTATTAAACTGGGAAGGCTTAGGAGTGAAGATCGACGGCAAATATCTCAGCAACCTTCGGTTTGCCGATGACATTGTTCTATTCAACAACAATGCAGACGAGTTACAACAAATGATTGGCGACCTTAACAAAGAGAGTGTAAGAGTGGGGTTGAATATTAATATGCAGAAGATTAAGATAATGATAAATAGCTGGGCAAAGGAACAAGAGATCAGGATCGCCAATCGGCCACTAGAGACTGTGAAGGAGTACGTTTACCTAGGTCAATTAATCACAGGGAACCCTGATCATGAGAAGGAAATTCACAGAAGAATAGAAATAGGTTGGATCGCATACGGCAGACATTGCCAGCTGTTCACTGGAAGCTTACCATTATCATTGAAAAGGAAGGTGTACAATCAGTGCATTTTGCCAGTGCTGACATATGGGACAGAGACTTCAGAGCAAGTTAAGGACCGCGCAAAGAGCGATGAAACGAAGATTGCTAGGCACAACGTTGAGAGAGAAAGAGAGTGGTTTGGATCAGAGAGCGAACGGGTATAGACGATATTCTAATTGACATCAAGAGGAAAAAATGTAGCTGGGCAGGTCATGTAATGCGCCGGTTAGATAACCGTTGGACCATTAGGGTTACAGAATGGGTACCAAGAGAAGGGAAACGCAATCGAGGACGACAAAACACTAGGTGGAGCGATGAAATTAGGAAATTCGCGGGTGCTAGTTGTAATCGGTTGGCGCAGGACAGGGGTAATTGGAGATCGCAGGGAGAGGCCTTCGTCCTGCAGTGGACAAAAAACAGGCTGCTGCTGCTGATGATGATGATGGAGGTGGTGGGCCCCCCCCGAAAAAAAATCCTGGGTACGTGCCTGTTTCATGGTCATTGAAAAGAAACAATAAATAACGAACTAAAGAGTGGGTATGCACCCACGAAACATCAATAAAAAAACAAAAAAAAACAAGGAGGTCCGGAAATAAGCGCTGAAGGCTCAGTGAATGGCTACAGTTAGGATTCCTAGCAGCGCTTTCGTCGTCGTTATGTAGCCGTACACCCTGGCGCGTATATAATGGACTCTGATAATACGAAAACAATTATATGGACAGTACAGGATAATTTTCGCCCTCAACATCGCCGTGATCTTGCGCATAAAGTCTAAGTGTGATAAGAATGGTCGGCCAGTGCGCCGTATGCAGGCATGCCAATGTGAACGAAAAACAATGGCGGCTTGATGCGAACCGTCTTCTCGCGCGCGTATGCGCGCGCCTCATCTTACAGGTCACGTGATCGAGTGCGTGCAACGGAACGAGAGCACGCGTCTCTTCCCATACACGTGGCGTGGCTACGCCTGGCTGTAAGTCTACGATGGTTGCCAGGATTCAAGGCGAGCCGTGATGGCTGGTGGCGTCATGCCCGTTTTGTTCCCAAGCGCCTAGTTTTGGAGGTCGCGTAATGTGAGTTTCGGTGGCGTTGCACGGTTGAAATGGCGAAGCGAGCGGTAGCACGCTACCGGTGCTCCTCGTTACGACCGTGTTGTGACAACAAGGGCTCGCGGGCACCGAGTAAGATCTGTTGATGTTTGCTTCTGGGTGAGTGATGCCATGCTTGTCTGACCAGAAAGCGATAGTGCAGTGCATTTGATACGCTGTCTAAAATGAGGACCTTAAACTGCTGTCATTTTTGCACCATTTGGGCGAAAGTGGGATTTTCTCGCCTGACCAGTCGCGTCTATAGTGATCATGTAGGTTACGTAAACTTTTTTCTGCATTTACAAGTTGTAAAAAGGCCAGTGATAGTTGCCTGCCGTCCCAACAGCTCGGTAAGTATTTCCTGCGTTTCTTTTTCATTATCTTTTTTTTTTCTTTGCCGGGGGGGAGGGGGCAACTCATTGCACAAGAGGCGCACTATTTTAAACACTTTATTTTTTTCGGGAGCCTCACTGTAATCTCCGAGAATTTCTAAGCACCTTCCCAAATTAAAGCACCCTAGTACGTCATTATAAGCAGCGGCACCACGCCTTCCTTCTCTCGTCACTGAGTAAATAAGAAGAAAAAAATAAGCATACGATAAGAGTTCGAAGCTTTTCGCCCTCATGGCCTAGAAAAGCACTCTATCACATAAGAGAGCAAGAACGGTTCGTCTTTCACTGTCTGATTTGTTAATGACATTTTTATTGTATTAATTACTTTAAATTGTCGGATAAATATATTTACAAGCGTCTGTACACTGCTGCAGCAGACAATTAAGACTCATTAAAATTGATAAGCAAAACCCGGAAAAAAAAGGCTTTGTTCTATAAATTGAGTTCGTTCTTAGAGCAGGTGAATTTTTTATTCATATTGATTGTCGTATGAAGAGCAATACGCCCCATTGCATAAATAATTGAACTTTTGTGACACGCGCCTACTGAATTCCGAGTTTCTGAATGCTGCCACAATTTCTATAGTGAAAGAGCTTTGTCTGCAGTCAGATATCGCACGCGCGACGCATGAGGACTGTTGTACCTTCGCAAATGAAAGCGAGCATTAACTTTCTCCTGTGGTAAGTATAATCTCGTGCGATGTCGAGATTAAAAAACAAAAACAAGAGTGCAGTAAATGTGTCATGCGAGGGTGTTTTCGGGCGTGGTGCAGACGAGACTTGATGGGAGTAGCAGTTTTTCTCTCCTTCCTTTGTTTTTACTTGAAGCCGTCAACACCGCCGCTCTAATGTACTTGCAATCTTTCTCTTTTTTCATGTTAACTGCGTAGATGTTTTTATTCTTTCGTACATCTTGCCCAGCCGCAATGTGTGGCAACAAAACACAATGCAGGGCTTGTATCTCGATTATGAAATGTGAGATTTCGCGTAATTCGTTCTGCAAATTACCTTATGGTTACAAAGAAGATAGCATTGCGATTCCGTCAATGTTTACACTGCCACAAATAACGGTAAAGCAACCGCTGCTCAGCGGTTAAAAAAACTTAACAAGAAATAATTCAGAAAGCAAGCGAGTGCATTTTATTTTATTTCATTTCATTCCACTTATCTACTCTCAGGGTCGTACAGGCGTCACAAAGGTAAGTAGATATAAAACAACATAACCTAGACCAACAAAGCAGCACATGGTCACAGACCGCAGACTTCAACGCGTCATGATCAGCGATGCTTTCAACGGAGGCAGAAAGGCGATTCCAGTCTTGATTTGTTTCATAAATGAAGACTTCGAAGTACACGTTGCTCTTACACCACGGCACCCCAACATTCGAATCAAATCTTCCTTATTTGACACCAAGACACACAGATGCCTAGCGTACAGGCTCAAAGCTCGAAAGTTCGGCTTACGGAGCCTGTACCACATAATGTACAGATACTAATTACATACCAATAAGGATGTATAGATTAATACAGTGTATAAGCATAAACGTGCATGTGCCATGAAGCAGTCATTCAGCAAAAGTACATGGCATAGAAATGCCTGTGAAAACAGCAGTAGGAATCACTCAGCAATGTCATCAATCAAAGCTTGATTACGAAAACCAAGCGAAAAGCGCAAGAAACATGAGAGAGGGGAAGAGATTACGAAATTGCGGTAAAGATGTTAAGACGCAAATAGGACACCAGAAGGTAAGTGCAAGCGATCGAGAAAGTTTTAGATTCATGCAATCCCCTCCTCTCTATTTTTGTTCGTGTGCAGGCAAAAATTGCGCACTCTTATCGGCTAGTATTTAATTCTGTGGGAAGGATGTAAGTGAACATTTAATGGACGTAATTCATGCGCGAACGAGGAGGGAACCAGACTGCAATGCGTCTCATGTCATGAGCTGAAACATTTTTCTTGTTAGGTTAGACAGCTGTTTCAAGTGGTAGTGTTGTTTGTTTAGAGACCCAGTGTGCGTTCCAGTACCATACCATTATAGACCGCGTGCGTTGTGTTTACGTGCAACGGTTCAAAATGGGGGTATGTGCGCGGATCGCATGACGTATTAGCGATAGTGCGGGCCGCTTTTTTTGTATTACGAACATCTGTTCAGAACATTGATCATCAAAAGATGACCGCACTGATCATCATTTGACCATCATGAATGATCAGTGCGCTGTATCTTCATTTGATGATAAGCGTGAGCTGACAAGTGGTTGGGATGTGAAGAAACACTATCAAATGTTTACCGTTGTAATGTACTTTATGGAATAGGCATAGGCAGAAGATACGGTGTCTAGTAAGCAGAAGCCGTATATCAAGTTCTGGTTTCATGCGTGAAGCACTCGCTAGGCTAAACTAAACAGGAAGGATGAGTCTAGCAGAACAGTTTTCGACGGATTCTAAAAATTGTGTTAGCGAGTTAATGTAAGTGTTTATATGACTGCACTCATGGGCTTTGCTGGTTGATGCAACGAACAACAAATGAGGGAGAGAGGGACCTATAATATTGACGCGTGTACTTATCTTTATCGGGCGACAACGTTTCGCCGTCTAACAAGTGTTATCGCACAGCGCGGGACGCGCCTGCATGTATCCGAAGTTTCTGGAAAGTTATCGATGCTTCTATTCGCTGTCTGTTGTCGCCGAACCTTATGTTATCTGATTTCATCGCCTGCCGCGAATGGTGTAGAACTTTGTGGAAGGCACGCGGGTCCCTACGATTAGTCTGGAACATTCGACGACTGTTGTATAAAAGCCGACGCGCTTGACCCGCTGATCAGATTTTCGACGATCGTCGACTGTGTTCGCCGCTATCGTTGTGCTATAAGTGTAGCTTGTTTTGTGGGCACAGGTTCGCCCAATAAAATTTAGTTCCGTCGTTCACAGTATTGCTACTGTGTTCTTCAACGTCACCACCACGTGACAATATCGTCCGGTCTCGTTTTCATGGGTGGATAGATGGATGTTAAGAACATGCCCTTTGAAACGTGGCGGTGGCTTTCGGCAGCAAGCTCTTTCTTCAAGCGAAGCTTGTAATGCCACACTTGTGTTCAGGCCCTGCCTTCAGATGGGTAGCCCGCGTTGGTTTCGTTCTGCCGAAGAACAGGCTGCGTTGAACGAACGGCCGCAGTAGCGGGCCACGCATCGTGCATTCGGCCGAAGAACAGGCAGCGCTTGATGAACACCGCAGGGAACTCGCTTGAGAAAGGGCTTTTCGTCAACGCGCCGACCTCGCCGTCAGCGGGCGTGAAGCCGAGGCGCTACGACAACGAAGAGCCGCTGAATCCGAGCAGCGCTTGCAACGTTCTTCACAGTAGTGGAAGGGCCGGCAATTTTTATATTGTCGATGATTATATTACCGATATTATTAGTTTTATTTTTGATACATGATAAAGCCAAAGCAACAAGCTATACGACCCATTATGTCGAACCTCGTTTTTGTACTTCATTGTTCGCGGTCTCACAACTTTTTTTGCCACCAAACATCTAGCAACCTTTTACTAATCTCTGTTGTTGTTCCCGTGCTACCTCTGAAGCTCATGGCTTCAAGGAGGCCTACGGAGCGTAAACAGATAACCGTGTAGATATTTTCCCATTCTAATAAAACTTATTCGATTGTTTCCCTAGTTTCACCACAGCACGCATATTCTTCTTTATGTGGAAGCGCCTTTCGATGACAATGTTACGAACGGTAGGCAGGAACTGCCATCGCTCCTTGTTTGCCACTGTAGTTAAGCGCCCTCGATATATGTTTTCATTGTTCTGAAAAGTCATATTTCCGAGGCACTCCTGGCCGATAGTGGTCCCTCCAGGGTTATGTAGTAGGGTCCCGTTCAGGAACACTATTCACAGCCTTGTTGTTTTCGCGTCCAGAACACAGAAGTAAATTTTATCCATGTCAATGGTAACTCTCGATTCATCGAAATTACCCTGTTTTATCGCCCTCTTTAAGGCGACCTGAATATGGCATTCGGCTTTTGCAACTGCTGAGCAACAGGGACACTAAAGCGTACATCACATGCAGTTACTCTGTTTGTAGTGTGTGCGGAGCTTCAAGCCACCGATTCAAACTTCTCACAGTCTTCTCTGCTCTTTGCTGTAACTCATCATCAAAGCGAACCACTGATTGCTCTAACAAGTAGGCCTAACTGCTCTTCTGCTAGAGGCAACATTAGGATCCGGTGCTATTGAATTCGGATGGTGAACGTATAGCAAACAAAAGTGGTCTGTTTATCATACATTTCTCACGAACAAAAACATTTATGAGCGAGCTCTTTAAAGAGAGCATTTAGCAACTTTAATGTGTGGGACATGTAGACGGCAGACAGCTCAAAAAGCGAAGCGATGGCCGTCTGTTTGATGTTATTTCTGTTGTGAATTGTTTTTAATAAGCTCACATTTTCGTCTCGGAATCGACCATCCGGCTCTTTGTTCTTCTTGCTGTTAGCTTTCGTTTCTTCTGTGCTGGCTTGTTCTTTCATTTGCAGCACGCATTCATTTTATCCTAAAAGGAAAAGTGTGAACATCTAAGTAATATGTTAAAAAGAAAGCTTTACAATACCTTGATGCGTTCCTCGCAGGAAATTTCTAGAACACTTTTCACCAGGTTTCTGTAATATCAAAATGTGAAGCTTCTGCATTGCGACTTTCGTGGCTGAAAGGTAATGATCAGAAGTTTTCGCAGAGTTTACGCTCGGCTTCGACACACTAGTGCTTGGTTTTTACTTTGAGCGTTTTATTTCTTCGGCAAGATTAACGTTACAATTTCAGTCGCAAACAACAGTTACAGAGCCATGTGGTGTCTATTCAGCGTAATATTCCATAACGGCCGAATTTTCTTACGATACGAGTGTCTCGTGTTTCGCAAAGAAGCAACATGACATATCAGGTACTAGACGCTGAGCTGCAAGAAAGATTATATTATTTTCCTCTGAGCCTGCAATTACGAGACGACGACGAAATATTTGCGTCGGTGAGCACTGAATAGAACCCATTTTCGTGAGTTTCTAATATGAATACCGTTTCGATGCTGTTGTGCCTACGCAAATTTGTATTTGTGCGCGGCAAGTCGTGGCGGCTGCAGCTGGGGCCTTCGGAAAACCGAGACGCAAGATTGGGTCGGAACCTGTTTTCCTACATTGTGTACAGCTTGCTTGCTTCCTGCTGCTAGCCCTGTTCAAGAAGAAGGTTTCGTTGCAAAATCTAAACGGATACACCGAGAATGCGCTATACATACGTTTCTCCTTCCTTGCCGCCAACATCTGCACACCTGTTTCAAAAGTTGCAATAAAGTAGAAAGATGGGGCACTTTGAAAGGACGCGCACTTTTTAATCAGTGCGATGGCAACGGAAGACACAGAGTTAGAAGGACACAGCACGAGCGCTGTCTAACAACCGAAATTTATCGAACAAAACTATTGAAAAATAAAACACGAATAAACCAACTACCCGTGTGCGCAGGAAATCTAAGGCACGTGAAGCTGAGCAAGTGAGTTTCACAATCTAGCAAAGCAATAGATGGCTGAGATACATCACCATAACGCAACCTTTCTATATGGAAGGCATCGGCAAGTTTACGAGCCCTTCTGTCTTTCTGCTTGATGAAGACGTCAGGTTTGTCGAAGAAAGGTTTGCACTGGAAGATCTGCAACGCGCTGAAAGATGAGAGGCCGGCTTTCCTATTTTGGTATTCTTATGCTGGCGCATGCGCTCATTAATGGAGTTGCCCATCTGCCCAATGAAGGCTTTTCCGTGAGGAAGGGGAATTCGATAAGCTACACATACGGCGCAGTAAACGAAGGGTTTGCGCTGATTCACAGAGCAACCAGCAACAGTTGCTCTACCTGCCTTCCTCGCAATCGCTGCAAAAGCCTTAGCTACTTTACGGTTGGCCAAAAAAGCAACATCCGTGTCGAAACCTGTTGCAATATTTTTAAAACGACTGGACGGTCTATGAACATATGGCATGACGGCATATTAACTACTCTTCTTAATGCCCATGTCGTAAGTTTCAACAGAGCGAGATTTACATTTCTTGATGAGTATCTCGGACGCCGACACATGTACATGCGCAGGGTACCCTGCGTTTTTTTTTCTGTTTTTTTCCTTAGGTTAGCCCTGTGTCCTTCTAGCTCAGTGTCTTCCGTTGCTTTCGCACTGATTAATAAGTAAGCGGTTTCAACAGACCCGATGAACTAACATCCGGTCTCTCGTTTTTTTTCCCCTCGTATCTTCCCTATAGAGGCGACCCTTTTTAGCGCCTCAAAACTTTACTTCTTGCCACTGTAAGCTCCTCTATTATGAACGCTGGCGTTCCAACTGTGTCTGAAAACTTTTATTGTCCATAAGGAGTGACACCGGAGCTCCGGTATCACTCGTAGGCGTCCACGGAGCCCCATGTCACCCTAAGGAGCAGGGGTTAGCAGACGAAGCGGTTTGCCGCTTCGGCTGCCAGACGGAAAATGTTGGCCTGTGCAGCCGGGTCTTCCCTATGAAGCGCGGTCTCCCGTGCTTCTTCATCCTTGAATACATTATATCCCAGGGAGTAGCTGCACTCCCATAAGATATTTCTTAGAGTTCCTATTTTATCGCAGAATCTGCAGAATTGGTCCTCCGGATTTCCCGTTTCGGTGTGGTATCTCCATCTGGGAGACATGTGGTTCTTGGCTTGCAGGCGGCGCCAGGTGATTGCCTCTGCGGACATGAGGGACCTATCCGGGAGTGGACATTTCCGGCGTCCTTATCTGTAGTGCTCTGTGACCTCGTGGTAGGTCGCGAGCGTCTCGACTTTAAAGTTAGGTTGAGGCCCCCCGCCCCAGATAATGAGCGCTCGCGCGAGGGCGTTGGCGGCTTCGTTTCCTGGTATATTGGAGTGAGCGGGAGCCCAGGTTATGGTGATCCTTCTGTCTATGTGGCATTTCGATATTATGCTGTACGCGTAGTCTGATATTTTGCCTTTGCAGAAATTTGTTACTGCCGATTTGCTGTCGCTAATGATCACCCTCGCGTCCGTACTAACGCACGCTAGGGCGATGGTCCCTTCCTCCGCTGCCCTGGCGTTTACTACGCTTGTATATATCGCGCCCTGTTCTACTCAGGACCCGTCGACTACCACTGAGACAGAGATTCCGTCTCCGCCAAGGGCGGCGTCTGTGAAGGCAACCGTCTCGGGTTGGATTCTGCTTAGCCTTGTTGCCCAGTGTTTGGCGGTGGGCTGGCGTCTTTCCTGATCGTGTTTAGGTGCATGTTCTTAGGTATCGGTGCGATCGTGAGGGCTTTCCTAATTTTGGACTCAATATGGAACCTGTGGTATTTGGTTCCTTTGGTCCCTTGTAGCCCTACCCTGTTTAGAAACTGCTGTCCTCTCTCGGTTGAACTCAGGCGTTCGAGTAGTGCCGTTCTCGTCGCTTCCGCTAACTGCTCCCATGTGTTATGCACCCCCATTATCTCTAGTGCCTCAGTTGAGGTCGATATTCGTAGTCCCAGTGCACGTTTCGTGCATTTCCTTATTATTACGTCTAACTTGTTTCTTTCTGCTTTCTTGATGTTGAGGAATGGCGTTATGGGGTCTAGCTTAGCTATAGTCGTGTAATTGTTTCCTGTTTTGTTATATGAGCATGCCCAGAATTCGGATCTCATCTACTTGCGGAATTTCTTTGCCATCTAAGTCTATCGAGATTCTTGGAGGAGGCTGGCGTTCCGAAGGCGCGAGCTGACAGAGTGACTTTGTGTAACAGATCAGTACGCAAAGTCACCTGTCAAAAACCGCACAAACTCACCGCGTCAAAGTGACGTGTACGCGATAAAGAAGCATTATTATGCCGAACAAAATTGAATTTTCTTCGGAATAGCCGCAGGCTGCCCCGTTCCGAAAGGAATAAAATATGGCTGCCGCTGATCGCTGTTGTGCTATTACCACCAGCCCGGATTCCGAATCTACAAGATGCAGAATTTATCCTGCGAGCGCCCTTTGGACAAACCCGGGGCTGCGCCGAAAGGCACAGCGCCCTAATTCTCCCTTGACAAGTCAAGATGCTGGCCGTCAGGCAGCGGTGTCCTGCGGAGAAGCATCGGCGGGCAACATGTTCAAACGTGCAACCAAGTGCCAGACAGCCCGGCGCCGCACCTCCCCTTGCCTGGAGGTCACCGCGCCCGCCAACATTGAACCGGGGGGCCAGCGCGGTCGCTGGTTGGACCTCGGACGACCGTCGAGTGCTGGCTTTGTATTGGGCCGTTTGAGTGACAATGGTTTCTCGGGGATTATAAGGGCCGCCGCCGCCGCCTGGAAAACCGGATCCGCCGACCCACCGGGAGCCAGTGCCGCTCTCGACTGGAGTGAGATGTGTCACGCGTTTTCGCCGGACGTCGCCGTGTGGGAATAGTCGCGTTTGCTGTGAGCTCTCGGCCCCAGTGCCGATCCGATCATGTCCTGTATAATGACCTGTATATAGTGTATAAAGTCCCTTTTGTTATTCTCACCGACGCCTGACTCGGAGTCTTCGCTACCAACGCTCTGTCACGAAACGGGTGACGAGCGCTACGGGACCACCTCAAAGTCGTAACAGTGGTGGCACCGGTGCAAAGTCGTAACATCGCTGAGACGCTGACTACTCGCACCTGCCGGAGAGCATGGGTGTATTTGCGTATAATAAACTTCTTGCGTGGCCGTGTAACGTTTTCGAGCCCTTTCGGCAGGTTTACCACCTCATTCTGCCAACTCTTCTTTGCTGAGGGTCAGTTTTAGCGTCATTCTTAAGCTTCCGTTGCATGCCGCCGTGATTTTCGACCAGCCACCACAAGCTAAGTAAGGAAAAGCCCACCAATCACAGACCCCGGCACCACCCTCTTCATCCGGTTATCGATTTTCAGTGCACTGGCTCTGCCCTAGTGAAGCCCTCTCCACTTGAGCGTTCTCCTCGCCTCTTGTCAGCCAATTAGATACGACAAGCCGCTCAGTGTAGACAATGTTATTCGTTTTTCAAGCAAACAAAAGTGACCTCCTATGAACGATGAGTGCGTTTGTTTGGTCTTTTCAGACAACCCTGCGGGTGACCGCCCGGTGCTTGCGGCGGTGGTTACGCAAATTTGACGTCAGGAGATTGGAATAGAAACATATTGGAATAGTTTTATGTTATAGGTCCCCATGTCTACTCAAGTAAGCAACAATAGTGCAGTCTGTAATAACGAACGTCGTTGCCCACAGACGAAAAAAAGGCCAACAAAAGAGAGAGGGGGGATATAAGGAAGGCAGTCATGCTAACACAATAAGAGTTCGGTTGCCTACCCTACGCTGGGTGAAGGAAGAACGGGAAGAGAGAGAAGGGAGAGAGAGAGAAAGGTCAGCAAAAATCAATATTAGGCGCCACAGCATTTTGAACGTTAAGGGGTCTTACATCTCTCACTTGCAGCGCCACTGCAGCTTGAAAACGAGGCAACGATTAATAGCTAAATAACATGAGAGCAACAAAATGCCTCCAGCTTATGTACTTAGGTTTTCAATTAGCATTTTGAGTGCATATGCACACAACGTAGAACCGACGAGTTCTCTAATCAACAACTGATCTCAAAAGTAGGGGTGACTTATCGTTGACTCTCTGTGATTCATGTGAGATAATAGAAAGCGAGAGTCTGCATTAACCCTTGTTCCTTATGAATCATGCAAACTCACTAAAAGGTCAGAAATCCGGTGAGATTCGGCACTACGGGAGAGTGGTCGCTTCGGTAGAGGCCGTCATGTTCTTGGACTCAAACATTCTGCGGGTACTGTGGGGCGGCGCGCTCTATAAAAAAAATAAAAAAATAAGAGAATAGCGCGTGCGACGCATACCACAAACATCACTTCCATTTCGCGCATACGCATTGGCGACGACGCTATGCCTTGTTGCGATGCCTGTTTCTCGAAGCTCGACAGAGGTTACTATTGGGCAGAGTGGCGTTGTTGGTGGGCTGCAGGCATCCGGCAGAGCATGGCCACCAGGCAAGGGTCAGACGATTTTTAGTGCGAAACTTACACTGTTTATTCAATGGTTGGTGAAGGGTAAGAAGAAGAGAATGCATGCATTGAAAAACTACATTGTGGGGCCCCTTAAATAGGCCCCCTAAAATCGTAGGCGGGATCTTGCTCACGTCAACGTCACGTGACAGGCACTGAGTCTGGTTGTGGATGGGCTGCTGATCCCTGTCCCAGGTGACGTTCGCACGTGCTTCCCTCCGCTGGCGGCAACACGTGAGTCGTAGGCGGCTGAGCCCTTCTCTCAGGTGACATTTGCATGTGCTTCCTTCCGCATGCAGCGACACGCGGGTCGGGGATCGTAGGCGGCTGATCTTTTCTTCTAGGTGACGTTGGTTCGCGGAAAGCGTTCTCCCCTCGAGTTGGACATTTGGTGGAAAGGGTTCTCCCCTTCTCCTTCGTCCTCCCCCCCCCCATACCTGCGTGTAGGGTAAGAGGCGGGCACCCCAGCTCGGTGGAATAATAATGTTTTCAATCAATCAATCAGTCAATCAATCAATCAATCAATCAATCAATGGATCATACGTGACTGTAAGCAAATACCTCAATGGTGCAATGACAGTAGCAGATTGGATCGTGTGAAATAAGAGTCAGAGCTAAGAAGCCACATATACATGGCGAAAAAGAAAAGGTCGTGACGATTGATTTCTGCGGAAACAGGAAATGACTTTGGCCATGGAAGAGCCTAGTATGTGCTACAAAGGAAGATATCGAGGATAGGAAAACAATAAAGAAATGGGTCATCAAAATAGCGAAGGCTATAAAACAGATAAGATGCAGTAACTCAAAATAGAAATGGAAGGCATAGATGAAAGAAGAAATAAAAAAAAACAGAATTATAGTCCCAAGGCTAGTCTATCAGCAATGTCAAATAAATAGAGTCCAGGTGTCTTCAAAGCTATACGGGGCGCACGTCAGGATTGAGAGGCTCATCATCGGGAGCAACCGTGCGATAGAGAAAGCGCTCTCTTATAGTGATGCCCATACGCGCTTTTTTTTCTTCCTTCTGAACACGGTGGCACTGTGGACGCAACCGTTTCAGAGAGTTGAAATGAACATGTATGGCTGTTCTCGAAAGCAAATAAAAAAAAGAAAGAAGAGAAGATATTTACGTCACAAGACTGGAAACACATTCACACAGGGCCACGACAAGAGACACTTGCCCGATGGCCATATAACGCACTCAATTAAAAAGGCGCCACGGCAGAAAAAAAAACAGCTCAAGAAAAATGGGACAAAATGGAGCTGACAGTGCAAGGGGTCTGCAACCAACACAAGCATTTAAATATATATATGCGCTGAGGGCAAAAAAAGAGGGCAAGAAAAGGGTAGGAAAACAAACAAAAAACACTTCACGCACGTGCCAAAGAAAACTGAAAGCAACAGCCTGTTTTCATTAATCTACTGATACAGAAGGAAAATGTAGAAATATTTTATTCATGTTGCTTAGGATAAGTAAATATCGAAGCTTCATTTGGCGCGCATACGAGTTCTTTTGTAGTTCTTGTGCGTTTTTTGCACGCCTAACGGATTGCATACTCTAATTTTCGGTTCAACATTCCTAAAACAGCCTAATCTGTTCAATCAAAGTGAGAGCTGATACACAACGTCCTGTCGCAATGCATAGCGAAAGCATCGCATATCTCACCATGGTCCAGTGGTCGCGATACCTTCGCAAAATACGCGACTATGCAAAGGAACATCACGTCGCAATCGCGTTTGTCATAAGAATTCAGCGACAAATTACTGCCCATGTTAAAATTCACGTTTATGGAATGTTTGTAACGGCGGTCACATTCATCCAACGACCTAGTAGTGCATTTCAACTAATTGCCGTACGCCATCGAAAATTCGTGCTCGGATTCTTCCTTGCTAGCAACGAAGAACCTGACACGTCCTTTGTCACGAATCAAGTACTGGGACCCACTGACGTCCGCATTTTTTGTAGAGGGGGCCAAGCTTGTTGGATGCGGTACATAACACCCGTGCAGCTGCATGTTCGGCGGCCTCCTTCACTATATCCGACAGGCTGTGCGCCTAAAAGAGCCCGGCGCCTTTAGACGAATCCACTATATGGCAAATCAGTTCTGCGTAATTCCGCAAGGTAGACGAAGGTCTATGAAAGGAAAATTCATGTGCGCCGTATGTAGCACGAAGCTACAAAGAAAACTCAGGCAGGTTTCTGATGAACAAAGCCTCGTAGTTGAAAATATCGTCCTGCAGTGCGGGATCAGGATGAATTTTTCTTTAACGACGAAGCTTTATTTCTGAGAAACATTGTGCGGGTTTCCTTTGTATATAGATTCGTGCTACATACGCGTGGGCGTCAATTTTCCTTTTGTTATACACTTCTTGCCGAGCATCATTTTCTCGCATCCGAAATTGAAGCACGCTAAGTTCTGCAAAGCCCAGTAAAACGGACTCGGGAAACCCGGCGAATGTTCATCATCGAAATTGCTTTGCGAAACTCCGCGCGTCTTCTCTACTCTCCTCATCACTCCAAGTAGCCCTTCTTTCTTTTTTGATCCTCTTCCCCTTCCCTCTTAGCTGAGTCATCATCAGCCTGGTTACGCCTACTGCAGGGCAAAAGCCTCTCCCATACTTCTCCAACAACCCCGGTCATGTACTAACTGTGGCCATGTTGTCCCTGCAAACTTCTTAACCTCATCCGCCCACCTAACTTTCTGCCGCCCCCTGCTACGCTTCCCTTCCCTTGGAATCCAGTCCGTAACCCTTAATTACCATTGGTTATCTTCCCTCCTCATTACATGTGCTGCCCATGCCCATTTCTTTTTCTTGATTTCAACTAAGATGTCATTAACTCGCGTTTGTTCCCTCACCCAATCTGCTCCTTTCATATCCCTTAATGTTACACCCATCATTCTTCTTTCCATAGCTCGTTGCGTCGTCATCAATTTAAGTAGAACCCTTTTCGTAAGCCTCCAGGTTTCTGCCCCGTACATTAGTACTGGTAAGACACAGCTGTTATATCCCTTTTCTCTTGAGGGATAATGGCAACCTGATGTTCGTGATCTGAGAATGCCGCCCAAATGCACCCCAGCCCATTCCTAATCTTCTGATTATTTCAGTCTGATGATCCGGATCCGCGCTCGCTACCTGTCCTAAGTAGATGTCCCCTTTCTTATGGATTAGGATTATGTTAGCGTTCTCCCAAGATTCCGGTACGCTCGACGTCATGAGGCAATTTGTATATAGGGTGACCAGTTTTTCTAGAACAATCTGCCCACCATCCTTCAACAAATCTGCTGTCACCTGATCCTCCCCAGCTGCCTTCCCCCTTTGCATAGCTCCCGAGGCTCTCTTTACTTCTTTCGGCTTTACTTGTGGGATTTCAAATTCCTCTAGACTGTTCTGTCTTCCATTATCGTCGTGGGTGCCACTGGTACTGTATATATCTCTATTGAGCTCCTTAGCCAGTTGAACTATCTCATCCATATTAGTAATGATATTGCCCGCTTTGTCTCTTAACGCATACATCTGATTCTTGCCTATTCCTAGTTTCTTCTTCACTGCTTTTAGGCTTCCTCCGTTCCTGACAGCATGTTCAATTTTATCCACATTATACTTCCTTATGTCAGCTGTCTTACGCTTGTTGATTAAGTTGGAAAGTTCTGCCAGTTCTATTCTAGCTGTAGGGTTAGAGGCTTTCATACATTGGCGTTTCTTGATCAGATCTTTTGTCTCCTGCGATAGCTTACTGGCATCCTGTCTAACGGAGTTACCACCGACTTCTATTGCACACTCCTTAATGATGCCCATAAGATTGTCGTTCATATCTTCAACACTAAGGTCCTCTTCCTGAGTTAAAGCCGAATACATGTTCTGTAGCTTGATCCGGAATTCCTCTATTTTCGCTCTTACCACTAACTCATCGATCGGCTTCTTATGTACCAGTTTCTTCCGTTCCCTCCTCAAGTCTAGTTTAATTCGTGTTCTTACCATCCTATGGTCACTGCAGCTCACCTTGCCGAGCACGTCCACATATTGTATGATGCCAGGGTTCGCGCAAAGTATAAAGTCTATTTCATTTCTAGTCTTGCCATTCGGGCTCCTCCACGTCCACTTTCGGCTATCACGCTTGCGGAAGAAGGTATTCATTATCCGCATATTATTCTGTTCTGCAAACTCTACTAATAACTCTCCCCTGCTATTCCTAGAGCCTATACCATATTCTCCTACTGACTCGTCTCCAGCCTGCTTCTTGCCTACCCTGGCATTGAAGTCGCCCATCAGTATAGTGTATTTAGTTTTGACTTTACCCATCGCCGACTCCAAGTCTTCATAGAAGCTTTCGACTTCCTGGTCATCATGACTGGATCTAGGGGCGTAGACCTGTGCGACCTTCAATTCGTACCTCTTATTAAGTTTCACAACAAGACCTGCCACCCTCTCGTTAATGCTATAGAATTGCTGTATGTTACCAGCTGTATCCTTATTAATCAGTAATCCGACTCCTAGTTCTCGTCTCTCCACAAAGCTCCGGTAGCACAGGACGTGCCCGCTTTTTGGCACAGCATATGCTTGTTTCGTCCTCCTAACTTCACCGAGCCCAATTATATCCCATTTAGTGCCCATTAATTCCTCCAATAGCACTGCTAGACTCTCCTCACTGGATAACGTTCTAGCGTTAAACGTTTCCAGGTTCAGA
The DNA here is from genome assembly GCF_023375885.2 of Dermacentor andersoni. Taxonomy (NCBI): domain Eukaryota; kingdom Metazoa; phylum Arthropoda; class Arachnida; order Ixodida; family Ixodidae; genus Dermacentor; species Dermacentor andersoni. Next base: position 83,181,841 of record NC_092819.1, read on the forward strand.
TTCCAAGTGAGCCGAGTATGTCAAGCTAAAGAATATTGCTATGGGCTAACCTTTCCGCGTTTCCTCCCTAAATTATTCTCGCTCTTTCGCTCTCTCCTGAGGGCAGGAACAAACTCGAATGTTCCTTGTGGCAAAGAGTCTCTCAGCGCGTTTCCGAAGTTTCGAACATATAAGGGTGAGTGGAAGAGGACTCTTCTTTGAGCGCGTGACGTACCAGCAAGTTCCGGCATGAAAAGATGCGCAGAGCGACAAATTGTGGTTGACAGTCCACGGGCGGCTCCCTGGTGGAAAGACAGGCAGGTCATACTGGTGCGAAGTCAACTGGAAGTTCTGCTAGACCTTGTTGCCGGTTCTATCAGGCATAACACTCTACATGCTATGTAAGCCATCATGGTATGGAAATATATTGACGATTCCGTCCTATAGTGTCCATTTCTAGTCTATAGTAGGCGTAAAGCCATATTGTGCAACAAAGTGCCGGCAGACTGACACTGATGATATACATCACTGATGATGTCACGTGGTAGTTACGTTGAAGAAAGAAAAAACTGTGAATGGCGAAACTAACTTTTATTAGATAAACCTGTGCCCTCAAAAGCAAGTTACACTCAAAGCACTACATTGGCGGCGAACGCACTTGGCGATCGTCGAGAATTTGATCAGCCGGTCAAGTGCGTCTGCTTTTTATACGTCAGTCGTCGAATGTTCCAGAGTAATCTTTGGGACTCGCGTGCCTTACCCAAAGTTCTACGCCATTCGCGTCACGTATGCATGAAATCAGATTACACAAGGTTCGGAGACAGACAGCGGATGGAAGCATCGATAACATTCGAGAAACTTCCGATGCATGCAGGCACGTCCTGCGCTGTGCGATAACATTTGTTAGGCGATGAAACGTGGTCAGCCGATAAACATGAACAAGTACACGTGCCAATATACACACTCGGGAGCTACTTGCACATCGTTAACATCTCTTAGCGAATTGGAATTCGCTAAGAGAGGATTCGTTAAGTGGTCTCGGGATTCTTTGTGTTTTTGTGTCTTCACTTAGAGTTTTCGGAGCTAGCGTACGTACATGTCCACATATTTTCATGTACACATGTTAGTGTTATCGAACGCTTGCCTGTTGCGAGTCGCGCCTATTTGTGTTTGCCTTCTTCTCCTCCTGCTTAGCCCCTTCAAGCTTCACTACCAAGGGCAAGTTGTCCAGACTGCATTCGAGAACAAGCGGCCCAGAGAATGGCCGAAGGACATTATGAAAAGCCTCAGAGTGAATACAATTTCCAATAGGAAAGCGTTGCTTCTTTATTATTTAGAAAATTTTAATTTAACGCATATTACAAGCCTGCGCGGTATGAAGAATTCTTTGCATGTGTTAAAAATCAGCAGTAAGTTAGAGAAACGGGTCACCAAGCTCGCAGCGCCAAAGGTAAGGAATAACAAAACATACGTGCCATACATGGAGGGCCAATAAAGTTTCACCATACCATACCGTACCATACACGTAGGGCAATGAGAGAAGAAATTGTTTCTATTATGTTCCAAAAGAAAATTGCTTAGTCATGAAACAAGAAAGAAATACAGGCAGCAGGAATGCGGGTGAAGATCCTGTAAGATAGTCACTGTGAAAAAAGGAAGCAATCAAAGAGGCGCTTCGTGAATTTTCCCCTTGTCTCTTCTTTTTTTTATCGTATTCACTTTATCTCTGGAAAGATAGAGCAGATGAACCAACGTCGCCTACCATATGTTTTTGGTTTTGTGAGCTCTACGCAACTGAGACCCAGAGAAAACAGCGGCATAATGAGATGACGGCAGTGAAGCAAGTCATGCCTGAAGTTACGGTTGAAACCATCTCGCCGACTCGGCTGAGATCTCGCGTTCGTTCCAAACGCTCCTTCCCATTGCTGGCGCAGGGATGTGTTAAAGAAAAAAAGAAAGAAAATGGCGAATTGTTCAAGCCTGCTTTTTTTTTCTTTTTTTTTTAGATAATGGAGGCGAACACAGAACCGTTGGAAATTTCTGTTCCAGCTTTCTTTCGGATACTTCACCGAAAGCAGTTGCCGAAATCGGGACTGAGCAGCTGGCGCGCATGAACAGCGCGCTCATGAGCTGTAGCTATCGGTTCTTTGAGAATATTTCCAGGGTACCTCAAAGCGAGCCCATCGAAGATAGAAAATAATGTGCATCCGCACCTACGCCAAATGGCTTTTGTGCTTCATGGAGCAGTGAAGTGAGAGGCTTAGTTGAGAACGGTCACTTTATTGTTTGGCGCAACTTTGAATAGGGATAATCAAGCGTAACAGAACTAGCTTACCATTGGTGCAAGGGAGGGGGGGGGGGGGGGGGCTCGCTGTTCAGCGCACTCTACACGTCACTCCTGACGTAACGGGAGCAGGGGCTACGTTGGAAATCTTTTTTTTTTTTTGCACAATCTGCAGGAGTGGAACAAATTTTTACACTGCACTATTTTCGAGGTTGGTCCATATTTTGATATGTCCTTATGTGTAACTATTTTAAGTAATCGCTGGTGTCTTACATGTAAAAACTACCATCTGATTATGAGGCACGCGTTGTGAGGAAGAAAACGTCCATGGCGTAAGAGGTACTATCGGGTTTGTGCGCTAGATGGCCTGAGTTCGAATCCAGCCATCGGACAAATTTATTCTTTTGTTTATTGAAAGCGAAAATATGAGGATCCCGCGAACTGTGGGAATCGGTGTAAGCGAAGCCTTCTATGCTGTTTGCTTTCATTGACGATAACTAGCGGTGATATGGATGGTGAATGTGTAATTTCTTCAGCGTTTAATTCAATACGAGAGTGGTAAGTTAATATTAATCTTTACCTTGCATGCACCATGGCTGTGCGTCTGCGTAGTACACAGAACGCATAGGCAGACGTGTTTGCTCGAGGCACTGCTCGAGGCACTCGTCATAGTTCTGACGGACTCTCAGACGGCATGAAAAACTTTTTCCAGGGCCTAGATTTCCAGGGCCGCATATCGCATTATTATTGGAGTACACCAGCCATACATACAAATCGTGTGGATTCCGGGGCATGGATCCTTACGCGGCAATAAGCAGGCACAAACCTACGCACGAGCCCATGCACACCGGGAGCCGCGAGAGGGTCACGCCGAGCAGTCCCACCCGGAGCGCATACCATTAACCTACACGCACATCCTACAAAACTATCGCCTTTCACGAAGAGCACTACCGCCGCCTCTGACGCGAGAGGAAGCCGTAATATGGCGAAAACTCCAAACAAATGGATATCCACAGCTGAGTCTCTACCACGCCATACACCATGCGCTATATTCCTATAAATGCCCACACTCCGATTAATGCGCAACGCTTTAACACATGGTAGGGGCTTGCGCGAGCACACCACAGCTCGCACTCATAACACACCCCAACACAAAGCAATGGGAGGCAGTGCTGTCCAGCTCCGACTCGACGGACCAGCTCAATCGGTCAACCGAGTGAGAAGGGCAGCTAAGGCCGCTGGACTCCTGGACTGAGGGGACCTTCCACTGCACAGCGGAAGAGCTACCTACGCTTGTGGGCTCTCTTCTACAAAGCTTACTCTCTCTCTCTCTCTCTCAATGTCCTTAACTCATGTTGCACGTACTTTGGAGCAACATTAATTGTTGCCAGCGGAGCAGTTATTGACGAGGTTGGATGCTGTATTAACAACACCCGTCGGATATCAGTTGAATGTCACCTCCAGAACTGCTGACAATACTTTTAAACAGTGTCGCTATTTTCCCCATGTGCGAGAATGGACGCGGAATCGGTCGATTAAGACATGCATAACCAGACGCTCGATGTGGCGTAGAGTTCGGTGGTCTGCTTGCAGCCTCAGGGGTAACAGACGTGCTTCAGTGGGTCCAATGGGTAGCGAGGTAATGTAAGCATGAGACGGAGGTCAACGCGATGATGTCGTTCTAGTTGGACCATCAAACTAGGCGCCACACTCAAGCCTGGCAACGCATTCATGAAGCCAGGGAGTACAGATGAGTTACACACCTGTAGTACTGTCATTTGGTACCAGACGGTACTTTTAGCAGTCAAGGCGGCCACGTATTTTATGAGGTAATATAATTGGCATTTAAGCGGTGTAGTGATAGAGCCTATTTCTGAAGTCAGGGTTATTTAACATATCTACTGGTCATTATGAGACTTCCATTCTTTCCGCTATATGCCCCATACTCCGACATCGTTTCACTTTGTTATGGCACTCGCTCGCCCAGGTCGTCCAATAAAACAACGGCATGGCGACTGTATAACAACACCGACGCAGAGGCGATGATGTAATGATGAAGACATATTGACGCCCATGGAAAGACAAAGCAGTAGGGCAATGACAGCATGATGACAATGTGGTGACGATTCCTAAATGATGACCATCTTACAATGACGATAGAAGGACGACAGCGGTGACATGAGGCGAATAAGATTGCAAGTGTTTAACGACGATGACCTGATAACACGGTATGAGGAAAACCGCATTGCGAAACTGGGATGAGACGATGGCATCACCCCGGTGTCATAATGAGAGTGGCATTGAAAGAGATGCTTAATAGTGGCTGTTTATTAAGGCGAAAGCCTTACGTGGCTTGTTTTGCGATCGCCTTGAAAAAAAAAACGCGCTGTCTAGTCGAGTGGTACAAAAAAAACCATGCCACCTTCTTGGATGGAACGGCGGGTAGAGAGGGGAAGAAGCGGCGCGCAGCCAGAAAAACAGGTGTTGCGTCGCCGACGTGACGCGGTGGTGGCGGCGGTTATGGCGACTGTCGACTGCGAAATGAGCGAGACGGCAATGGAGGATGTTCATCCGGGGCCTATCAGATTGCTCAATAGGCCTCAGCGGAACTACGCTATGGTCAAGGATGCTCTCCAAGCGAGAAACGAGGTGCGACGTGCGAAGAGGCGGGAGCAAGGCATTCGACCGCGAGTGCTGTTTTCCCCTGCTGAATGGATGCAACGTAATTGTGTTCGGCTTGTGTTACAGATTTGTGACACTTAATGGCGACAAGCGTGCTGCACCTTTAGGTAGTGCATGAAGTCCTCGCTTGTGTCGTTGAGACGATCGACCTAAAGCGTCACACGTGTACTTCAAACTCCGTCTCGTTATCTCTTCCAAGAAGCCTGACCCCTCCGATTGTCTAACTTAATGCATTACCAAGTGTGACACAGGCTTTCGCCTTCACGTGTTACAGGAGTGTAGCATGCTGCCGAACTTATTAGATGACAATGGGGATGGCACGCCTACGACGATCGAATAACCACTGCGTAATTGCGGTAGAATCACGTAGGATGGCGTGGATGGGCCAGATGAAGGTGCTATGAGAACGACGGCATCAAGACAATGGGATGACGTTATTGATGTGATTACAATGGTAAAACGACATCACGACGCATGTGCCCAATAGTACGACGACTGTGTGACGGTAGTGGAGCGACGACGACTTGACGACAGTAAGAAGGGGAAGTTAGAAGAACGACGACCGTACGACTGCGACGGCATTACGACAAAAGTATGACGACGACTGCATGACGACGACGTGATGCCAACGAAAGCATGACAACGGTATGGGGGCAATGTACGGCGACGATTGTATGACTACAATGGCATGATGATGACTATCACGAAGCCTCTATGACGGCGACTGTTTGACGACGGCGGTATTACGAGAGGTCTATGATGAAGCAGGAGTGACGACGATGGCCTTATCATGACAGCGCAGTGATGAAGATAGCATGACAACATAAGGGCAGTAGACTGATGACGCCGCCGGTATGACGCCGATGGCCACACGATGACGGCATTACGATAACTCTCAGGCAAAGAGAGCATCACAACAGTGCTGTGCCGATGACGGCATGACGAGAATCGGACGATGAAGCTGGAGTGACGACGACGGCATCGCGACGGCGATATGACATTAAATTCCTAACGACTGTATGACCTGGATGGCGTGAGGACTATGGCATGACGAGAGTTGGATAATGAGGCTGGAAAGACGGCGAAGCAATAACCACGATGGCATCACAACCAGGACCACATATATACCTAGTGTCCTAAGGTATTACACAACTTGGGACACTGGGTCGGCGTAAAATAGGTGATAACAACGTCATGCTGGTGTGACAACGATGGAGAGAACACGAAGATATCTGACCGACGGCGTGACAACGAAGGCTGCATTAGTGCATGACGAGGATGGCTGGATGGCAAAAACATGATGAAAGCGTTTTTAATTCTGGTGAAATGTGTGTCGCCAAACCATCCACCATGTTGCGTGCCTAAGAGATAGAATATCTGGATACGTATCATTTAGTGACCAGTGCTGTCATGGCTCTTATTTTGCTTTGAAAAATTTGTTCCTCTCTTGTTTGTTCAGAGTGTATATACTTGCTCGATTTCAATAAACATGATTTGATAGTTGGCGATATGGTAATCTTCCTTACCTTTGTATGGAGTCTCATTTATTGCGGTACTCGCCGCAAGAATGGAATATCAACTGGCCCAGCGAACCGTTCTCCTGAAACACTACATATACAATACAGAAGATACACACACACACACACACACACACACACACACACACACACACACACACACACACATATATATATATATATATATATACATATGTGTGTGTGTGTGTGTGTGTGTAAAGTTGCCGAACACTGCCCATCTGACAGAGCATGGCATTACCATCGTCAATTAGATTAACCAAAATGTTTCCTTTAACATGTTCATTTCAAACATTCGTCAAATAAGTCTACTCAGCGACTTCCTTGAGGCTATTCTCGAAGGCGTACTCTTACTCTTCAGGCGCACAGGTGTCTTTGTTGCTGCATTTAAAATACATCACTTGCCCACACTATCATTCCAAGTTAATGCACAGCAGAAAACTGGTTTCATCACGATGTAAGAAAAAAAATATTCGGAATGAAAGAGCTACGCATACTGCCGGTGTACGTACAAGTAGCGAAAAAAGCGGAATGAAAAATGCTTCTCAGCGCAAATGCCACCTCGCCTGCTTCAAGTTAACGCGTCAGGGAAAGTGTGCATTATGCGTCAGCCTCAGCTGTTTACGCCATTAATATGTATTACACCGTCCACAGACTGCCCATCAAGTGATCGCGCAATGAATATTTATAAAGAAGGAAGCTGCACACGCGGCTCATTATGTATCTCTGCTTGCATAGCATCTGCTCGTGTCGTCATATGCACATGAGGCTTGCGAAAACAAGACATGCATATCTGCAACACAGGAGTATAAGGCTGCATATGTATCTTAGAAATTAGAGCAAGGAAGCTCGATATGAATGCACTGATATACTTATTCTGCTGCAGTCCCGAACACCCTTTGCATGATGTGCACATTTGGCACAGTCAAACATTAAAGGCGGCCGCGGTGCATGACCCCTTTTATGAAATTACTCATCTTAAGTCACCCTTAATGTGTTTCCGACATAAACGAAAATACTCAATATGTTATTGTGTGAAAGGATGATTACCTAAATTGCCTGCACACTACATATTGTTTGGTCGGGCAGTAAAAAATTCAGGCAGCGTTAGACAGCTCGAATATCAATCGTCGTACGACACTGAATCTTGCATCCTCACAGAAAAAATAGTGGAGATGACTCACATATTCGTGGTACCAACGAAATACTATCATAATAACTTTCATAAACTATTAGGTGCTCATACATTATGTGGTTTTGAATATGTTTTGCTTTACTTAAAATTTGTTCGGTTATCTTAAAGGACCACGGCTGACGGTTTACTTGATCTGTCATTTTGTAAACATGTCCCTGTTTTTTTATGATTGTTATAAATAATAGCATCACCTGAATGCCAATGAATGAGGCAGCCCTGTAATTTAAGAGCATGCTAATAATAACTACAATTGCACTGATCATTCCCAGCCGGTCACCTAGCCTTGAGAAAATTTACAGGAATAACTTGCCTGCGAAGACTTTCTTCGCGGCAATGTTCAAACACAAGACTGACCGATTGGTAGCCAATCTTTCCAAACACTTCGCCATGGCAGTTCTTTTGAAATTGCGGAATAGCATCAATAATCATCGCCAACCTACTGTATATTGTGTCCCCTGCAGGAGGAAGGGTGCTTCGAGTGGTCTCCCATTACCGCTAGCATGCTATTGCCGCCACAGTCCTATTCCTGAATTTTTCCTCATTTCGTCACGCAGCCTAATTCTGAGCCATCCATGAGTGCGCTGCCCTTCCCTTTGTGCGCATTCTCTGATACGAAAGTTTTCTAGAATAGTAAGAGCATGTTATATAGTTCGATGTGCATCCGGCAAACCAGTATAACAATCCTGCCTTACTTAGTGGGGGACAACAGGCTAGCGTTGCGACCATACTAAACAGATTTAGTACAGCCTTTCGGGGGTTCACGCAGTCCCCTGCCATATGGCAGTGGCCACGCTACATGCATAGCCCTCTATTAGAATCTTTGTAAAGAGTTCTGCATGGTGAACGAATGGCCAACCAAAAATGCTATGGCGCCGTCTGGTATATCAAAGTCAAAGCATTGTTAGCGCAATGACCACGTTTTTTTTTTTGTTGTTCTTGTTATTCTCAAGAAACCCGATTAAGGATTCCTTAATTAAGAGAAGAAAGGGGTAGGAAGAACATGGCACGAAGCGAGTGAATGACATGAGAGACGTCATTTCACCAAGGACTAATGTTAGCCTGGGGTTTACTCCAGCCAATCATAAGACAACGATGGCGCTCGTCTGCCGTCGTTTTTCTTTGTCGTCTGGCCTTCCCATGACCTGCTCCCTGTTACTGGCTTTAGGCATGGAAAACAAAAACGCTGCCCGCTTTATTACCGAAAGCGAAGTTTCTCCACAGAGAAGCGCCAGTGTGGTTATATATATATTGACACGTGTACTTATCTTTATCGGGCGACCACGTTTGGCCGCCTAACAAATGTTATCGCACAGCGCAGGACGCGCCTGCATGTAAAAGAAGTTTCTGGAATGTTATCGATGGTTCCGTACACTGTCTTTCACCGCAACTTGTGTAATCTGATTGCATGTATGCGCGATGCGAATAGTGTAGAACTTTGTGGAAGACACGCGGGTCGCATCGGTTAATCTGGAACATTCGACGACTGATCTATAAAAGCCGACGCGCTTGAACCGGTGATCAGATTTTTCGACGATCGCCGACTGTGTTCGCCGCTTCCGTTGTGCTATAAGTGTAGCCTGTTTTGTGGGCACAGGTTCACCCAATAAAATCTAGTTTTGCCTTTCACAGTATTGCTACTGTGTTCTTAACTTCACCACAACGTGACAATATATATACACGTGTGTGTTTGTTTGTGCGTGTTTGTAAATCTTGAATGAGAACAAAGGGGGTTAACCGAGGGGCCCGATACTTATTACTCATAGCGTAAGAAGCCCACAAACAAAGACACCAAGGGTAACACAGGAGAAATTACTTGTACTTACTAATTAAATTAAAGAAATGATGAATTATAGAAAATGAAAGCGGATGAACAAACAACTTGCCAGAGGTAGGAAACGATCCCACGTCTTCGCATTACGCGTGCGATGTTCTACCAATTGAGTTATCGCGGCGCCATTCCCCCATTCATTTTTGGGGGTATTTACGTCTGACTACTAGAAATAACCCTGGGAGTGTTAGCCAGCGCCACCATTCACAAACCTTGGCGGCAGATGTGGAACGTCCCTTCTGCCGCAGGTGTCACAAGTGCGTGATTTTTTTGGCTGAAGGCAACTGGTGAATACACCCACACGTAGTCAATGAAGGCATCAATGTTGCCGGATTCGAGACCCTCGCTCTGTAATAGAATATATATGTAATATATGCCGTTCCATGGCAAATGCGGGTTATATTGCCACACCATTCTTTCTTTGAAGTTACTCATACGAGGTTTTGCATTCTTGACAAAATTATCCCTCACGATTTCGGGAATCGCCGCCCACATATAAATGTCATGAAAAAGAACACCGACCTCCATAATAACACAGTCTCGAAGAATATTTCTGCAGCCCTTCTGCGCTTGTGTTTATTTACTGTGAAAGTCGAAATACGGACTGAAGGTACCCTAGTGCACGTCAAGATGTTCAGTTATTTGAATGCTCAAGACTCCATGAATATCCGTTCAAACACGAGCACCATGGCGCGTCTTAATGTTTCACAAGGTAAATTAGCCTGGCACGGGTTACAGAACTGTATGATCTGGAGCAGGCATCGAGGCCATCCCCTCAATAAAGACGTTCTTATTACTACTGCTATTACTGGAGGCATTACGAAAATCAATTGCCATTGATGCAAAACCTAAACAAACTGGAACTTGGTTTCCAGTCAGACTTTATCACAACAACAAAAGCGTGGTAGGCGCTTGTCTAGTTATCTATCAGAAAAAATAAAGAAGAACTTCATACTCCCAAATTTCATCGGAAGACTACTCATAAAAGAAAATTGTTACGTTAACAAAATCATGATCGACATACAAAAGGCACAAATTTTCGAAAGAACCACCCAAATAACCTATCCCGCTACGTCTTGCACAGCAAGATACGATTTCAAGCAGTTACACTACGCGAAACCAACAGGAACAAAACAAAAAAGGAAACGCTAGTGTAGTCCCAATTACGCTGTCTGAAAAGTGGTCCTCCGAAGACAAACTATGCCATCCTGAATGTCAGGCAAAAATTTTGGTAAGGCTTTGTTAGATAACGTAAATGATTGAGCACTTGCATTGGCGGCCATTCAGCTGTATGTATATTTTTTTCTATTGCTCGGGGAACGTTTTATAGAAAATTTATAGGTGGTCTGCTCCATTATAAAAATATTGCTCATTTATTTCGCTGTCTCTAAAGATTGGTTCGTAGTTCCCTTCCGGGTGCCCGTGCAATAATATATTTGCCAGTGAGTCTAAACCCTTTATTGGGGATTGTTGCCTGTAGGAAACATACCACATTTTTTCTTTGCTTTCTTTGCTTCGGCACTGAGTACGAAGTTTCTTGCCGACTTTCTTTGGCCAACACTGAATGACAGGCATCAAATTTCATTCGTTGGTTTAGAGTCGGAAAAGAGGTTAGGAAAGATGGGGTTCGCATGCGACTCGCTTTTGTTTATTTCTTGGGGGCATAGTCTGAGACATACTGATGCAAGGTCAACTGCTGCAGCGGTGCCACGCACGTTATGTAAAGCAAAGGGAACGTATACGTGGGGTTTCCATATCACAAAACCTGTCTGAGCAAATTCGGGATGATGCCTTGGGGCTTCAGGCGAAGCCCACTTCTAGTTCTCTGCCGGAAGTTTCTGCCTGACCCTTGCTGCTAAAAAAGCTTCCGCAATTTTTTTTACTTTCGTTTATTATTCTTATTCTCGATGTTTTGTGCAGAGTGTGGGGTCTTAGGGTCTCTGAGGAGTACCGACCACCGCGGGTTCGAGCTTAGCGAGCCACAGGGCCGCGTCAGCCGTCAGCCTCTAGCGCCGCTGCGCGCGAGCTCAGGCCACGAGGGGCTACCGAGCGACGCACGCAAGAACACAGTATTGCCCTAAATTGACGGAAACCGTTTATTGTCTCCAACGGCTCCCAACACTGCACGAACGCCCGGTCCCGGGACGGCGGGGAACCAAAGGGGTCCCGCACCAAGGGCGAAAAATACAGTTAGGGGCGCCTGTAGCACGTCGCTGCGAGAGCACAGGCTCAAGCTGGGACGCGCCGCTAGGAAAAGTCCCGGCGGCTATGCTACTCGCTCTCGCGATAACCGATGGGCCAACTCGCGAGAGCTCGGGCAATCTCCTTCGGCTTGGGCCTCCGATGAGTGCGGCTCGGCGTGGTACGACCTCGCGCGAGCACTAGGCACCCGTTCTTCGGCTTAGCGTCAGGATAGGAACAACACGAGGTACGCGCTCCCCGCACGGGCAAAGGCACCGTGCGTGAGCTCAGTCCTAGTCACAAAGGTGTCGGCGGACGAGAGGAAGCATGTACGTACCGGGCGCTGTCCCAAGGAGCAAGAGAGTCGCTACCGTCACGGCAGTAGCCACCAGGGGCCGCTCCGTGACGTCACTAGCTCCGCCCTCACCGCGAACCAGCGCAAGTGGAGCGCCACCGCCAAAACTGGTTCGGAGCAAGGACGACGTGGCAAAAAGGATTGCAGACATGGGTGAAATGCGCCCGCGCAATGGCGCGTCGAATTCCCCAAATCCCCACATCCTCCTCTCCTTAATTGCCCCCCTACCAGTCTGGCGAAGAAGCTGGTAGGGGCTAATGCACCAAAGACAACTGAGCCTTTCATGCACTAGCTAATTGCTACCTCAGCCCAGCAAGCACTATGCGTACAAAAAAAAAACATACATACAATGATAATGGAAAAATAATAAATAAAAGATCATACACTCTAAAATACAAGAAAATGACGCCGCGAAGGGGGGAAGAAATATTAACAAAAGAGTCTGCTGCTAGCGCGGGGCAATGTCCAGGGGTGCGAAGAGAACGCGGCGCGTATAGTTCTGTGGCTAGGGCGGTGGCCGAAGTCGCGGGAGCTGCGAGCGTAGGCTTGATTGCAGGCCACGTTAACGCAGGAACGGGCTCACCGTTGTTCCGTCGAAGTTGCCGGAGCCCGATGAGTGCCGCTTTCGTGGTGGTGGTGGTCCCGAACTCCAGGTGGACGGGGCAGGATACTGCCAGGTCAGCTGGCCACGCCGCCGTATGCAGGATGGATGGGCAGCCACAGCGGCGGCTGCAGGGCGTTCGCACGGCGTCGGCGACTGCAGAGAGCCGAGCTCCTGGCGTGATGTCATAGGGTCCCGTCCACCATCGGTATCCGCGGCGATCCGATGGAGTTGGTGCGGCAACGAGCAACGGCCTCCACGCACGCACGCACGCACACACACACACACGCACGCGCACACTCTCCTCGTGGTACCGCGCATCACTCCTCAACGTCCGCCATGCCGCCCGTTGTTCACAACGCGCCGCGCCGATCCAGGGTCGAAGCTTCCCTCTCCCCCGCACCAACGAGGCAACGTGACCATTGTCACCCCCGCGCTGCACGACACGCCAATTACACACGACACGACATGACCCCCTTCTTGGCAAAAGAAAAAGGAAAAAAAAAAAAACGAAAACGAGAAGAGAGAAAAAAAAACACAGAAGAAAACAAGAATGGTCAAAGTCTATGTACAAATAACAAAAAAAAAACTATACCACTGTACCCTTACAACATTAACACAATAATTACACTCAGCATGCTCACCAAATAAAAATAAAAAGAAAAATGCACACTGCTACAACACACTGCTAACAACATTAGCAGAAAGCTGGGCTGGGGCCAGCTTCTTTTCGTGCACTGGCCGCAAAGAAGCTAACCCACTGAGGCTAAGCAATATTACTGAGGGCCTTCGGTGGCGGAAAGAGTCCGCCGTGAGGCGCGATATCACACAGGTGACCGTCTCCTCAGGTTGTACCGGTGCGTGGTCCGAATGCGGTCCTTCGCGCCGGGTGTGTCCTGTTGCTTGCGCGTGGTGCCACTGGGCACCGGCGCGAGCTCGTCGGACCGCGACGCAAAGGCTTTCAGGTCGGCGATATGGGCACGGCTGAGTTTTCCCGAAGGGGAATCCTTCAGCAAGTACGCGAGCGGAGACCAAACTTTCTCTACTCGGTACGGACCAAGCCACTTAGGAGCGAGCGAGGCTGAGAACCCCTTGCTCGCGTCGCTAAGAGCGTGGTTGCGCTTCAGGACTAAATCACCTACCTTAAATGAAAGATGGCGATGCTTCCGGTCATACTGAGCCTTCTGCTGGGCCCTGGCCGAAGTCAAACTCTGCCTTGCTCTACAGAGAGCCCGACAAAGCCTGTCCCGAAGTGCTGAAGCGTACGCAGAACAGTCTGCCGGCGCCTCCTCATCCCCGAGCTGACATTGAATGACACTGGTCACCGGATTTGCCAGCTCCCTTCCAAAATTGAGGAAAGCGGGAGAGAAACCAGTCGAGCGATTCTCGGCGGTTCGGATTGCGAACGCGAGCTCACTGAAGTGGTCTGCCCAATCCTTTTGACTTACGGCAAAGGCCGCCAACATTGGTTAGAGGGTTCTATTGACCCTCTCCGTCAAATTGGACTGGGGATGGTAGGGCGACGTGGTGCAGTGATTAATTCCCAGGGAACGGCACGTAGCACCAAACACCCGAGCAGTGAAATAGGACGCGTTGTCCGTAATTAGTCTTTTCGGAAAGCCGAACCGACAAAAAACTTCCTGTAGCCTCTCCAGCACCGCTCGCGCGGTCACTTTTCGAAGCGGAAACAACTCCACCCACTTCGAAAAATGATCGACGACTACCATCAGGTGTGTGAACCCCTGCTTACTCCTGGGGAAAGGCCCCATAAGATCGCAGGTGGCCACTTGCCACGGACGCTCACTGTCAATTGGTTTCATCAACCCGGGCGGCTTGCCACCCCTTGATTTCACCGTTTGACAGACATGGCAGGAACGGCAATAGCGAAAAATGTCACGCTTTATGCCAGGCCAGGTCACAGTTTGGCTTAGTTTCGCAAAAACTTTGGAGCCACTCAAATGACCGGCCAAGGGTTCGTCATGAGATGATCGCAACAGTGCGCTTCTCAGACTCTTGGGGATAACCACCTTAAACGGGTCCACAGCCTCGTCATCGGTGGCTATGTATTTCAGCAGGAGCCCATCGTGATCCAGCAAATATGAATCCGCGGGGGACCCAGCGACACACGCTGGTTCCGGTCCCCCTGCGCCCGCCGCACTACCAGCAGCGTCTCGGCGCTCCGTCTCCCTGAGACCGTCGCTCACTCCGCGACAAAACGGACCAATTTGCTGGGCCTTCAGTAGCTCTTGCCTGCTGAATGTGATTCCAATTCTCCCAAAGGGGAGTCTGGTCTCGTCCCCACTCAGGACTGCAGCCAACGGCGTTGTTGGTTCGCTTTCGAGAAGCTCCCCCGCTCGCTCGTTTTGCGGCGCGCTGCTTGCCTGGAGAGCGGAATGAGTGGTTTGCCCGCTTGCGGACTCGCCTCTCTCTGCGCTCGTTTCGGCCCCGACGCTTGCTGGCGCAAAGGCACCGGCAGTGGCTGTAACACCTGGAGGAATGCTCTTGGTGGACAATGGGGCACGGGATAGCGCGTCAGCTACCACGTTCGTGCTCCCCTTTCGATACTGCACTGAAAAGTCATAATGCTGTATCAGGAGAGCCCAGCGCGCCAGCCGGCCCGCAGGCTCACGGAGCCGCATCAGCCAACTGAGCGCACTGTGATCCGTCTGCACTACGAATTTCGTCCCATCAAGGTAAACATCGAACTTACGTAGTGTAAACACGATAGCGAGGCACTCCTTCTCGGTCACGGAATAATTCCTCTCTGCCGGAATCAAGGAGCGGCTGGCAAAGGCCAACGGCTGCAACACACCATCGTATTCCTGTAGGAGGACTGCTCCTAAACCCAGATCGCTCGCGTCGGTCTGGACAACGAACGGTCTGGTCAGGTCGGGGAGTCTGAGCTGCGCTGTCTCCGCAATGGCGCTAGACAGTTGGCGAAAGGCCTGCTGCTGCTCAGGTCCCCACTGCCACGCGGCCGACTTACCCAAGAGCTTGCTCAAGGGTGCCTGCACTCGGGCACAGGACGGAATGAATGACCGGTAAAAGTTGGCCATTCCCAAAAAGCGGCGAAGGCCACGTACGTCCTTGGGCGCGAGGAAATCGAGGATTGCCCGAAGTTTCTCCCGGTCCGGCTCAATGGAGCCTCCGCCCAGCGTAAACCCCAGTAACTGAACTCGGGTTTGCGCTAGTTGGGCTTTCGCAGGATTCAAAGTCATCCCGGCGGCCCTCACCCTCTCGAGCACATCGGCAACATGGGCCAAGTGTTCTTCGAAGGTTCGTGAATAAATCACGATGTCGTCGAGGTAGCACATGCAGTATGACCACTTTGCTTCCCCGAGGACGCGGTCCATGAGTCTCTGAAAGGTCGCAGGACCGTTGCATAGACCAAAGGGCATACGAGTAAACTCAAATAACCCTCTGTGGGACGTGAACGCGGTCTTGCACCGGTCACGCTGATCCATCCGGACCTGTAGGTAACCTTTGGAGGCATCCAGCGTAGTAAAGTACCTCGCACTGCCCAAGGTTCCTACGGTGGAGTTAATCGTGGGGAGCGGATAGGCATCCTTACGAGTCACTCCGTTCAGACGGCGGTAGTCTACGCACAGGCGACGACTGCCATCTTTCTTAGGCACCAACACAATTGGAGACGCCCAGGCGCTGTACGAGCGGCGGATAATGTCGGCCGATAGCATCTCGTCCAGCAAGCCATCGATCACCTGCCTCTTGGCCAGGCTGACGGGCCGGGGGTTACACTTCAAAGGAAGCGCGTCTCCAGTTTCGATCGCGTGGCTCGCCAAATCGGTACAGCCAGGTTGATCGGTGAAGAGCTCTTCGTGCTGGCATAACAGTGCCGACAAACGAGCCTTCTGTGTATCATCCAAATGAACCGCACAGGCGGCCAGAGGATGTGGTGCCCCTTCGTGCCGTGTCGCTCGCTCCCTATGGGGACTTTGAGTCGACAAGCGCATAGCGCAGGGGCCTGCCCCCGAATTCTGCGCGCGACGCGGTTCGTGCCGTGCCTCTCGTTCCCAAAGGGGAGTCTTAGCAGGCGAGCGCACAGCTCGAGGGCTTGCCCCCGAACTCGGCGCGCGGCACGTTTCCGACGCCCCATCTGCACAGGCAAGATCGGACGCCGGCGGGCTGATGAACGGCTTTAGCAACGTGAACGGTCCGTCGTGATAGCCGCCATTCGCAATGTCCACAACGATTCCTGTTTTAAGGAGAAAGTCCCTTCCGAGAATCACCGGAACACTGAGCCCGGGGAGATGAACGAAACGCGTGCGTCTCATTCGCTCTCCCCACCTGACAGTCAGCCTTGCGGCGCCCGCCGAATGGGCCACGCCTTTCGCAAGATTGAATGTCGTTCGGCAATCCCGCAAGCGCACTGAGTGCTTCTGCAAGTGGGATAACACCTGTTCGCCGAACAACGAAGCGCTTGCGCCCGTGTCCAGCAGCGCAGGAAATTCGCGGCCGACAATGGTCACCGGAATAAAGGGCGCGTGCGCCCCAGCAACACAACCTGCTCGGTACGCCGAGGGAACAAGCAAGGTTTCGGTCACTCGTGCCTTCACGAGCGACCCGCGCTCCCGTTTCCTGACCTCGCAGGAGGCCTGGGCGCGGTGCAGTCCCTTGCGATATGCCCTCGTTGTTGGCAGCGAAAACAGCGCACTCCGCCGCGGTACCTTTCCCGAGGCGGAGCGGCCTCAGCTCCCTGCCGGGGTCGACTCGCTGCATGACCAAAGGGCCTGTTATCACGAGCGTCCGCCTCTGCGATGCGTTGGGTCGAAGTGCGTCCCTGCGCATGCATTTCGGGCGGTGGTGCAGCACAGGCTGCACGCCTCCCGTACGTGTAGGGATCTAGAGCGCGCGCGCTCAGCTCCCATGCACACCCGCTTGTAGCCGCAAAGGCAGCTTGGCCGGGTTGTTGCCGTTGGGGGAGGGGCACAGGCCCTCCCCACGCGCAGCGTGGCTCAAGGGCCTCGCTGGCGGGCGGCGGTGGGCGATAGGCTCGCGCGGCGAGAATGTCGCCTTGAATACGCTTTGCCTCGGCGGCCAATTCTTCTAAATTTCGGAAGCGGCCGCCGCGCAGGTACGCCGAAAAGGTCGGGTGTGCCTGCCCGATCACCCGCTCGACGCGTTCCTCGTTCGAAGCTTTGGGCTCGGCGACTAAGAACAGGTCTTGCATCGCGCGTACGTACTCCTGAAGCGACTCGTCAGGAGCTTGTGTACGTAGCTCAAGCTCTCGCCGCATCCTACTCTGGTAGTCAGCGGGTAGGAATTCGCGCAGGAATGCCACGCGGAACTCCTCGAGGGTTGTTGCACGGTATCCGGAAAGCCGGTACCACCTAGCCGCCGTGTCAGTAGAGACTTTTAGCTTGTACGCTATTCCGGTAAACGGGAGCGGTTTGGGCGGATTACCGGATGGTCGGGGCGTAAACGTGAGCGGTGAAGCCGCCTGGTGTCATAGAGCTCAACCAGACAAACGCATAGCTAAAAGTGCAGTAACTCACCATATCCTGCTTCGCCACCCGTGCAAATTTTTGGCAGCGGCGTAATTGTGAACACGATTACGCCACTGTCGAAAATTTACGCCAGCAGCTAAGCAGAATATAGTAATTAGCTCTGTGTTTGTGTGGTTGCGCTTTGCGCCACCAGCTGGCGCCACCAATCTGCCCGCTCACCTTCACGCCCCCGCTAAACCGGAAAACCGCCCGCGGTTGCCCGAATACCGGACACGCTAAACGTCTCTAGTAAGTGCTACGGGAACGACGCGTTCCAGCACCTCCTGATCTTCCAAACGATTTGCCATCTGGTAGCGTACCAGGGAGTCACAATAATCCCTGGCACTGAGCAGGTCACCGTATCCGCTGTAAGTCGGGACTGCCAACCGTACAGCGGGGTGCGCGCATTTCGGTACAGCCGAAAGCGCCTTAACTGCCCCCGAGAGTGACTGAATCATTTCGGCGGCGTTTTGCAACAGCGTCTGTGCGCCTGCTCCAAAGGGAACCGTTGGCGCGTTAGCGGCGCGGTCGAGCAAGGGTGAACAGTCATCCAGCTCGATTAGCGGCGCGGTTTCCACAGGGATACCGGCCGCAGCGCCGCCAGCCCCAGAGCAAAACGGGCTCCTAGCGGGGTGCGCCTGCTGTCGTTCACAGCCGCCACTTGAAGCAGCTATACGTGAATTGCTTAGGCCGCTTGCAGCCAGCGTCGACAAAACAGGTGCGCGCTCGAAGGTTGCGCCACTGGGCACAACCGAATGCACTCCAAAGGGAGACGAGTGAGCGAAATTCGTGGCTGCAGCATTGTAGTCCCCACAGGGGGCCGTGGCAGACCACTGGTTTTGGCTGCTCATTTGAGGAGCAGCCAGCGGGCCAACGTCGGAGAGGGCTAAGGCCCCGTTTCCGTGCTGCGCTCCGTTAACTCCACAGGGAGCCGATCGAGAGCGCTGCGACATCGCATTGCCTTGCATTCCGAAGGGAATCGTGGCAGCCGAATGTGCTGGTGTGCACTGTTCGGGGAGGGCTCTGGCCCCGTTCCCAAACAACGCTACTGCTCCAATGGGAGCTGGTACGTAGCGCCTCGTGTTGTCGTCCCCACAGGGGGCTGCGACAGGTGAGGGTGCATAAGTTCGCTGCTCAAGGGGAGCACTGGCCCCGTTATCGAGCAACGCGGCGTCTGCTCGCGGTAACAAAGGGCAAAAGTCACCTAACAAATGACAAAGGTCACTAGGCCTAGCAGTCATAACGCGGCGAGTACAATATGCAAAGGCGTACTGACTCGGCTAAGCACAGACAAAAGCTTAATGAGCCTTTGAATCCGCGTTGGGCGCCAGTGTGGGGTCTTAGGGTCTCTCAGGAGTACCGACCACCGCGGGTTCGAGCTTAGCGAGCCACAGGGCCGCGTCAGCCTCTAGCGCCGCTGCGCGCGAGCTCAGGCCACGAGGGGCTACCGAGCGACGCACGCAAGAACACAGTATTGCCCTAAATTGACGGAAACCGTTTATTGTCTCCAACGGCACCCAACACTGCACGAACGCCCGGTCCCGGGACGGCGGGTAACCAAAGGGGTCCCGCACCAAGGGCGAAAAATACAGTTAGGGGCGCCTGTAGCACGTCGCTGCGAGAGCACAGGCTCAAGCTGGGACGCGCCGCTAGGAAAAGTCCCGGCAGCTATGCTACTCGCTCTCGCGATAACCGATGGGCCAACTCGCGAGAGCTCGGGCAATCTCCTTCGGCTTGGGCCTCCGATGAGTGCGGCCCGGCGTGGTACGACCTCGCGCGAGCACTAGGCACCCGTTCTTCGGCTTAGCGTCAGGATAGGAACAACACGAGGTACGCGCTCCCCGCACGGGCAAAGGCACCGTGCGTGAGCTCAGTCCTAGTCACAAAGGTGTCGGCGGACGAGAGGAAGCATGTACGTACCGGGCGCTGTCCCAAGGAGCAAGAGAGTCGCTACCGTCACGGCAGTAGCCACCAGGGGCCGCTCCGTGACGTCACTAGCTCCGCCCTCACCGCGAACCAGCGCAAGTGGAGCGCCACCGCCAAAACTGGTTCGGAGCAAGGACGACGTGGCAAAAAGGATTGCAGACATGGGTGAAATGCGCCCGCGCAATGGCGCGTCGAATTCCCCAAATCCCCACAAGAGTTAGACAGAGAACAAACATTTTTGTGGTATTGATATGAGACGCCCTTAAGGCCGAAGGTACCTGATACCGCACTGCCTATATTACGAGTTATAGCCTACACCTTCTTCCATTTTTTTTTGCTCCCTTGATGTAGGCTTTTTTGATGACAACCCGCTGCATGATAAGGCAGTATTGAAATCCTAGATAACAATTTTCGTTCTTATAGCAGATGTTCGCGCAGTCTCTCTATGGATAACACTAAAGTAAAGGGCAGGGATAGAAAGATACAGCCTACCTAATTTACAGAACCACAAAATACATCTTTGCAGAAGATCTGTTCAACAAATCAATAACAAGAAAACTTACAACGAAACGCACATGTCGTACCCTTCCCCGGGCACAGCTGAGCTGTAGGACTCGAACTACTCGGTCATCAAAATTCACACTTTCGCCCAAAGACAGAAGCAAGCTTTCATGGTGCTGAAGACTGCTTTCTTGTGGCGCAGTTTTTGTAATGTGCGTCAAATGAACGCAAAAGAATCTTGTTCCTAAATGGTTGTCACTCGCAGTGGAAGCAAGCCAGTTACAAAATAAATAATCAGTTCCACTTCACTTATATTAACTGTGAATAGACGCTAGGTCATTGCTTGCATGACCAGAGTCTGTCACTGTCAGTGAGCTCATTACAGTAGTTGATGGGTGCATTCAGTGATCTATAGTCGGATACAACTTTAGAAAAAAGGGGAGGCCCCGTCCAGATGACCGAAGCGCGACAGCCGATTGCCTCCGCGACTAAAATAGTCCCGCTCGAAAAATCGTGCTCCTGAAACGCGTAATTCTCGGTGTAAATAAAGACTTTTGTATTTTGATGACTGGTTTAGTAGAGCTCTCATGTGCTACAGCACATGCTGGATAGCGACCGAAAAATAACCCCGTGCCTTTTACAACGCTACCCGTCGTCTGCTCTTTAGCTTCATTGCAAGTGACAAAAGTAGAAAGAGCAGCTCTGCATGGCTTTTGCGCTTGTTTACATGTACACGGCGTATCTACTACTCGTTTTCCAAGCTTAAAAGGAATCAGTTGCTATTGAAAACGTACTTATATAAAACAATGCATTTATCGCAATCATTACAAACCTGGGGCGAGAATACAGTCGAGGCAGGAAGGTACAAAAATGCTTCATTCATCGTTTTAAATAAATACTCTTAGTTTTAAATAGCATAAATTCTATCTTTCTTTGGTTTTGTGTTTTAACAATTTCACAGCACGCATTCTACAGCTTGCGCGTGCAGTGAGCACTGGTGGACAGCAATCAATCGACGGTGCTACACAACACTCGAACACCGTCGCTAGACGCTCAGCTATCTCACTACTGACAATGATCGTTCACGCTAAGTTGACGGCGACAAATCTTTGCGTTGAAGGATTCTTCTGCAAATATTTTCTGTTGAGACACTCGTAGGTTTTGTTTCATGCGCGCACACTTTTCTGATTTCTCCTGAGAATGGTTTTGTTCCATCACTTCACCCCTTCCGACGAAAAACGCAGCGACACAGTACACGAACACACCCGTCGCTAACAGTAGGCACCAGTCTTCGGAAAACTTTTCTCGTCGTAACTTCACTCGGGAGCGAAATAAAACAACAGGGAACAAATACGCAGGATGTGTGTTCGTAGCGGTCACCGCGGGATCCTCTTTTCAGGCAAAACGTAGCGCAGCGCCAGCGATGCTCGCTGCAAAGTTCCTTCGCCGGATCACGGCTCCGAATAAACGCACGCCGCACAAATGCCGCATCGTAAGCTCGTAGTAATATTTCCGGCGTGATAGACCATCACAAACAGTTCTGGAATGCACTCTAACGAGGGCCTGAAGCATACAGGTGACGCGACCTCGCCCAGTTCGAAGCGCGGGCGGCCATCTTTTCCGTCGGCGGGCGCACTGGCCGTCCGGATGATGACGTTAGTCCAGAGTGCGCGCGCATTGGTGGGTGCTCGTGTGCCTCCGCCTCGGAGGAGTAAATGCCCCCTTTTTTCTAAATTTGTATCCGGCAAGGAAAAACCGCCAGGGGGCTGAGGAGCACAGTTGTACCTCACATGGGCTCCTGCTTTTCTCGCTATTTTGTGTGGAACATTGCTTGTGAACTCGGCGAATTTGGTAACCTCGGATTCCTGAAGTTTCAAGGCATCGTTTGACACCAGCCACGACGCAGTGAGTAGATCTTTACTCAAATAACCGGACCTTGAACATTCTGTGACCGTGCGCTCCAAGATAGCCCTAACGCCGGGGCACCCGTGGCACGAGCGGGAGACCAGCGGCTCGCGCCTGCATGCCCGCGGTGCACGCGCACGGCACTCTCGCAGTAGAAGTGAATCACGCAGAACCAGCATCTGAGGCAAAGCGCGCCCGCTTTTCTGGAAACACAGATGGCGAACGCTTTACAAGAGCCGACAACGGCGCGAATGGAGGTGACCGGGGCTAAGTCCGGTACCATACCACAGTTGACATACGACGCGAATAGCGGCAAAACGACGGGTAAAGCCCACATCGAGTGGCTACAAGTTGGTCGTAAAGGCAGATCAGCAAAAGAAGACAATAAATTCACCGAGGCAAGAGCCACGGAAGTCCTGAAACCAGACCACAAACATCAAGCACAACCACTCCCGCAACGTCAACGCATACTGAAGATGCGTCCCTTCCCTACTGACGACTTCAAAATCGTCTTCCGCCCTCAAGCAGGTCTTGACCTCTCGAAGCACACACTCATCGCAGTGACACATGCCATCGGAAGATCCAGTGGTTTGGCCCAGCAAGACTTTCACGATAATGTCCGAGTACAAGTGCAGAAACTAGAGAATGTGATTATCGCGAGCACGGCAAGTACGGAACGAGCTTCCAAACTGCAGCATATCAACACCATACAACTCGGCGGAACCGTCTATTAAGTAAATCCCCACATTCGACACCCAGACGATGTGTGCCGCGGAGTGATATACGGCCTCGAACCGGGTACAAGTCCCGCGGAGATTGTTGCCGGCCTTCGAGTGGACTCAAGATACACGGTTCTCGGCGCGCGCATGCTAGGACCTTCAACAGCCGCGGTTATCACCTTCGACGGACAGCGCGTCCCTTATTACGTAACGTACCAGAGCGGTGACTACAGATGCAAGCCCTACCGAAAATCCGTCCAATACTGCAGAACCTGCGGCGCCATCGGACACCGACAGGATATCTGTCCTCAGCCGAGAGCCAACTTCTGCTACTCATGCGGGCGCGACGGGGTCACGGAAGAACATGATTGTCACCCGAAGTGCAAAATTTGCGGCGGAGACCATGAAACGGCAGGCAAGGAATGCAAGAAGAAACTCCGTAACAACCCGCCTCCCTACCAAGTAAGAAGACAGCAACTTGACAACGCTCGTGCCCGAGAGAATCACTGGAGCTCGAGCACCGAAGACTTCCCCGCGCTGGTTACCGCCTCAGACAGCTCACGGGGGCCCTCGCCTCGACAAAGACCTGGCCGGAGACGCTCTCGCTCTATCCCAAGATCGAGCTCTACATCGCGCTCTCGGTCACGGTCTCGCTCCGTTAGGCGAATCACTTACGTCGCCGCGGCGAACGGAAGCAGCTCATCGAATTCCTCACGCAACCCGAGCAGTTCGGGCGAGACAGCGACGATACGGACTCTCGAACATAAAGTACAGGATCTACAGAGGACGATACAACAACAACCGGTAGCCGAGTGCAACATGTCAGACCTCGAGGAAAGAGTAGCGAAGAGAGTAGAAGAAAGCATACTAAAACATGTAGAAACCGGAATAATGAAGCGGGTAGACGAACGCCTGCAAGCACATGAAGCGAAGATTCTCGACCTTGTTGAACGACGCCTTCAAGTCTTCGAGGAAGCCCTCACTACAAAACTTCTCACATCAGCAGACAGAACCATACAGACAGTGATAAATAAGATCATGGAAAAGGTAGAGCCACTAACCCGTACGGTCACCACACTCGACGCCAAACTGGACGGCTTCATGGCACAACAACACAACTTCATGACCTATGCTTACAAGAATTTCGTGACCCATGAACATCTGGCGGAGCAGTTAGGAACCAAACGCAAAGGACGAAGGACAGTACGAGGGGAATCCGCGGAGGATTCTAGCTCGACAACGCCTAACCACCTACTCCAGGTGGAGGACAACCACCAATATGGCGGCTCCCAAACGTAGACATACCGAGCCACTTCCCACCCTCCGCATTTGGCACTGGAATTGCAGATCCTATAGACCCCGCTCGGCCAACCTGCAAGAATATCTCAAAGCGAACAATCCAGACATAATCGCGCTACAGGAAACCAACACCAAGAAAATAAAGCTCCCCGGCTACAACACTATGACACACACTGCCCGCACCGTAATTCTTGTCAAGAAGACACTAACCGCACAGCCTCACGAAATTCAAGACACTGAAATCGAACACACCATAGTGGAGGTGTTGCCGACTCGCAAGAATCAACAGAGCCTATACCTGGCCAATCTCTACAGCCCGCCGTGGGAGCAGCTACTCCACTACGACCACTTCGTCCGGGACCTTCGCAAGAACGCACACGGCAACCGGCTTGTTGTGGTAGGGGACTTTAACGCCCCACACGCGGCCTGGGGCTACCCCAATACCACCAAGAAAGCGGCACGGGTTCACGACACCGCACAGCAGCACGGGTTTACTTTATGGAATGACCTGCTCCAACCCACCCGAGTGGGTAACAGCGTGTCGAGGGACACCAATCCTGACCTCACGTTCACTCTAGACGTGCGAAAGGCCACGTGCACCCGACTCCCGGACACGCTAGGGAGCGATCACCACATAATTCAAATCGAGGTTGAACAATCTCACCGTGCGCACAAGACAGGAAAGGCGCGACTCACTGACTGGAATGCGTATAGGAATGAGCTTGACAACGATTCGGACATCGAAGACGTTGAAGCTTGGCTAAACGGTATCATAGGTGCGGCTGACGGCCACACCAGGACGATTCAACTAGACGAGGACAATCCGGCAGTCGATAACCACCTACTGCACTTATGGGAGGCTCGGCGATCGCTCCTCAAACGATGGCGTCGCCAAAAGCTCAACCGCAAGCTCCAGCGCCGAATTGTCCTATTAAGCAAGCAGGCACAGGAGTACGCTGAACAGCTAGCGAGTCAGAACTGGCGATCCTTCTGCAACCAACTTCAAGGGACCCTCAGCACAAAGAAGACTTGGCATATACTTCGATCCCTGGTTGACGACACTCACACCGAAACCCAACAAAGACATAGAATTCACCGACTAATCCACAACTATGGCGGCACAGAGGAACAGCTACTCCAAGAACTTCAGACAAAGCTACACGGCTCAGCTAACCCGCAAACCACTGCCACCAACCTTTCCACACCCAGGGAGTACCAAGGAGCGCCGAACGAAGAGCTAGATCGGCCTTTCACACAGGCAGAGTTGCAGGCGGCCCTCTCTAGGCTAACACGCAATACGAGCCCGGGCAAAGACAGTCACCAACAAGCACTTTCGACAGCTACCCCCTCGGGCGTTGACGGCTCTCCTTCGGTACTATAACGACTGCTGGATTAAGGGCGAGCTACCAACAGCCTGGAAACACTCGGAGGTAACCATGGTACCCAAGCCAAACAAACCCATCTCCATCGCAAATCTCCGCCCCATCTCCCTTACGTCCTGTGCCGGGAAACTATTTGAACACATGGTCAACGAGCGGCTCACCACACATCGCGAGGAAAGCGATCGCTATCCGCACACGATGTTCGGCTTTCGCCAGATGCTCTCCACGCAGGACCTCCTCTTCCAGCTAAAGGAAGATATTCTTGACCATTTGAGCAAACACAGCAAGTCTTCCATTCTAGCGCTAGACGTAAAGGGCGCCTTTGATAACGTGAGCCATGAAGCCATTCTCCGTAACCTAGAAGATATCGGCTGCGGTGCCAAAACATACGCCTACATGCGCGCTTTCCTCACGAACCGTACGGCCACGGTGGGGATTGCCAACCTCCGGAGAAAGACATTTCACCTACCTAACAGGGGTACGCCACAAGGTTCAGTAGTCTCGCCACTCCTCTTCAACGTGGCCCTCCTCAAGCTTCCCCGCCTCCTAGACACCGTCCCAGGGATACTCCATGCTCTATATGCAGATGATATCACACTGTGGACGAGAGGCGCGAGCACGGGTGAACAGGAGGCCCGTCTTCAGGAGGCGGTCAACATCATCGAACGGTACCTCAAAACTTGCGGCCTCCACTGTGCTCCAGACAAATCCGAGCTGTTAGTACTCAGGGCACGCACCCGGGGCCGGCCCCCAAGCCACGACGCACCGGACCCACAAGTCCTTCTTCAGGGAGTCCCGATACCGAAGGTCGACTCACTTCGAGTCCTCGGGGTCCATATACACAAGGACGGGTCCGGCTCCGCCACACTCCCTAGGCTACACAACACCGTGGCACAGCTTACTCATCTGGTACGACGGGTGGCCAATCGCCGCAATGGCCTCAAAGAGCACGACAGCTTGCAAATGGTACAAGCCCTCCTTTACAGCCGCATTACATACGGAACCCCTTACCTCAACCTGAAGACAGCCGAGAAACAAAAGCTAAACCTTCTAATAAGAAAAGCCACGAAGCTCGCCCTAGGACTACCGACAACCGCCTCCACTGATCGATTGCTTCGCATGGGAGTTCACAACTCCTGGGAAGAACTCGCGGAAGCGCACCTCATCAACCAGATCGAGAGACTCAAGCTCACAACCACAGGCCGAGCAATTCTCCGACGCACAGGATACGCAACCAATCTAGAACACGATGGAGAACGCAAGGAAAAGATCACGTTGAAGCTGCGAGAAGGTCTACAAGTTCTTCAGATCCCTCGGAACATGCATCCAGAACACCATCGAGGCAGGCGGCTCGCCAGGGTAAACGCAATCAGACACAAGCACCGTAACGACCCGCAGGCTCGCTACGTGGATGCAGCCAAGTATCCTGGCCGAAACGCCTTCGCCATCAGCGTGACAGACTACAGGGGCACGACACTGGCGTTGGCGACAATTCTTGCCAAACACGCGGAGACAGCTGAGGAGGCCGCTATAGCACTCGCCCCTCATACAAGCGAGGATGCCATAGTGGTCTTCCCCGACTCTCAAACAGCGGTACGCAACTACATGAAGGGCAGGATCTCCATCAAAGCGATCAACTTACTGAAACGTGGCGATACTCCTCCCCCTTACACCTGCGTCATGTGGGTTCCGGGACACGAGGGACTCGAGGGGAATGAAGCAGCACACACCGCGGCCCGCGCAAGCATCAACCGGGCTTCCCCGCATGACATTCTAGACAGGTCCCACCCACCCAAATCAGAGGAGGAAACGGAAACAATACCGTTAACTTACCAAGCACTGCTACAACACTATCGACTTGGACGCAGGGTCTACCCTCCACCACATCCAAAACTAACAAGAAACGAAGGCACCGACTACAGGCGACTCCAGAGCAATACCTTTAACCACGGAAGCTTACTGCATCATTTCCACCCGACGCTATACAGTTACATCTGTCCACACTGCAACGTGCCGGACACCCTGGCGCACCTCCTCATGCAATGCAAGAACGCCCGAGCAAGCATCACAGCGCCACAACTAATAGCAACAGACGCAGACCCAAACCTCCTCGCTGAAATGTGGGAGGCTGCGATCTCCAAGCCGGACCTGGTCGACCAGCGCGAACTCGTCGCGCAGGCCCGGAGGGCGATCCAAGCCAGAGGGTTCCTGGAATAAGGGACCCTCCCACGTCGACTGACAAATCACTACTTCAAATAAAAGTTTCTTTCTCTCTCTTCTCTGTATCCGACTATAGTCAGCCGTTAGTTGAGACTGTGCGCATAGAGTAAAAATAAATTATGAGCTTTACCTTGGCCGGCTGCCGAATTACGCATGCAGCGAGAGCCGAGCACCTCGTGAGGATAGCGTAGCGGCACGAAGGACATTAGAGATTTTTAGCTTGTCCACTATTCCGGCAAACCGGGCGGTTTGGGCGGATTACCGTATGGTCGGGGGCGTAAGCGTGAGCGGCCAGATTGGTGGCGCCAGCTGGCGGTGCAAAGCTCAACCATCTAAACACAGAGCCAATTGCTATGTTCTTCTTAGCTGAGGTGTAAGTTTTCGACAGTGGTGTAATTGTGAACACAATTATGCCACTGCCGAAAATTTGCACCAGCAGGGAAGCTGAATAAAGTAGGTTACTGCAATTTTTGCTCTGTGTTTGTCTGATTGAGCTCTACAACACCAGGCGGCTGCACCGCTCCGGCCGCTCACATTTACGCCCCCGCCCATCCGCATCCGGCAATCCGCCCAGACCGCCCCAGTTTGCCGGAATAGGGGACACGCAAAAAGTCTCTATTAATTTTGTGTTAACGGCATTTCCAGTAATCACGTGATGAAGGCATGCACCTAATGCCTGCGGATGGTCTGTTCTTGCGGCGTATTCGTAGCGGAAACCTCCCAAGCACAGAAACTCAGAAGATTCATTCGCTGGGATGTCCGAGTCGTCCGTATATGTATATTGCGTCGCCACAGTCCACATGCCAAAGGAGAGAGTGAGTGAGTGAGTGAAGCAACTTTGTTATGAATGCCTGCAGAGCGGTTAGCCTTCCCCGGTTAGGGAGGCGTCACCGTGACGCAGCCATGACGTCTTCCCGGCGCGTGTGGCGCCTCTACTCCGGCCGCGGCCACACTACACCCTTTGGTCGACTGCGCCTGCCCCTCTTTTGGTGGCAGCCTCACTCCGGTTCCGCTCGGTTGTTGCCTTTCGAGGGCCGCCGAGATCTGCTGGACGGCCTGGGCTTGGACATCTTGATCATAGTACCTCGTTGCGGCCTCGAGCCGCAACGGTTCAAGGTTCAAGGCCATGCTATTAACTGTTGCCCATCGCACTGAGTACGTCGAGAAACATTGCCGCTTAGGGAGGACGCATATACATGCGGGATTGCCCTCACTGATTTAGCAGTTACTCTTTCATTGCACCATCGTTGCAGCATGCTATACGATGGCAGAAGCCCAGCAAGAGCCCAGCAAGGGAGCCCAGCAACGGGAATGTGGTCAAGGCGTTCTTCAAAAAATTAATTCGACTTGCACGTATTTTGGCCCCTATTTTCACTCGCGCTATATAGTTTTAGGCGTACATTTGTTACCAGGCATTACAGTGCAAAGAAAGCACAGAGATGCTTATTTAAGTGTCGAGCACCATACCCAGGGCTGACAAAGCCACGTAGACGTACAAAATCACGGTCGTAGATCTTATATGACAAATACACCACATACCCAAGAGCTTCGTATAATCATGCCAGAACGCATGAATAATATATGCGTTTAATGAAGCTAATGGATATGTGACTCATGTTTCGCATGATAAGTTTTCTTAATAGTCGAATTCTGAATTACCTTGCAAGGTTTCGATTCTCCGAACCGCAATAAATGGAGTTCCTAAACGGTATAGTCTAAATTTTGGGGGAAAATTCGTGACAGAAAACTACGTTTGGGCCTCAAAAGGCAAAGTTAGATGGCATTTTTCGTCGCAAGTGAAAAGCAGCCACTTGATCGATTCTTTCCACTCCGGAAGCTCCCCTGTCTTGATAAAAAACTCCTGCGGAATGCTCTGGCGCTTCTACGAGGCCATTGGGCTGGCACGAGATAGTTTTCCACACATAATACGAACTTCTAACGCGGTCTTCAATATTATTCCTTTCGTGTGCTATCACTCGTATAATGATCTCTGTCGGGGCTTATGTATACATTAATGAACGAATCGAACACTTCAATTAACAAGCCCCCGAGACTGAAGAAAGATCGGCCTTTATTTATATAATTAACGTCCTGCGATACTTCTCTTATCTGTATGCGAACTTGGAAGACGACACAAAAAGGGACTCTCATTATCATTGCACCAGCACTCAATCCATATATTTTTAGTTCATCAAAGATCCAGCCAACCACAAAATTTTGCGGAGCACTAAATCTGGGAAAAAGCTCTATATCTGCGCAGCCTCACCACGCAGCCTACCTTTCGCATATACAGCATCTACCAGTATACGTGAACAACATTGTGATGTTCGGTTTTACCGACTACTGTGACAGGCTGCTAGGAAATTGAACGTCTTTTGAGATTCCGTAGTCAGTAAACGTTTGTCGTTGACTGTACATTCCAGCGTCTCTGGAGATGATTCATCGCTGTGTAATTTATTTCCAGAGAAAGCGTCGGTAAGGAGTAATCAATGAATGTGTGCTTCATTAGGCGTTGGGCCTAGCACGATATCAACTGCTAGGAATGGTAACTAACACTTCGGAAAGAGACCTCAGCAAAACCCATGACGTCACTTCTTAATAAAGTGTGATCCTGCCTGCAGTCTTTCTCAAAATATAAGGAAGTTCTAGAGGCATTTTTATCTCGGCAGAACATCACACTCCTTCCCTCTTTCCCCAACGAAGGAAAAGGAAACACAGTAAAGAAATCTGCGCAAGACGTACAGGAGAAAGCCGCATTGTTCTTCTTGTGCCCTCCAGGATGTCGTTGATTTTCTTATGACAGCGCCCTTATTACCGGCCGTCTTGTACCTTTATCGATGTCATGGCTTTTGTATGGTTCCTAAGTGCTTGTACAGTCTACCTAGGAAGCTTTTTGTCATTTCACGTAACATCTATCTTCTTCCAGCGCAGGACGAATTTCCGCAGTGGAAGTATACTTTAAAAAAGACGTAGCAAAGTAGTTTTCAAACAGTTTTCATATATTCGCTTTTTTCCAGTTCTGCATAGGCAGCACGTCTTTATTCGTTAAAGATAACTCTAAACGTTAAACAAAACTGACATTAACGCAGTGAACTGATCCTGTTCCTCCTATCATGGAGGAACAGTACTTAAGCATTCAATCTCGGAACAGCGCGATAAGACGGGACGCGAAGAAGGAAAACAGCACGAAATTGGGTATCGCGCTACATCCATAGTCTTCTCATTTAAATAAAAACTCAGTACATTCCATGAACAGCTATAGGCAGCCCAACGGGCCCGCGAATCGACTGAAAGGTTTGGCCTTTCGGTCCCAACGTGGTAGCGGCTCGCTTTGGGCTAGAAAGCTAGCGCGACCTAATGGACCACATAAAGTTTTTTCCACCCATCCATCCATCATTATAGTAAGCGGCGTCATTTTTTTTTTTTCGTCTTTCACCTCGCCTCCATTCGCACGGTTTTGAGAATGAATTAACATCGATACGCCCAGCTGTAAGTACGGATGCTTTGAAATACTCTAGAAGTGGTTTGTCTCCACCCTTGGGCACAGGTATTCGCAGCTATGGATTGTACATCAGCTATATACGCACAGGCCTCGCATTATTCTAGGTTCTGTATACAAACGAGCCAGTCGTTATGTTAGAGCTTGTATGGCATCTCGAGCAACGCGAGATTTCTCGAAACGCCCTCAGCTGCTCTATCGGCCTCTTAGTTGGAAGCAAGCACGCGCAGCAGTAGGAAAAATATCCTGTCCTTGCGACTTTCTTTTGACAGGTATCCAAGGCAATTCGAAAGGTTATTTGGTCTAACTTGGTCCTTTATATTTTTATTCGTTTGTTTTGTTCTTGATGTGCAAACAAATATCGACTCGTGGCATCTCCGTAACATGCCAGACGTGTCGTTTCATATTATTATTATTATTATTATTATTATTATTATTATTATTATTATTATTATTATTATTATTATTATTATTATCGCACTTCAACGAAGGACATGCACTCTCTGGATTCTTTCTCAGTTATAAAAAAACACTCAGTTCTCCTGCATCTCCCCGTAAGTTGTAGACAACAGTCAGTCTCCCTCAACTCGAACAAGTGTCGGTCGTCTGGAATGGCATTACTACACTCAACTATTACATAATAGAAGGGGTCCATAAAACGTTCCGAAACATATATCGCCATCGCTTTGCGTACTATACCGACACTAGGCCTCGTTCTGGTCTTTTGGACTATTGTCATTGCCCTTACTTCGTGGTTGACGTAATTGCGCTGACACGCTATTTCTTTTCAAACTCCTTGGCAATATCCTCGCTTGCCTCGAATTCCTCGGTTACATTACGTTTTGTATTCCGCGCAAGAATACCAGGGAAAGTAGGCACTCTCCATGTTTCTGTGTGTTATCACCAACACTCAACCGTGCACAGAATACTAACTCTTTATAACGCTTACTTTCATGACCTTCATGTTTCGTATCTCACCGTCATTGCTTCTTTCCGATCTTTGCGTTGTTGTTTTATAGCTTCATACATTGCTAAATTGCCTTTCTCCTCGATTTTTTTGTACTTACCTTACGTTTAGTTCTATTTATTTCATAGTTGTTCTTCTTTATTAATCGTGTTTGTTATTGAGTATGCTGCCTTGTTTTCAGTTTTTGTTTATATTTCTTATCTTTCGCTATCTGTCTCTTTTTACTTATATCCTCCTGTAGTTTAAACATTCAAACATCGTTTTCTGACCTCCTTAAGCAGCAACATTACTTTTTCAAGTTTGAATAATTATGCTACACTTCCATCACTTAGCTGCAGACCCTGGCACACCACTTCTTTTTGTACAAAATCATCTATGAAATTATTGCATTCACGGATCCATTAGCTTGTTTCATTACGAGTTTAGCAAAATACTACCAGGGAACATAGACGCTTCCACGATCCTACCTCTTTCAGCAGGCACTGGTCTCTCCATAAAACGAAAATTTTATACAACTGTAATTTTCTCTATCATGATATCTTTCAAAACGCGTTATTTTCTATATGTTCTCAGCTTCAAAATTGCGTTTTGGCCTTCTTTCTAGGTGCGCTCCTCTCCTATATTATCGTGGTCTCTCTTTCCTTGCCCATAGATGTAGTCTGCCTCTCAGTTTTCTGTTAGTGCTTGAATGTTGCTTATTATGCTGCGGTTTATCCAGTATTTCTTGTCTTCTATTACCCGCCGTGGTTGCTCAGTGGCTATGGTGTTGGGTTGCTAAGCACGAGGTCGCGGGATCGAATTCCCGCCACGGCGGCCGCATTTCGATGGGGCGAAACGCGAAAACACCCGTGTACTTAGATTTAGGTGCACGCTAAAGAATCCCAGGTGGGCTAAATTTCCGGAGTCCCCCACTACGGCGTGCCTCATAATCAGAAAGTGGTTTTGGCACGTAAAACCCCATAATTAATTTTTTTGTCTTTTAATAATGTAATTTATTGATCCGGTCACTTTTGTTGTAGTTGTTTAACATTTCTACCTTTTTGTTTTCCCGTGCACAAGCACTCACATATCATCGCTGCTGTGCATGTTAAATAAAGAACTGATTGATTTATTCTTAATAATAATATTATTATTATATTACTGTTACTACTCACACTATTGATTGATTGATTGATTGATTGATTGATTGATTGATTGATTGATTGATTGATTGATTGATTGATTGATTGATCGATCGATTGATTTATCTGGTGAACTGGTAATAAAAGGGAAAAATCTGTCATCCACCGGACAGCAGCACGAAGCTACAAATTATACCCATGCAAGGTTTTTTTGAGTACGAAAGCTTCGTAGTTGAATAATTTCCGGTGAAACGCGTGTGGGTCTTCGTGCTACAGTCGGGTGGATTAAAATATTTTTTTTCCCTTTCATAACTTTTCGTCCGCCTTTCGGACTTCGCCGGAACTAATTTGCCATATTCAGTATCGCAGTCCTTCGAGTTGCCAACGAATTAGGCTTCCCTCTCCGATCGGCTAGCCTCCAGTTAGCTCAAATGGTAGAACAACCGCCCCGGCAAGGCGCTGGTCCTGGGCTCGAATGCCAGGCGAGCAGAAATATTTCTTCAGCTAGAAAGCCGCGTTGCTTTCCTTCGTAACTTTATGCAACCGCCACGTGGATGACAAGCTTTCCCTCTAATATTATTGTATTTGTACGTACGGGGCATTAGCACAATTGGAGATGCTTGCTGCTTCTTTCGCACAGACAATACATATATTTACATACTTTATTTTTGTGCTGACACCATTCCTGCGTCCATTAGGTACAGTTTTCTGGAAAGAGTATCAGTGCACAGGAACCAAAAGCCTTTTCTATGTTCTTCTAATACTGAGCAATATCGAGCCCCACCCTCCGTTCCCAGAAATGAAGTTCGTCGCGTGGAAGTTCCTTACTGAAGTATAAAGGCAGAAAAAGATTTGGGGATCACAGATCAGTGATCACGTGCACGCTAACTTTTCTCCCACCTGACATGAGTGATGGCTTCTCAAGAGCGCTTCCAATGTTCTGATCAAACATAAACAAAATAATACTCGGCGATATAATCGTGCAATCGCCGGGAAGATTGGGGCAAGAAAGGTGGTTTCAATATAGCGCGCTTTTCATTCTAGCTCGAATCACTTATAAGCAGCTGTAGTAGCGATAGCATTTCCGTTCCTGAGTAACTCTGAAATGCGTAGAAAACCGTGACACAGCGCACGGGCAAAATGGTTACGAATGCCGCGCCTACGCCATGCGACCTGTCAGCTGGAGCACATTCCATGAAAAATTATGTCCCTTATCGGGCAGCCACGCAAAACCAGGGCATTGATGAGGCGATATGGTCGCTCAGCTCACGAATGTTATTTTGCTAGCTTTGCGCAATTGTTGAATTCACCTATATGCGCACCATCTTCACCAGTGTCCATCGTAGGTTCGCTTTCAGCTTACCTATAAAGAACCAAGGCTGACACCTTTCGGAGGCATGCACAGCCCCAATGAATATGAATGACTGAGTCACAGTATGTCTTCATCCTGGAAGAGAGATGAAGAGTTCTGTGTTCTTTCTTTCGTATCTTGCGCCGGAAGACCTGCATTTTGATCTGCACTTATGACAGCGGTAATATGCGGCACCTTGTAAACGACGACATACGTCCTGGCATGAGGCTGAAATAAAATAATATTAACACATAGAGTGCAGGAAGGATTCTGAGAATATAAATAATGATTACTTCCTGCCCACAAAAAGGCTGTGGCCGTACCATGAGAAAGGCACGTAGGCGGCATTTCCACGCTTTTCACTGCTGTCACTGCTGTCTAGAGAAGCACAACAATAAAATATTTCATCTGCTTCGCGCCTTCTACTAAGAGCACCAAAATGGCCTGAAAGAAACTGAAAAGAAATACGTCGTAAACGATGCCCGAGAATTAAAAAAAAATTGAAAAAAAACCTACTTCTCAAGCAGAAATAATGCGTACGCGGAAATAGACCCATCGTAAATGTCAGGTGAATCAGTGAATTGAGTCTGCAGACGGATGAATGAAATCAGTGGAGGCATCCTGCACAATGGGTGGAGAAAAGGCGACGTCTTCGCAAATTTCGCGAGGCTGAGGTTCATGACATCGTCTTTAAGAGGCATGAGAAATGGCCTAATGTATCTGTGGATTGATGTCCGTCGTACCATAGACGAGGTGAATCTTGCTCATTTTGCTTGAAACTGTCTATCTCAGTGTCTTACTGAAGCGTTTTAGCATACTGCGACGATGAGGCCAGATTGGTTATGTGGGTATATGCGCCGGCTGACGGAGACATCGTACCGCCGATCGCTTTTGCGGATGGCGATTTGCGGTACGTTACGACGCTCATCTGTCACGTGTCGCACTACGAGCAGCGTCTGTTCGAACGGGAAAATGTAGGTGTATTTTTCTCTTTCTTTTTTTTTTATTTCTGAATCTTATGCCCTTCGACAAAGAGAAAACGGCGACATTTGCAGAAGGTTATGCCCCAATATTTCTAGAGCTATCTACCGCGAGATGCTTAATAAGCCCCGATTAACAAAACCGCCTCAGGCAGCAACTTTGAAAGTACTATATGGGAAAGTTTTAGAACGAAATGAAAGAAGAAAAATATATTAAGGGGGGTGTTCGTTCCCACTCGCAAAGTTTGCGTTTGTTACACGTGACCATCTGTGAATATATTTTGCGTCGAAAAATGTGATAAATAATAAGACAATTGGCGTAACGTGCGCGCACGCAATGTCAAAATAGCGGCACCCTAAAGCCGAAGAGTATTCAGTAGAAAGTTCAGGTTCATCGTGCAATAGCCGTGCGAGGGCCAAAATGCAAACATTTTATTTTTATTTTATAGAAGCCACAGTCTACCTAAAAACAGCTACGACCACTGTTCGCTCCATTAGTGAGTACGAGTTCCTTCCAATCAGCCGTAAACTTAACCCGCGAACTCGTGCCCAGTCATACTACGACGCAGCTACTGAGTAAACGCGGCGTGCATTTTTAGTTGTATCTTATCCGTGTCACACCATGTTCGCAGTGCGCGCCCACAGCTGTGCATGATACACACCTCGAATGCTTTCTAGTCTGTATATAAACAACCACTGCTCAATAAACCGGTCTCTTTTTCCGCGGACCATCCCGCTTTTGACGTCGATACCTGGTGTAAAGGTGGGGTCCGAATTCACGCCGCCATGCGCTGACCTGAACCTGGACTTGGCTTCTGCCTTGCAGCCTGAAAGGACTGAATCTGTAGTACTGCTAAAGAAAAGCTGGATACCTCAGTCGACAACACTGATTTCTGTAGTTTTGAGGCTGACTGTACACTTTTATAGCAGTTTAGTTGCAATCTGCACCTACGCAATAATTTCTTTATGAGAATATTTATATTTTGCTGCTAGACTGATTGCCAGGAATTGAGCAAGGGCGAGTATTGCAATGTTTTCGGGTACTTTTTCTCCAAGACCCGCAGACCAAGTACATACGTGGGACAGAGCACCCACACATATACTGAAAACTAACAAAGGCTGCGCAGCTAAACATTTTCCGGAAGTTGGCGATGCATAACAGACGACCCAACTCTGATGAACAATTGAAGGACTATTGCAGCATGGCGAGTTTAGTTTTAAAAAAAAGCAATCATCATCCTTACGATCAGTCTGTTTTATGTTCACCGAGCTACGAAGGCCTCTCCGAGCAATCTTCACTTACTGCACTATTGTTGCAGCCAACTACATCCTATTGGCCAAAACTTTATAATCTTACGCGAAAGAAACCTCTGCTGTCTTCGAATGTGCTTGGTTTTTCTCTTGGCAACTAATTTGTTGCTCTAACAGGGCACGTTCACATCGTCTACGGATTACATGACCTGCCACATTGCACTTCCTAATGCACATTACAATATTAATGTC
This sequence comes from Dermacentor andersoni, assembly GCF_023375885.2. Classification (NCBI taxonomy): domain Eukaryota; kingdom Metazoa; phylum Arthropoda; class Arachnida; order Ixodida; family Ixodidae; genus Dermacentor; species Dermacentor andersoni. Next base: position 83,219,358 of record NC_092819.1, read on the forward strand.
ATAATCCATACACCTCTTACCGTTTCTTCTTTTTTTTCATCTTAACGAGAACAACAACCGACCATAACGTGTCATGAAGCTCTGGGGAAAATGAAGATAACGTGATTTCTAGTCATTGAATGAGACGTGCTGTTCGCGTTTTAACAAGAAAGTGTAATTTTAAACTCTCAGAGAAAGTCACGATAACCGGCTTGTCTCGACGCTTTGGGGGTGAAAACGCGATACTAAGGCTGAATTATTACCAAGTGACCATAGATTACTGTACATACGTGAGCTGTCACCAATATGTTGGAAATCGCATTGCTATGTATATAGGCACTTGTGCTTCATCCTAAGTGCATTACGATGCAAGGAAAGTTCAAGCTAGCAAGCAGTGCTGCGCATGCGGCGAAGATTGGAACGTCAGAACCACGGCGTCCCTCATCGCATGACGGCGCACATTGTGCTGGTTTGCACGCTAGTTCGTATGGATATAAGGTACGAACACGCATTCGAGCTAAAATTTTGCATACCAGCTCACTCAGGTTTGCCAAAACGACAGACTTCCGAACATCAGCACGATGAACTGCTCACAATGTGAAAACGTAGAGTTGACACTAGGAAAAGCCTCGTATCGCTTTTTATAACTTTGCTTACCTGAAAAAACAAGATTTCGCTTGCATATGTAAACAGTGAAGTTGGTGCAGTGCAGCAAACCACGACAGAACGTAGATATTAGAGCAAGAATTATTAAGCTGTCCAAGAAGCATGAACCGCACGAAGATCGGCTTGGTACACAAGCAATTGATTTCTTGTGATAAGGACAGCCTTTGTTCCCTGCTTCTTACACATGCCGGCGTACAAGTGCTATTGAAATCACCTCTGACTGTACTTCTAGTATAGGAATGTATAACACGATCACTACTTCAAATAAAAATATTCAAATAAAAATTACCACGATGCTCTCTGCATCATTTCAGCAGTATTTGACATTCTGACCGAT